>NC_092810.1:128214977-128527522 GCF_040954645.1 Diabrotica undecimpunctata | reverse complement strand
TTTTTTGCACTTTCGACATTTTTGATCTAAGTGTCTTAAAAAACCACAACGGTTTCAGTGCAAGACATGCCTAAGTCTATCTAACCTTTAAAATCACATTTTCATAAAATCAAGAAATACCTATCTCTCAAAGTCTCGTTTAATATTAGTGCTAGAAATATCTATGTAGACATGAGTTTTCTGGATAAACTGAAAATTTGTACAAGAAATGCATAAATCGACTTAGACATTATTGAGATTTAAATTTTTAATGTCAGAACTGCCTATGGTAACAGTCACTTCTTGTTTAAATGTATGGTTTTTGCACCGGCAACATCGCAACGTTTGCTTAAGGGTTATTTTATATTTGAGATTTGTATAGTCTCTATGTCAAATTTGATGATAATAAAGTGCTCGATGTGATTTTAGTTTTTGCCATTGATTATGAACCATCCCATGAGTCGTCATCTGGTGATGAGTTAGTTGAGAATCCTTACAATACTCGCATAAAAAAGGCAAAGGAAAAATGTGTTGACAAAAGAAGAGAAAACAAGGAAGAGAAAAAGAAATCCAAGTAGTTGGCAGTGTAATAAGCGCCGAGATGCAAGAAACAAGGAAAACCCTTATTTTTCAACGTCAAATAAGTTTCTTCTGAAAAATTTTTAAAACCTGCTTGCCCATAGACTAGGAATTTCTAGACTAGACGTAAATTCTCAAAATGAGTTTATTGCTCAGAATTTTAATGAAGTTGACAAAAAAGTTGAAAGACTTAGACACAATCGACAGCCAAGCAAAATACAATTTTTTGTTTTCTAAATAATGAGGGACAAAAAGTTTGCCGTACTATGTTTTTAAATACTCTTGATATAACAAGTGGTAACTTGATACAAGTGATATGTGCCCTGAAGACCAAAGAGGAAGGCATGGACACCAACAGAAAGTCACCGACGAAGAAGTTACGATAATAGAAGACCATATTAAAAGTGTTCCTTCGTATGTAAGCCATTATTCAAGATAACACACAGAAAAAAATTTGTCTCAAGATTTAAATATTTTGAAAATGTATCTATCGGCTATAGAAAGATCATTTTAGTTCCCACAATGTAACACCTGAACTAGAGTCATTTTATAGAAAAATTTTCGCCGAAAAATTTAACCTGTCATTTCACCCTCCTTCTAATGAAGCTTGTGCAAGGGCGATCGTTATAATTTATTAATTGATACAACTTCTGATTTGCAAGAACAATCAGTTCATAAAGAGAATTATAGCCAGCATCTTGCCATGTCAGATTGAGCATACAAGGAGAAAAAAATGATAAAATCCGAAGCTGTAATGGAAAAACATTGAATAACAATACAAAACGTAAATAAAATAATCAAACAAAAAATTAAGAAACCCTAGGAATTGTGGCTATCACAAAATAGCACATGACAACATGAGGTTTACCATACACAGGAAAATTTAAGAAGCAACTGACATATACAAGAGAAAATTTCTTGAAAATATAATAGACAAAAATAAGAAAATAATAATAGAAAGTGCTATAAAGCTGTTAAATAAAAAAACGTTGCTCGATCTTTGCTATTTTGTACGATTTCCACAGGTCGCTGTGAACTTTGCTAGAGCCTAATCTTCTAAACCTATAACATGAAATTTCAATTTTGAGTTATGGCAACAAATATGAGACATTAAAAATATGCCCAAAAACGCTGAATTTGAACTTTCATATTACAAACGACTTCACGTCACGGAAAATGTTTTCACGAAGACGCCATTAGATGAAATTTGTAGCTAAAGTTGTGTAGTTTCAATAAACGTACTTGTTCAATCAAATAGAAGCAGTTTTAAACGTTTTAGATCGTTTCTAATGTAAAGGATTAAATTCAGCGTTTTTTAGGCATAGGTAGGAACACAAAAAGAAATATAGAGAATGATAAGAGGACAAAGAAAAGAGAAAAATGAACTAATAAAAACGAAACATATTCAGAAGGAAACATGGTTAGACTACTTTCGATCCCTATTTGCTAAAGGTGGCGATAATGAACCACCAACACCAGAGGTGACGACAAACGAAGAAATAAATATTGAGGAGGAAGAGGTAAAGAAAACATTAAGGAAATTAAAAAATAGAAAATCGCTAGGAGAGGACAGAATACCGAACGAACACCTAAAGTTCGAAGAACCAGATCTGACCAAACAACTATTAAAACTAATCCAAAAAATAATAGAACAAAACAGAATTCCTCAAGAATGGAAATCAAGCATCCTAATACCTCTCTTGAAAAAGGGAAACAAATCGGACCCGGAAAATTACAGAGGAATTAATTTATTAAACACAACACTAAAATTAACAACCAAAGTGATAACAAATAAATTGAATGAAATTATAACACTAACAGAAGAACAACAAGGTTTTAGATCGGAAAGATCATGCATTGACGCTATATTTATAAAGAGGCAAGTGCAAAAAAAATCATTAGAATACAACAAACCGGCATATCTATGTTTCGTGGACCTTAAGAAGGCATTTGACCGTGTTAAATTAAAGGACGTTATCCACTTATTATAAGCAAGAGAGATAGATCTAGGAATAATCAAAACGACCGAAAATATCTACCAAAACAACACAATAAAAGTAAAAGAGTAACCGATCCTATTGAAGACAGGGAGATTCCCTGAGTCCTCTATTGTGTAACCTGATTATGGATTAAATTAAAAAAAAAAAAAATAAGAACCAAAAAAGGATACCAAATGGAAGAAAAACAGCTTAAAATAATCTGCTGTGTAGACGATGCAATATTACTCTCTCAAAGTGAAGATGATTTACAAAGTATGCTGCACCAATTTAATATAACCGCCAGAAAATTTAACATGTTAATTTACCCAAAAAAGACAAAATGTATGGTTATAGCAACAAATTTACTAAGATATAAATTGGAGCTGGAAGGTCAGATAATAAAACAAGTGATGGAGTTTAAATATCTAGGCATTACATTATCTAGCTACGGAAAGATCGAAACAGAAGTGGAAGATCAGGTGAATAGAGCAAACAGAGCCGCAGGTTGCCTGAATGAAACAATATGGAGGAATAAAAATATCGGGAAAGAACAGTCATTAGACCAATAATGTTAGGACAAAAAGGATGTTAGAACCAGCAGAGACTGATGGTAAGACACTATGGGACAGAGCTAGAAGGACAGATATATGACGTAAATCCAAGGTGGAGAACATCAAGAACTGGGTAAGAAATAGAAGAGTAAAATGGAACGATCATATAAGCCGAATGACAACAAATAGAGTAGTAAAGACGGCAGGAGACGGTTCCCCAATAGGAAGACCACGAAAACGATGGAACGACAGCTTACTGGAGGCATATTGAAAAACAGGCAGAGTCATGTCTACATAAAAAGAATGGGCTCTGCTTTATCTCCATTATTACCGAATAAATTTATGAAAGATTTCGAAACAAATATTATTTCGAAACAAATTTTAAAACTCATACTATTGTGGAGTGACTAAGTGACTTGTATAGAAAATCGACACGCACTATAAATCATATCACATCAATGTTAAAAAGTGAATTATAGTTAAAGATGGTTAAATGTTAGTGAAACGCGTAAAATAAAAAATTCCAAATAAACTAACAGCTATATAAACAAATTAAAAAACATTAAAAATGAAGTACATTATATTTTTCAAAAATGGGTAAAATTAAAGATGCCAATAAATACTCAAATGCAACAAAATAATTCAGAGAAGATTCAATGAAGGAAGTTTGCTAGTAAGAATATAAGAAATAAAGCAGGTCAAAACATAGAAACGCATATGTATATAAAGAAGAAGTAATAAAGATAAAAAAGAGCATAAATAATGAAAATGGTGACATACTAACATCGAATAGTACATGAAAAATGTATTATTCAAAAATAGGTTAAACAAAATATCGTAATTAAATATTTACGTAACCGAAAAACTAGTCAATAAAGGTTTCTAATAACAATATAAGAAAAACATTTCCTTCCCACTTTATTCAGACTTAGGACTGACAGAATTTATAATATATTATACAGATTAAATTCTATCTGGATAATCATATAAATTCTGGTGTGGTTAAAATGTTTTTCTTCGGTTGGAAACCTGCGTTAAAATTTAATGACGAATTACTTAACTACTATTTACATATTTACACAATTTCTTATTACAGTGTCTTAACTTTTCACTGATTCTAGTCCAATTATAGCTAAATTTACTTACGTTTCACTAATTTCGCACTTACGTCCCCATAAGGAACAGAGTTCTAGTCTTTCAATGCTTTTTTCATCGTACATTTCGAGTAGAATCGTGGTGGCCAACTGGTTCACTTCTAAGACATCTTTTAAAACAATTTGATTCCTACATTGGTATTGTATATACATTTCATTTTCAGCAAAAAGCCTATTGATATGCATTAGAAGATTATCACTGGGTACATACGGTAAATTAAATTTCTTGATGAAAAAGTCTTCTACCACTGAAACAAGTTCATCTTCTATCGCCATATCCAATTTATTTTTAACTAATGGAATTCTAAAATCACTTGTTTGTAAATAACACTTTTCAAGAAGGTGGCTTCTTATTATTAGATTTTTAATATAATTGGGTAAATCTTTTTCTTCAAATGTCGGCACTAAACTTGAATTCATTGTTATAGGAAACACTCCCGGCAAAACAGTCAAAAAAATTATAAACTTGATACACAATGATCTTTATGTCTCAAGCGTTAAATTTAAACTGACATTTTTTCACAATATTCAACAAATTTATCGTTTATCATAAATGGGCGTTACCTTTCTCCCCACTGCAAAGATAGAAAGTTGAGTTAATGACATTTAACTTGTTTGTTTCTCCTCCAATGACTGTGTCTAGTGCGTTAACTTCATTGGTTAAATTTTTTAAATAGGTAGTTCCAACCATACTTTGATTACGTTTCGGGATTCACATTTTTACGGTTTACTTGTTAAGTTAAAAAAAAATTAATTTTACAACGTGTTTCAGCAAAAATTGCTGAAACCATTTTTCACCTCATTTTCTCTTGGGTCACTTTTATTATAAAAGGACTATTTCAAGTGAGATTATGAATTAAAACTTTCTTTTTAGTATTAAAAATATTTTTTCAATACTTACTGTTTATAAATATCATTTATTTAATATTATTATATGTTAAATAAATAAATAAAAAAATAACTATAAAAAGCGACTTAAGACTTTTCTTTTCTGCATTCTTAATAAAACGTCCTGGTTAGTAACGTGGTTGGTATAGGATATCTTCAGGATTCTACGATAAAGCCACATTTCGAAAGCCTCAATTTTCTTAGAGGTAGCGTCTGTGAGAGTCCACGACTCAACTCCGTACAACAGTATAGGAAAGATATAACATCATAGTATCCTAATTTTTATGGGTACTGATAAATAGTGGCATTTGAATAGCTTAGCCATTTTTTGAAATGCAGATCTTGCTTTTTCTATTCAAGATTTTATTTCTAGGGAATGGTCCCAATTTTCATTGACCTTCGTACCACACTGATTCTTTCAATTTGCTGTTCCTTCTTAGAAATCATCATACATTTTGTTTTATTAAACTATAATAATATGACTATGCTCACTGAAAGTCCATATCTCTGACTAACTTCTATGATTCTTTTCATTAACTCATCTACGTATCTGATGTTATTGATACATTCTCCGTTAGTTCGAATTCCAGCTTTAACATCTTCTATTACTTCTTGAAAGATTTCTTCAGAGTGTATGTTAAATAGCAAGGGTGATAGTATTCATCCCTGTCGGACCCCACGTTTGATTTTGATATCATCGGATTCTCTTGCCTCTGTACAGATAGACGATGTTTGATTCCAGTAAAGAGTGCTAATAATTCTTAGATCACAGGTGTTTATTCCAATATTTGTTAATATCTTCATCAGATTGTCGTGTTTTACTGTATCAAATGCTTTATGATAATTAATGAAGCATGCATAAATATTTCTACATCGTTGAAATAGCACTTGTATGCTAAAGAGAGCCTCTCTCGTACCCACGACTGTGTAAGGCTGATTTCTTCGCATAGTCTGTATATCCTTTGATGTATGATTTTTAGAAATAACTTTAAAATGTGACTCATTAAGCTGATGGTCCAGAAATCATTGCAGGATACGGATTTTGTTTTCTTTGGTAGAGCAATAAACGTTGACTTCAGCCATGATCTTGGTATTACTCTGTTTGAATACATGTCATTGAATATTTTTGTTAGTCGTTGAGTACCGTTGGTGTTAAATAGCTTTATGAGTTCAGCATATGCATTGTCAGGTAAAGGAGCTTTGCCATCTTTTAGTTGTGATATTGTTTTTTCCACTTCATCTGATGTGATTGGTAAGTGGTCATTACATATGTAGAACGAAGGTTGTTCGGACCTATTATCATCAAAGAGTTCTTGTATGTATTTGGTCCATATGCATATTTCTTTATTTTTATCTGTGAGGATGCTCCCTTGTTGATCTTGCAGTTTGCTAGCTGTGTTGGATTTTTGAAGCCCAGCTGTTTGTTTTACCTTTTTATGCATATTAAATGCATCGTGTTTTTGTGTAACAACTCAATCTCTTTACACTGTGTTTTTAAATCATTTTCTTTGGCCTTTCGTACTTCAGTTCTTATTTGTCTATTTTTGTACATTCTTTTGTTATTCTTTAATTTTCTTCTTTCTTCTGTGAGTTGCAGTATATTGTCATTCATTCAGCTTTTTCTCTTCTCTTTATTTGTTATTAGAGGTTCTTCATGATGTTTGCTCCATGTTGCTTAGCTTTTCTGAAAGTATCCGTGCGACTGTCTTCTTTGTTTCCTTATCTTTTATTCTTCTTATATCACATGTTTCACATTTTTTGTTATTATTTTTAACGTTGTACCCCAGTTTAAAAAAAGAAAGAGCAAATTTAGTCCAGTAGAACCCGAGGTCATTTTTTTCCGAGCGCTCTATCTTCATGCTGTGTTGGATTTTTTGAAGAGCGTGGCTGGCCCTTCATTCGTCTAGCTCAACTTCTTTTACTCTAGTCGGGACGAAAAGTACTCTTTGTTTACAACACTCCTGTTTAAACAATTTTCAATAATTGTATTTGTTAAAAGTTTTGTTAAAAACTTTAAATTTTCTCATAAAAGATTGGTTAATTTCAGTCCTCTCTTCTCTCTTAGTCCTAAGCCTTTCTACCGTTAGGTGTAAGGCTGGTGGAGTTAAGTTTTGTACTGTTGTCTCCATGCTTTCCGGTCTTGTGTTAAATTTCGTGCACTTTCCCATGTCAATCCTTTCTTCTCAACTTCTTTTTTGATTTCGTCTACCCACCTAAGTCTTGGTCTTCCTCGTTTGTTTTTCCCTTGCACTCTCGTTTCAAACACTCATTTTGTTAATCTTTCATTCGACATTCTACACACGTGCCGGAACCATCTTAGTTGCCCTTCTACTATTTTTTCGTTTATTGGTTCTAGTTTTAGGTTTTGTCTGATTGTTTCGTTTCTTATTTTGTCTGTCCTCTTTCTGTTTGCTATTTTCCTCAGGAACCTCATTTCCATAGCATTGACTCAAGATTTTTGTCTCCCAGTCAATGTCCATGACTCGCTATTATACATGATTGTAGGTCTAACTACTGATTTAACTACTGCCGTTTTTACCTTCTCCGGTATTTCTTTTTTCCCCAAAAATGTTGTTTTCATAGTGTTAAATAAGCTTCCTGTTCGTCCCATTCTCTCATTTATTTCCATATCTTGTTTACCGTTTGATTCAATTATTATTCCTAGGTATTTAAAATGTTCCATTTGTTCTAGTTGTTTTCCGTTTAATTGTATTGCGTGTGTCTTTCTCTTATTTGAAATTATCATTGTTTTTGTTTTCTCTGTATTTATTTTCATATTTATGTTTGACAGTTCTTCTTCTCTAGGATTTCAAGGTTGTTCTGTAGGTCTTCTCTGTTTTCTGCTATCAAAACCATGTCGTCTGCAAATAGAATCTCTGATAGTTGAGTCTGTTTCATTTGCCAGTATCCTAATGTTAGTTTTCTCATTCTTCTCTTGACTTTCTTTATTGCTTCATCCAGTACCACTGAGAACAGCAGTGGGCTCAACACGCATCTTTGTTTGACGCCTTGACTTGTAGTAAATTCTTCGGATTCCTCGTTGTTGGTTCTCACCGTATTTGTATTATTATTGTACATATCCTTTATTACATCAATTGTTATCCTGTCAACTTCTATTTCCTTTAATATCCTCCATACGTCCTTTCTTTGTATTCTGTCAAACGCCTTTTCCGGATCAATAAAGCATATATGTATTTCTCTATTTTTATTCATTACTTTCTCACTTACTTGTCTTATTGTGAATATGTGGTCTTGCGTGCTTCTTTCCTTCCTGAATCCACATTGTGTATCTTCCATAGTTGGTTCTATTTGGGTTTTTATTCTTGTTTCTATTATTCTTGCGAATACCTTCCCAGGAATACTTGATATAGAAATACCTCGGTAACTAGTACAGTTTCTCTTGTCGCCCTTTTTGTGTATTAGTAGTATAATGTCTTTCTTCCAGTCCTGTGGTATTTCTGCTCTCTTTATGATATCATTCATTAGTTCTTTCATGCTGTCAACTCGCTCTATTCTCATGAATTTTATCATTTCCGGGGTGATATGATCATTGCCTGGTGCTTTGCCTAATTTAACTCTTTCAATTGCCTTTTCTAGTTCATCTGTTGTTATGGGTTCTACTTTTTGTTCTTCATTTATTTCTTGTATCTCCACTATGTTGTCTACGTCTGTATGAGTTAGCTCTTTGAAATGTTCTCTCCATCTTTCCATTATTTGGTTTTCTTCTGTTATTACCTTTCAATTCTTGTCTTTTATATTCGGCATCATGTGTTCTTTCTTTTGTCTGAGCTGTTTTATTGCGCCATAGAAGAATTTCAGCCCTTAATGTTGTTAATTAACGTAACAGTGATTTAAAAAAAGGGCTATCTTGGCTCCTAAAGGTCGAAGGACCTCTTTTTTTTCTAAAAGTTTTTTTCCACAGGTTGTTACCAAACCTCTTAACAAAGAACATAAGTCCCGGAATATTGAGATTCATTTAGTCAAATTAGTTTTGACCTGCCTTAGAAATTGGCTCATTTTGAAAAAATCGTATAAACAAATTAAATTGCGCAAAAACTATTTAACTGATCTCGCCCATTTTTTACATACAATTCAAACAGGATAGGGCCTTTAAGTTCAGGTACATTTAAAAAAAATTTAACACAATAAAAACAAAAACAATAAAAAAAAGTTATTAACAAAATTCAAAAACAGCGATTTTATTGTTCGTTTTGCAATAACTTTTTTGTTTATTAACCGATTTTAATTTTTAATTTAATCTCGTTTTGTATTGTTCTGAAGCTATTTTCTTGTGGCATTTTAAAGAAATTTCTATTTAAATGGGAATAAGCCACAATTAAAGGTTAAAGAAATTGAAACGTCAATAAACGTACTTTAACCTTTAATTGTGGCTTATTCCCATTTAAATAGTAATTATCTCGTTTGTGTATCTTTTTTCCAAAAAAGTTGTCTGTTGACGTCAAATCTCGAAATAGACAAAAGTGTAAGTTACGAGCAAAATAATAAGTGTAGAGAGTGGATGGCATTAGAACATGTCTATTTAACACAGAATATTTGTACTTTTTTTTAATTAAGGATAAAAAAGAGATAAAACATGGACACTCGTTTCTCATCTGGGGACCCATCAAGACATTGGTATTAAGACAAACTAGACTAGGTCACGGGTAGGAGGTAACGACAAATGGGGTAAAACAGAGGTTACGATTCTAATTATAGAATGTTTGTAATAATTGATTACGTTATACACCCATATACACATATATACCTACAAATATACACATATATTTAACCACATATATGCTCAATATATATTTTTGTTTCCAAAACAAACTTGATTTGAAGATTTCTTTCTCTTGTTGTGCTAATAAAGTAGGAATGTTAATTAATAGCAACATTTTTCTGTTTTTGATACAGCTTTTCTGTATGTGCAGTATATTTTTGACACTCTAAGAAAACGTGATTTATATCAGCTAAAGGTTTTTCTGGACAGTGGGGACAACAGGGAGAACCCAAGATACCCATCCGAAAGAGATGTGCTGGAAAGCGTCCGTGATTCAGTTTTAAACGTGATATAATAGATGACTCATATCTATTATAATCCCACGAATTAATTTGAGGAATGTTTGTGGGTAAAACCGGATGAATTTTAAAATAGGTACTCTGATATTTAAGTCACTTTAAACTACCACCGAGAAGACTCTACACCTGGAAATCGAATGCAGAATCAGAGGACAACATTATTAGGAACCAAACCTACTTCATTCTAATAAAAAATCGGTTTAGAAACTGCATCAAACCAGTTAAAACTTATCCAGGTACTGACATTGGATCTGATCACAATCCCATAGTAGTTCTAACCCAATTAAAATTAAAAAAGGTGATCAAAAAGAAGTCTCGCAAAAATATTGATATAGCCCAATTACAAGACGAGAAAGTTAAGGAATCAGTTCAAAGACAACTGAACGAAAATTTAATTTGAGAAAATATTAGTGAAGATGTCGATGAGGGCTTAAATAAAATCGTAACAACAGTAAAAGAAATCTGTGTGAGAAGTTTACAAGGCAGGTCAAGGCTAAAAAATCAGGCTTGGATGACAGATGACATATTGGATTTGATGGAACAACGGCGACTAGGGAAAAACAACGAAACACTTTATAACAGCATACAAAAAGAAATTCGACGTAAAATACGAGAAGCAAAGAGTCAACATCTAGCCAAACAGTGTCATGACATTGAAGAACTTGAAAACAGATACGACACGTTTAACATGTATAAAAATGTGAAAGAAGCGGCTGGTATCTTCAATAAAAAACAAACTGCATTGCTACAGGATGAACATGGTAAAGTAGTATTTGAAGTAGAGGATAAACTTAAAGAATGGGAAAATCACGTCATGAAACTATTTGTGATGGACGGACTTACTAATAACACGCTCTGAGGTTATAAAAGCCATACAAGCATCAAAGGATGGCAGAGCAACTAGTCCTGATGAAATTCCAACTGAAATATACAAGCTTATAAATGATAGCAATGTTTTAGAGGCTATAACTTCGTTTTTCAATACCATTTATACCAGCGGACAACTACCTAATGGTTGGTCTAATTCACTGTTTATAGCTCTAGCTAAGAAGACAGCAGCAAAATCCTGTGCTGATTATAGAACCATCAGTTAAACCACTTATTGAAAATTTTTCTGAAGGTAATACATGGTCGTATCTACAATAAATGCGAGGAAAACCTGGATGACACACATTTTGGTTTCCGTAACGGATTTGGAACGAGAGAGGCACTGTTTGGAATAAACCTACTTAATCAAAGATGTCGAGATATATCTATAGACATATACTGTTGTTTTATTGACTTCCAAAAGGTATTTGATAGTGTTAAGCACTCTATATTGATCGAAGCTCTAAAAGACCTTGGCTTGGACGGCAAAGATGTTCGATTGTTAATAATTGTTAATTGCAAATTTATATTGGAATCAAACAACATCAGTTTTAGTAGATGGTGTGGAATCATAGGCTCTTAATATTAAAAGAGGAGTACAGCAGGGATGCCTCTTGTCGCTTTTGCTTTTCAACGTTTACTCCGAAAGAATTTTCAGAAAAGCATTTTTTGAAAACCAAGAAGGAAGAGTAGAAATATAAATAATAGAAATTAATAAATAATAGAAATACTTGATAGTGTCGTTGAGAGTTGTAGGGAGGCAGGTCTGGATCTGAACATACGGGAAACCAAAAAACTCGTAATAAGTAAACAACAGCATATAAAACCGTCTATATATGTAAATGATACCAAACTTGAGCAAGTTGATAAAATCGTTTACCTTAGACAGCAATTAAATTGTAACGCAGAAAGTCACGGCGAAATTAGATCTAGGATAGAGCAGGCTAGAGCGGCTTTTAGAAGGATGTCCAAGGTCTTATGTAACGAAGACCTAAAATTGGCATTGAGGATCTGCCTACTTCGCTGCTACGTTTTCTCGGTCTTACTTTATGGTGTCGAGTCCTGAACTGTGAATAAAATCGATCTAAATCGCCTTGAGGCTTTCGAAATGTGGTGCTATAGAAGAATTTTAAAAGTTTCCTGGGTGGAGAAGATTCGAAACTCCACAATACTAGAACGTCTCAGCAAGACTACTGAGACCATAAAAAGCATTAAGCAGAGAAAACTGGAGTATTTGGGACATGTAATGAGAGGGTAATATAGGTTGCTACAAAATATCATGCAAGGAAAAACAGCAGGCAAACGCAGTCCAGGACGAAAAAGAACCTCATGGTTAAGGAACTTGCGAGATTGGTATGGTGTTGATATAAGCATGCTATTTAGGGTGGCAGTGAATAAAATTAAGATAGCTATGATGGTAACCAACGTTCTAAAAGGACATAGTACATGAAGAAGAAGATGTTTAAGTTAAAGTTTTTCTATACTGAGCTCCCATCTAATTCTAACATCAGCCTTATATAAATTAATAATATCTGAAGATTTACACATTTTTACTCTCAATTCTGAGTCAAGTGCTTTTTTAGCTGCAAATACAAAAGTTATTTTCTATAATTACAGAAATAGTTAAATAATGTTTTTCGTTTATGGTTAAAATGTTGAGTTTTACTAAAAATAAAAGTAAATATTATATTGTACACTAAAAACGTAAATGTTGTTTTTTGTAAAAGTTTACAAATAAAGAAATTTAAACGCATTAGAAAGTGCACAGATAAAGAAATAAAGGTATCTACGGAAAGCAGGTAAAGCCAAACTTGTATTATTGCGATAACAAAACAAGCACATTAGGGTATTCATTAATAATAGGGACCCTATATAAAATAAATCGATTTATGAATTAAAAGTAATTAGTAGAGTTATTGAAAATGGATAACCGAGGATAAGAGTTGATAAAATTAGTAGATAAAAGTAGATAATAGTGTTTAGAAAGTTAAACTGTTCATATTGGATATTCTTAAATAAATCTCAAAGCTGTAGCTCAAAGAAAAAAAAATAAAAATCCTACTTTTTAATTATCTGCAACATCGCGCAACATTCTGCAACATATAATATTTATACCTCTATAAAAGCAAATTAAAAATCCCAGATAATGTGAGGAATATAGATTGATAAATCTTATTTATGTGCCACTCTTTAGAATTCTACTATACTCTGTTTGCAACTGGCAGCTCAATACAAATGCAAATCTTCACTAAAGTCAACTTTACACTACATGATTTATCATGTGGTTTGTCATATGATTTGGCCATGGAGAGAAATTTACATTTTTACACTGTGTGATTTGTGATATGATATTGTCATAAGCATTGTCATGCGGCTCGTCATCGTCATAGCTCGTCACAGGAGAATAGGACGGTATACCTATTCTGCATGATAAAACATAAAAACGATAAAATATCGGTATTTATAACATGAACATATTTAAATATCGCGCCTTATTCTTATGGCAATTAAATGAAATTCCCTTATCTGTGCTATTCTGTCGTATTTTTCATTTATTGTTTATTTTATTCCTAGTTTAGTGTTTTATAGTCTTCTTAGTCATAGTTTTAGTTTAGTTTATTTATTAATTATTTTTAAATCAGTTGTTACTGATTTACTTATAAATTATGGATTTTCATCTCTTCTTCTTCTTCTGTGTCAGATTCGTTGTTCGGCCAGATTGGAATTATTATAGATTGACAAAGTTCTTCAATGTTATTATTAACAGTCCACAATCTTTCTTCCTCCTTTTTTCGTGGTTTACGGCATTGGTTGAATTATATTTCGTTACGTTTTTTATGGAATTTAATAAACGTTATTTGCCGTTCTTTAATTTAAAAGTTATATTTTGTCTGGCCATTTCACCTTTTACTTGAGCCCATATTAACTCTTTTAGGTTTAGTTGATGATTTTTTCGATATTTTTATAGTACGATTTATGTTGCCTAGCTATTTGTAACAATTTCGTTTTAAGCTTATATCTACTTTTTTCCACGAACTGCTGGTAATTTTTCCACTAATTTTGAGTGATAGCTTCTTCTTCTTCTTCTCGTAGCACTACAACCCGGAGTGGGTTTTGGCTGACTGCACAACTTGCTTCCATCTTGAATGGTCGTCAATAATAGTTGGGTCATTGGGCAGCCCCATTATTCTTAGATCTGATCATATATTGTCTCTCCATCGCATTCGTGGACGTCCTAAGGATCTTCTTCCTGTGGGGGCTTCCTCCCATATTAATTTGGCAAGGCGGTTATTAGGGAGTCTATGGACATGGCCAGCCCATCTAAGACGTTGGGATTTAATCTCTTGGACTATATCGCTCGCTCTATATATCTGCTTGATCTCAGCATTTGTTCTCATTCGGTATTGGTTGCTATTAATGTCGTGATAAGGCCCAAAGATTCTTCTGAGGATTTTCCTCTCAAAACATCTAAGTTTTCTTTCAGTTTCTTTGGTCAGAGTCCACCTCTCACATCCTTTACATAATCACCGTTTTATATATTCTAATCTTTGATGTTCATGTTAGGCTTTTAGATTTAATAGTATGAGTGATAGCTGCCGTTACCGAAAACAACGACAGCATTATTTGGTAGAAAATTCAATACCTGAGAAAAGTAATCCTCAAAAACGTTAGAGTTAATTTCTTCGTGGTAATCTTCAGTGGATTTTAAATCGAACTTAATTAAACCATTCTCTACAAAACCATATTTGCTACCAATGGGCGTGAATATTAATTTTCGACCCTTTTCCAAGGGAGGAATTAAACCAGTAGAAAATCCTTCTAGAAAGTCTTGTCAAGAATTTATTTTTTAATCTATTTTTAATATTTGTCTGCCCATTACGTTTATTACCCATTACAGTAAATGATAATTGGAACCCAGACGTAAAGATTAAGATCCGAATTGAAATAGCAAGATCCAAATTCATCAAAATGAGAAAGCTCTTAAGCAACCGCCACCTAAGCGTTAACCTCCGATGGCGCGCCACGAAATGCTACGTACTCTCTACGCTACTTTACGGAATTGAAGGGTGGACGTTAACAGCAGCAACTATAAGTTAGCGGCTCTAGGAATGTGGCTGTATCGACGCATACTGAGAATACCTTGGACAGACAGAGGGACCAACACAGAGGTATTAAGACGAATGGGTAAAGAGGTGGAATTGTTAACAACTGTTAAAAGGAGAAAAGCATCATACCTGGGTCATGTGTTCCGTAATGATAAGTACAGTCTGCTACAGCTTATCGTGTAAGGTAGAAGCGGTTTGGGCAGAAAGAAGAAATCCTGGCTGAGAAACTTGAGAGAATGGTTTCAAATACCAGAAGCTGCGAACATAATACAGAAAGAAACCTATCGTTTGATGGTCGCCAACCTTCGGTAGAAGACGACACATAAAGAAGAAGACCCATTACGTTTGGCCAGGTTTCATCTAAATAGGAAATGCATTTTCCTTCTAATCTAATTTTTTTATAGTTCTCAAATATTGCTTTCGCCAACAAACAATCTCGGCTGTATCGTTCAAAATATAGGTTTTTCTCTGATTGTCATAGCAAAAACCGATAAAAATATTACAAGTACTCGACAAGGCTTACTAAAAGGATATTCTACTAGTTTAAATGTTCCAACAGGAAAGGGTCGAAAATAATCACTCACATTGGTCACTCAAAATTAGTGGAAAAGTTACCGAAGTTCTCATGGAAAAAATAGATATAATTGACTGGCTCCAACGTAAAATAATACCGTATGATTAGACTAAGTTTAAAACGAAATTATTACGAATTGCAAGGCAACGTAAATCGAACTATTAAACATATGTCATCGACAAAATGGCAAAACAAACGGAATAACGGTATTACGTTTGCCACCTTATTGTCAACTAAATCCCATAGGGTTAATATGGGCTCAAATAAAAGGTGAAATGGCCAAACAAAATAATTTTAATAAATTGAAGGATGTCAAGAAACTTTTATTAAATTCCATAAAAAACGTAACGATAGATAATGGACCAATGCCACAAACCACGTAAAAAAAGAGGAAGAAAGATTGTGGACTGTTGAAAATAACATTAAAGAACTTGATCAATCTAACACCTGATATAAAAAACATCGTAACTCACTGTTTCTTAGTTTAGAGGAGAGCGATTTAAAAAAAAATTCCGCAACATTTTATTTTTTTACTTCGTTAGTTTTAATATTTTTTGTAGTTTTCTTAATCCATATTTTATAACTTTTCCTTAGCTTTTCACATACCGCATTGTTGTTAAAATTACTGGTCCTGATTTAGGTCGAGTTACAATATGTTTCAAGATTTTAGGTGAAGAATATTGTAAGTGGTTTATACAATGATATTCCAGCAAAGTATGTTTCTTTGATTAGGTCCATATAAATGGTAACTAATGAGTATATATCAAAATAAAGAGATTATTATTAGTTTTTTTATTTTTTTTTACCTTAACATGATTTTTATTTTTATTCAAACAACTATTATTATTATTATTATTATTATTATTATTATACATAAGCGAAGGCAGAGGAACTAAGTCCCTATTATGCCCAAAAACAAAGAAATTTCATTAATAACCTACTAGTAAAAAACAAAAATTAAAAATAAAAGAAATAAAATTACAATTTTTGGTTTAAAAAAAAAACAATATTTTAACTATAATGTAAAACGGTCAAGTCTGATTTTGAACGAGTTGGTAGAGGGAGCAGAGACAATGTTTATCGTTAAGGTTATTCCAGCACTCAAAAAAACTCTATTTGGTAAAAAGTTCTGCCTTGATCTTGTAGAAAAATTTTCTTTTTTCTGTTTGAACTGATGACCTCTGAGGCGTTCATCTTGATTAACGGTAAACATTTCATCGAGATTTCCAAAATTGAATTTTAGTATTTTAAAACTTGTAATTAAGTCTCCACGTTGTGGGCGAAGTTCAAAAGAAGTTAGGTTAGCAATACTAAGTCTTTCTGCATAAGAAGGTCTTCTCGGTCCCAAAGAAATTCGAGTGGCTTTTCTTTGGACGTTTTCCAACATAGTCTTGTCTCGAACCAGATCAGGATACCACGTTGGTCCAGCGTATTCAAGTATGGGTCTTACGTACAGAGTGTAAAGTTTACAGAATGGCTGCCTTGAAACTCTCGAAAAACACCTCCGAATAAGATACAGTCTGAAGTTCGCACGTTTACAAATAGAGGTAATATGGTCGGACCAAGTTAGGCTGCTGTTTATGATAACACCAAGATCGTTATACGAAAACACAGAATCTAATGGCTGCCCGTTAACAAAGTACTGCACAAGTGGGTTATTTTTTTTGTAACTATGTGAGAATTCACATCATACATACTAACAAGAAGTAAATAAAATAATATCTATTAGGTATATTTATTGCAAAATGAGCAATATTTATTGCAAATTATAAAAAGGATTATAATATTTGCATAACAATAACCTTCCGTAAATCCAATATAAAATATAGTAAAATTATAGACTTTAAACTTCCTTGTATAATAAAACAATGATACTTCTGATTAGGGTGTAGTTAATATTTTTTGCAAATCAAAGCAGTTACAACTGTTACTGTTTTCTTGGAAATAAAATCACGCAATTTTGCTTTATCACGATTTTTGGCTTCACATGCAACACATTTGTTTGCAATATCTCTCTCTCTCTCTCTCTTCAATCCTGTCGCCCCGGAAGGAGAATAGTGGTCGTCGTGATATTGTGTATTGTTCGTCTTCAAAGATCTCTGTCTCTGTCATTTCTTTTAACTCATCCATAGGTCTTTTGCATATGCCTGTAATTTGATCGATCCATCTTGTTGGAGATCTTCCTCGTGACCTTCTACCTTTTCTTGGATAATAAGTCTTTTTATATTTTCTGTGTCTGCTGTCATAACATGTCCAAAGTATTTCACTTGTTGGAGACTTTGAGCTCATTTAAAAATGAAATATTTGTCCTGTGGTCGGGACACGGGATTCGTAACATGCTTCTCTACCAGAAGATTTCAGTGGCGTCTATATTTCTTCTTTCCGCTTGTCGTAGGGGCCTAGATTTACATCCGTATATTTGCAATATGTAAAGCATGCCCCTTTTGTATTTGGTCTTTCCCTGCTTTAGTGTTACGTAGATTGCAAGTGAGACAATGATTTTTTTTCGGTGCAAAAAGCCGATATTAAACTCAGTATTGAATATGTGTCTACAATATATTGACTTTTGGTGGCTGGCTTATCGCATGGGTGATTCTCTATCCATTCATTAAATAGTGAATACAATTTGGGAAGCGTTAAAGACTCATCAAAATACATCTTAGTTGTTCTTTTCTTGCGTAATGGGATTCTTTTGCTGGAATAGAGTTTATATGCGCACAAATGGAATTTTTAATATTTTCATCTACAGCATTTGCTTTGTTCTTATGGTGACCAGACACATCTTCAGGTATAAAACCTCTGGCCCTTCCTGACTATCAATTTTTTTGAATAGCGTAGTTAACTACATATCTTTTTACAAACTTAGAGTCGGTGTGCTGCTAATGTCCAGTTTCTTCTGGACTGTTTTAACTTTGCAATCTTTCTCTCTAGTCTGAGAACATATCTACATAAATATTTGTTCTGTTTGTCATCAACAGCTATTTCCCAAAAATTATTAAATAAATTGACTGTAATTTTCAGATGATTTCGATTTACATTTTCTGTTATATTTATCGTTACATCCAGGTCCCAATTCTCTTATTTCCGTTAGTTTTCCTGTTTTACTAGTATATTCTTTGACAGAGTTCCACAGTTTCTTCATTTTCTAAACACTTGATCCCTTTGTCTCTCCCATCCCAGATTTTTCTTCTTTTGGTGTTGTTTTTTCTTACGAGACATATTTAATGATGAACTTATACCTTAGGTTTATGTAAAAGTTTCCGCTGTCGATGTATCTTGACTATGTATGTAATGCACTGTGAACATTCGGTACCTTATTTTTATCAACAGAAGTTAGTTCGGTCGTAAATGATAGATGTTTTTAAGATTTAAGGGATGCTCCCTATGCTTGAAGTCAATAATAAAGAATTTCTTCTTGTATGTCATCTTCCTGATTAAAAGAGCCTGATAAATTGATTTGAATGTTAGTTACAGTAATATTCCACTATTCCACTATATACCTGCTTTCTTGTATCACAACTTATAATCAAATTTTAAAACTTACTCAATGAATTTTTCGAAAAAACATTATATATAATGTACAATGTTTTTATAAAATAATCACCACGAACAGCATACCAGATGAATGGAGGAGAGCGATCATGGTGATGTTCTTCAAAAAAGGAGATAAGAAAGACCTCAACAATTATCGAGGAATAAATCTATTAAATACAACACTCAAATTGACAACAAGAATAATAGCGACAAAAATAAACGAACGAATATCTCTGCAAGAGGAACAGAATGGATTTCGGACAGGAAGATCATGCACGGATGCAGTTTTTGTAATTAGACAAATAAAAGAAAAGTCGCTGGAATAAAACAAACCAGCATATATGTGTCTGACAGATTTGACAGAGTGAGAATTCGGGACGCGATACATTTATTATATGAAAAGGGAATATCACTGGATTTAGTAAAAACCATTGGGAATATATATAAAGATAACATAGCTATGGTAATATGTAAAGGAAAACTATCGCAACCTATCAAATATGAAACAGGCATTAGACAAGGAGATTCACTGAGCCCATTAATATTTAATCTGAAAATGGATGAAATCATAAAGAAAGTTAAAAAAAGAAGAGGATATAGAATGGAAGAAAAGGAAATAAGGATAATATGCTACGCCAACGACGCCATAATAACAGCCGAAAATGAAGATGACCTACAAAGATTAAAGAATTCGAAAATACGGCGCTCATATACAACATGGAGATCTCAACAGAGAAAACTAAAGCGATAGTGATATTACCGGAACCGAGACGATGTAAACTAGTCGTAAATAACAAAATAATAGAACAAGTGATGAAAACTGAATACTTGGGAATAAAACTGTCAAGCTACGGAAAAGTGGAAGAAGAAGTACAAAAACAAGTGAACATGGCAAACAGAGCAGCAGGATTTCTCAACAACACAATCTGGAGAAACGAATACCTCACAACGGAAACGAAAACTAGGATATATAAATCAACAATAAGACTGAAGACAGAGACTACTGGAAACAATAGAAATGAAAGTCTTACGAAAAATAACAAACCAAATTCTAAGAGATAGAGAAAGAAGTGAGGAAATACGAGCGAGATGTGGTATAGAGGAAATAAACGCGTGGACCAAAAGAAGAAAAGTGGAATAGAATCAACACATCGAAAGAATGACAGAAAATAGAATAGTACGAATAGCAAGCGACAAATCGCCAAATGGAAGAAGATTATTGGGACGACCGAGGAAAAGATGGTCAGACAACGTCAATTGAGACTAAAAACCGAAGTAAAACAGGCATTTTGCCTATTTATAAAGTATATAACATTGGTTACACACCAAGTGATTCAAAATTTGCATTTACAATGAGGTTTTCTTGTTAAATAACTTTATATTTACATAAGATAGGATAAAAGTAATTAGAACAAAATGAAGGTTATCCTTTATAGATATTATTTATTCCATAGTTGAAAACATTGCAATTAGAGTTACAATATTATTGATATCAGGTGTCGTTATAATCATTCGAATCGTGCCAGACAAGGCCTCTAATACAAAAGAAGAGAAAGAGTTGGAAATCCATAGTAAATCAATAAGTTTTTAATTTATACACATTGCTAAAATGTTAGAGATCAATACGATTTATCCGCTTTAACATTAATTTTATTTAACATTATAAATATGTCCCTCTTTAATTATCCAACACTGATCCATGATATTTTCAGTTTGAGCACTTTACCTGCTGTTTGCAGATTATTGAAGATTTGCATTATTAGTAATGAGCTGCCAACTGCAAATGACAGATTATAGTAGAATACTAGAGGGTGGCACATAAGGCTTATCAATCTATATTCATCACATGTCCTGGGTTTGTTATTTTTTGGTAGAGGTTTAAATATTTATTTAACCTATTAAATGTTGCAGTAAGTTGTAGGTTATTAAAAAGTAGGAATATTTATATTTTTTCTTTCAGCTACAAATGTAATTAATGAATTTTATTCAATATGAACAGACTGACTTTCTAAACACTATTATCTACTTTTATCTACCAATTTTATCAACTCTTATCTTCAACAATTATCCATTTTCAATAACTCTACTAATTACTTTTTCGATGCATAATTGATTTATTTTGTATTGGGTCCCTATTATTAATGAATTCTCTAATGTGCTTGTTTTGTTATGGCAATAATAAAACTTTGACTTTACCTGTACATACCTTTATTTTTTTATCTTTGCACTTTCTAATGCGTATTAAACTTATTTAAACCTTGTACATATTTGAAATAAACACCATATTTAGAGTACGATATTTTAACCAAAATTTTAACCATAGAAAAACATTCTTTAACTATTTTATTTTCAATTGAAATTGTCGATACTTACAGGAAATAACTTTCGTATTCTAGTCCATTATTTCGCGATAAAATAGTAAAACCTCAGAATTCTAAAGAACTGCAAAAATTCACATGAAATTTGAGAGAAACATATCAAAGAAAAATAGCTTTAGAGTGCCGATATGCGCTTTTACCCCATTGGTGGTGAGTGCAACCCTTTAAATCGTATACTTTAAAAATCAAAGACTTCAAAAAGTTCATCTTGTATTATTCAAAATTCCCTACAGTACATGCATTGGATCAATTAAATATCATTAAAATGAAAGAAGTTATAGAGAACTATTTTATCTCGAATTTTAACTATTTCAGAGCTGGCATAGTATTTGAGAGCTGGCATGGATACAAGAGAGACATTATTTGCAATGACAGTCCTTTTTCAGAAATGTCGGGAGTATAACAAAAGTGTCTATATATGCTTCATAGACTTGGGAAAGACCTTTGACCGAGTACAGCTTATAAAACTAATAGACGAACTAAAAAAACATCAATTTAGACAAAAAATACATTGAAATCATAAAGTCTATATATTGGAACCAGAAAGCAATAGTAAAGGTAAATAAAATAGAAACAAATATTATACCGATTGCGAGATACTCACAGGTCATTTTCAGGAAAGCCTTATGAGAACAAAAATAATGAATAAGAATTGGATGACGAAACTGCCACCGAACCTCTAAAAATCATACGAACAAGTTGAATTTTGCCGAGCATATTACCTTTGGGACCCCAAAAAAGATGCAAAAAAGTTTATATTCAATATTGAAACCCATCACCTATTCGTCGACTTCAAGGCCGCATACGGCAGTGTCAAGAGAACAGTGCTATACCAATCAATGCATGAGTTTGGTTTGGTATACCAGAGAAACTTATGCGACTAACGAGAATGACAATGTCTAACTTAGAAGCCACTGTTAGAATACAGGGAGAGAATTCTAGATCCTTTGAGATAAAGGATCGACTCAGACAAGGGGATGCTCTGGCGTGCCTCCTATTTAATAGTGCCTTAGAAAAGGCAGTCCGAGATACACGAATTAGGGATGGCGGTACTATTTACAATAGATCGATACAAGTCTTAGCATATGCTGATGACATTGACATAATAGGGCGTAGCAAGCGAGATGTTGAGCAATATCTCCTAGAATTGGAAACAGCGGCGAAACAGGTCGGTCTAGTCATCAACGAAGACAAAACCAAGTACATGTTGGTTACAAAGGATCCGATAGCAAATGAGGAACGAGAAACAGTCTTTGGAAGTCATACCTTTGGACGTGTTAACAACTTCACATACCTTGGCTGGCTATTGACTGCTACCAATAAAACAAGCGAAGAAATCAAAAGACGAATAAATCTTACAAATAGGGCATACTATGGACTTCAAAAGCATTTCCACTCAAGAAACATTCAAAGAAGAACTAAAATTATTATATACAAAACATTGCTGAGGCCGGTCCTCACATATGAAGCAGAAACATGGACTCTAACGCAGAAAGATGAAAAACTTTTGGGAATATTTGAGCGTAAAATACTCCGCAAAATATTTGGAGCTATAAACGACCAAGGGCAGTGGCGCAGAAGATATAATTTTGAATTGTATCAGCTCTTTGATGAGCCAGATGTCATAACGTTCATTAAAACACAGCGACTTAGATGGGTTGGACACATAATACGAATGCCAGAAAATACGATTGCTAAAAAGCTAACCACCTGTAGGAAGAAGAAGCAAAGGCCGACCGCGAATTAGGTGGTTAGATATAGTTGAAACCGACTTACGGATATTAAAAATCAGAAGATGGCAACATGTTGCCAGAAACCGAACACAATGGCGACGAATCTTAGAGCAGGCCAAGATCCACAGAGGATTGTCGAGCCAAAGATGATGATGATATTATCTTTGGGACCCCAAAAAGATGCAAAAAAGTTTACCACTTTTACCCCCGGGCTTCCCTCTAAAACCCGCTCGCAGGAGGATAAAAACACAAAAAAATCGATTTAAGAACAATCTGTACACCGAAAGAAAATGTTTCAAATAAAAAATGTACCTGAGATAATTATAAACAAAAATGTTTATAAACATTTTTTGTGTAGAATGAACCGTTCTCTTAGAAACAACGGTTGAAGCTTTCGTCGATTTTGAATGTGTTACGCCCGCGAAATCAATGTTCAATAAAATTTGCTCAGATCAGCTATCAGCTCGACGGTAAAAATTCGATATCTATTGATCCAAATGTCCTATGGAGAAAAATAAAGATTCGTTTTAAAGAGTTCAGCTTTCTTATGCAGATTTTGTATTTTGGCGCAACTGGACTCAGATTTTATATATGTGCTTAATAAATAAACGTGGCGCGATTTTTGCCATTTTTTTATAATTCTCACAAGATCAATACAATCTATCCGTTTTATTGACTGGCCACTATAAAGTTTCGATTACTAGAGCCTAACCTTTAAAACCTATAGCATGAAATTTTAGTTTTGAGTTTTTGGCAACAAATGTGAGGCATTTGAAATATGCTTAAGAAACGCTGGATTTAAACTTTCACACAACAAACGATCTAAATAATTTAAAACTTTTTTTAATTCCACTAGTACATTTTTCAAAAGAGCAAAACTTCTGCAATAAACTACACCTAAAACAGTCTTTTTAAATGCATTTCCCGTGACTTGTGATCGTTTGTAATGTAAAACATTAAATACTGCGTTTTTTATTCATATTTCGAATGCTTCATATTTTCTACCACAACTCAAAATTGAAATTTCATGTCATAGGTTTTAAATATTGATCTCTAAAATGAAAATTTTACTACAACTCGTCAATGAAAGTTATCAGTTTTATTGATCTCACAAGAATTGTAAAAAATGGCAAAAATCGCGCCACGTAAATTTATTTAACACCTTTATAAAAACTTAGTCTATTCTCGGCAAAATACAAAAACTGCATACGAAAGCTAACTCTTTGCCTTTAAAACGCATCTTGATTTTTGTCGATAGGACATTTGGATCAAAAGATATCGAATTTTTACCATCGAGCTGATACAAATTTTATTGAACATTGATTTCGCGTGCGTAACTGACGTGCAATATCGACTGTCGCTTCAAGCGTTGTTTTTAAAAGAACGGTTCATTCTACGCAAAAAATGCTTGAAGACAATTTTATTTAAAATTATCTCAGCTACATTTTTTATTTGCAACATTTTTTTCTACGGTGTACAGATTCTTGGTAAATCGATTTTTTTGCGTTTTTACCCTCCTACGAGGGGGGTTTTAGGGAGAAGCCCGGGGGTAAAAGTGGTAAACCTTTTTGCAACTTTTTTGGGGACCTAGAATTAATAGTCTCTGCAAAATTCAGCTTATTCGTATGATTTTCAGGGGTCAACTCTCTGACGAATGGACTATTTAACTTTTTAAGGATTCGTTCTGAAACGAATTAATTTACTTTTTACATTTATTACAATTTTATTTGACTGGCCTATTAAAAGTATTGAACTTTCTATCTTTATGTCTAAACCACACCGCTCGAGACATACAGGGTGTTTCAAAAAGGTATGTCACATGCCACAAAATTCATTTGATTTGAACGTACACAAAAGTTTGGGGGGATTTAGGGCTGCACACCCCCCTAAAAAATTTTCTGCGCGCTTAGATTTTGTTGTTTCTTTTGTATGAAAAATGCTTTCAGAACAAGAAAGTAACGTGTCCATTTTTATTACAAAATGTCAAGTAGTTTAGGAGATAATGCAAAAAAACAATTTTTATTTTGTAACTTCAAAGGACTATAACTTTTTTGTGTACGCTTTTGTACTAAGGTAAGTTGGATTCAATCAATTTATTTTTGTCCCCGGAATGCGTGATTTAATTTATGACATACCTTTTTGAAACACCCTGTATATCCATAGGAAAGTGAATAACGAAAAATAAAACAACTGATAAATTTTAACTTCGTTTATTAAGATATTCTTGCAGTACAAGTTAAACGTATAAATAAATAATATATAGACAGACTATTATGGAATTATAAAATTACGTTTAGTAATGCTTTATCTATGATAATAATAATAACAACACAGTACATCAAGATAATATACAATTATGTACATCCATATATTTACATAACTAATTTTTAAAACTATATAAGCAGATTATACAAAAATCTTAAATTTTAATTTATATATAATGTTATAGTCCAGGGTATGACGGTAAAAATAGTAGAAAACTTCTGAAATTTTTTTATACGCATCGATTTGATTGAAATTTTGACAGTATGTGTTTTTCACTGGGGTTAGTTACCACCCCAACTCGTGGAAAAAATTTGTCAAAAAAAACCATGGTAGTCGCTAGAATATTGAATTGACAAAGGCAAAAATGTTCTTTAGAGTTTTTTTTAAAGTACATAAATGTTTTTTAAGTTATTCGTGACTGAAAGTTGAAACATTACATATCAAAAAAGCATGATTGATGCAAAAAACTCAATAGTAAGAGGATATAGATCTAGAAACTTGGCAAAATATTAATGGTCTAACAAAAAACACTAACCAAAGAAGAAAAGTAGATAAATTAAAAAGAATAATAAGGTACTTATAATATCTTATATCTTATAGATGACACAATATTGTGATATAAATAATGGTTGGCAAAAAACAACACGAAAGGAAAATCGGAATGGCAAAAGAGAAAAGTTTGGGAAAAATAATCTGACAATGTTCAACAAGAAACTATAAATACTAGATAATGAAATAAATAAATATGATATGAACCAAAATAATAAAAAATAACGTACACTAGGAAGAAATTGACATTAACAGCTAAAGTTAAGTATGTAAGTAACAATGAAGAATTATACAGAAAGTGTAAATAAATTCGAAAAGAATTCAGTTAATAAAGTGTTTGTGAAAAAATTATGGAATGTATCAAATCAAATATAATACGCATAAAAGTCTTAGTTTTCTTTAAAAAATGAGTTTGTTACAAGACAAATTACTTTAACAATACAGAAATAACAAATGTTTAAAATAGTTGGTAAGATTAAGAACAATAATTACAGAAGTACTTACAGTTCTCTTACTTCACATCACCTCCCAAAAGTAGAAGATTCTAGTCTTTCAATGGTCTTTTCATTGTATGTTTCGAGTAGAATGCTGATGGCCATCTGGTTCACTTCCAGGGCGTCCTTTAAAACTAACTGATTCCTGCCTTGATATTGTATATATAGTTCATTTTCAGCAAAAAGTCTATTGATATGCTTTAATAGATAATCACTGGGTAAGTATTGTAAATTTAATTTGTTGATGAAGAAATCTTCTACTATCGATGTAAATTCATCTTCTATCGCCATATCCAGTTTATTTTTCACCAACGGAATTTTAAAATCGTTTGTTTTCAAGTAACGTCTTTCAAGAAGACGACTTTTTTCTATGAGATTTTGAATATATTTAGGTAAATCTTCTTCTTCAAAAGTCGGCAGTGTCATAGAAGTACTAGTGTCATTGTTAAATAATGTCGATTGCATATTGCTCACAACTGCAGAATTTCTAGCGGCGATACTATGAGTTTCGATAGCACTTAGATTACTATGCAGTCCTCTAGAAACCATTTCACTGTATTTAATATTCTCGTCAACCATCGTTGATATTTTGACTTGCAAGGCACTACTAGAGGGTTTACTACTTGTGAGACTAGTTTGTATGCCAGAGTTAACACGTCCAATTAAATTGGTAATAAAACTTCAAACTTAGCACGCTCGTAACTTTATATCACTAGCGTTAGATTTAAACTGACTTTTTTGACAACAGTCAGACTATCGGGAAAACTTTAGTAATTGTGGGTTCGTTCCCCACCTCTGGAATTATAGAAAGTTTATAATTATACCTTAATGACACCTGATTGGTTTGTTTATTCTAATACCTAATTACGTTAAATTGTAAGCTTATTTGATTGGTTCACTGTATAAATGTCTACTACCTCCTTTATCACCAAAAATATATACAAATCAGTTCGTAGCTTTATTCAAATATTGTATTTTTTGTATACTATTTTGAAAATCTTTTTTCGAAATATCTATTTTCTTTTGACTTCTTATAAAACTAACATTAAGTAGACAGTTTTAATTGCGGCAGTTTATTTATCATATGAAGATTAAATTGATTTTATCGAAAGATTTAATATGCATTAAAAAAGAGAAATTATAAACAAAAACTATCTCTAAAAAATTTTTTCAGAAAAAATGGTAAATATCATTCCTTCATCAGCATTTTCTTTACCTTTATCCCTATTACTCCAGTTGTCAGAGACGAAAATGCTACTGTATCTAAAAATGATACGAACAAGCTGAATTTTGCTGAGAATGTCAATTTTGTGACCTCAAAAAAGATGCAAAGAAGTTTACCATTCCTAGCCCCCCAAAACTCCCCTGGTAGGGGGAAAACGGAAAATTGATTTACCAAGAATCTGTACGCCGCAGAAAAAAAATGTTTTAAATAAAAAATGTAACTGAGATAAATTTGAACAAAAATATATATTAGCACTTTTTGTGTAGAATAAACCGTTCTCTCAGAAACTCAATCGCTTGAAACGGCCGGCGATTTTGGATGTCAGTTACACGCTTGAAATCAATTTTAAATAAAATTTGTATCAACTCGACGGTAAAACTTGCGTTTTAAAGGTAAAAAGGGCTGCTTCCGTGTGCAATTTTTGTATTTTGCAGCAAATGAAGACAGTTTCTATAAATCTGTCCAATAAATAAAATGAACAAATGGCAAAACTTTGACAAATGAAGTCAGTTTCCATAAATAAAGTCAAATAAAGCTGTTAAATACTAAAACGCTGCGCGATTTTTGCAATTTTTTACGATTCTCACGAGATCAATAAAATGTATCACTTCCATTGACCGGTCACTACGAAATTTGAATTGTTAGAGTCTAATCTTCAAAACCGATAGCAAAAAATTTGGATTTTGAGTTTTGGCAACAAATATGAGGCAATTGAAATATGCCTAGAAACGCTGAATTTACACTTTGACGTTATAAACGATCTAAAAAGTTTAAAACTGCTTCTTTTCGATTATACAGATAGGTTTTTCGAAACTACAACTTTCACTACAAATTCCATCTAATACCGTCTTCGTGGAAACACTTTCCATGACGTGTAATCGTTTGTAATGTGAAAGTTTAAATTCAGCGTTTTTAAGCCATATTTCAAATGTTTGTTGCCAAAACTCAAAATCGAAATTTCAGTCTTTGAGGATTAGACTCTAATAATAGATATTCCACGGCGACTGGCCAAAAATGGAATTTTATGTAGTTATTCATATTTCGACGAGCTACCCCAGATTAAAAAAAAGAGGCTTCTAGCTGCAATGGAAGCAGAGATAATGTAAATTTTTCCTACGTGTTTTAATTTGAAGTTCCGATCTCGAAAAAAAAAACGGAGCTGAAACAGTTATCCCCTCTACTTTCCTATGTCGATCTGTCGAAAGTACCTTCGTTTCGAAGGGCTGTAAGTTTCGAAAAATTGGATGAATTTTATAGATATAAGTTTCAATATAAACTTTAGATTTTCATTCAAAATTTGTGCAAATTTTACTTCTTAATGTTTATAAACAATGGAGATATGATTTTTTTAAAAATAGTCCCTTACTTCGTTCCTATTGGTCATAGAAGGTTTTTCTTTAAATGTGAGTTTTTTACCAGCTATCCAATGGTTGTACGTACAAGTCTGTAGCTTAAAAAATATAGAAGTTATTACAACTGTTTATAAGTAAAAAACATACCCCTTTTTCAAACGTTTATTTTGTAAATAATTTCGACGAAAACGCAATATACATTTAACTTCTGAGATAGTTTAAGTCTTAAAGAATCCTATAAAATTTGCTAAATGTGTCTAGTATCATTAATAGAGCAAGTTCAATAGTTTAAATATTTAGCCTCAGGCTAACATTAAATAACTTTTAAACTATTTGACTGATCGGCCGGAAATTTCGCACAAATTTAAAAGACGGTAAATTCCTCGATGTTCAAAAATGTATTAATAACATTTTATTTTGTTAATATAAAAATTAATAAAATTCATAAATTAGTGCAACAAAACTGCTTTTTTGCAAATATCTCCGTAAATTATCTATCAATTTTAATTTAAAAAACGGGAAAATAAAGATATTCTTGATATAAAAAAATAATTGTTGTTGAATATTATTGAATGTTGTTTATGTAAAATAGAAGGAAAAAAACTTATAGACAAAAAATCAAATTGTGTCCATAAATTATTGTTTAAAAAAACACAAGGTAAAAATACGAGTACTTTTTTATCTATTCGCCATCTAGTTACCCCCATCTGTGTCTTAAAAGCTTCAGATATCTGCAAAAAATTTTGCCGTGAAATCGATGATTTTTGCATAACCAGACTGTGCTAATAGTTTCGTTATACTACGATATGAAATCTTGAATATCGGTAAAAAATAAAGCATATACTTTACGCTAAAGACGCAGATGTTGATTTCAAAAAATATAAATTTCCCAAAAAAGTAAATTTAGTACACATTAGCAAGTCCAAAGATAAAAAATAAAATCCATTAAGGAAAAAAGGTAAGAAAAAAACCTTATCAATGCAATAAAAAGGCAGGTAAATTAGAATGTTTATTAACAATACAGGTATACTACTTACATCAAATGATGATAATTATTATTTATTTATACATTAGAAGCGATTAAAGATAATTGAAAACAAACGTAGATAACCTTGTTATGTTATTAAATAATATATTTGTATTATGTCATTAAAAGAACAGGAATTAGGAATTTCTAAAAAATCTTTTAGAAAGCTAGTCTGAACTGAACATTCATTAATTAGATCTGTAGTCTAAATTTTCAAAAATTCCTAATTCTTAATATTCTGCCAGAGGCAACGAAGTACATATGCGAATACAAAAAAAACGTCATTTATTATACTTCAATTGAAACTATAATAATTTTACCTGTTCCGAAAAAGAAATATGTAGGTGAAAAAAATATTACAGTTACCTGATCGTTTTAAGTCCTATAACGGACATAGTAATTTTTTTACCTTATGAGTAAGGTAACTTGGTTACCTTAATGGAAAAGGTGACCACGTGCGACTCAGACCAAAAGTCTGGTTTGGTCTGGTTAGTTGGCTGGAATCTATGATCAAACTCATACGTGGTCAACTTTTCGAGTAAGGGCCAGTGTGTTCGTTTTCGTTTATATCTTAAATCATCGACATTATACCTTTTAAATTTTTGCTTTTACTTTAAACTATGATTCAAAGATTTTTACACCGTCTTAAGACCGAAAACTTTCGGATGAGAATTGCAATCCTTTTGGATATTGTTATTATTTTAGTAGCTTTATAAATATACCAATTACACCAGAAGTATCTACTTCATTATATATCATAAGTTTTTTCATCATGATTTGTTTATAAATACTAAGATCTGAAGCAGTAGCCAACTAAGTAGTTGAAGAAGCTGAGATAGTTGAAATGCAGCCTACAAAGGAGGAGGTGGAGACAGCAATACCAGAAATGAAAAATAAAATAAGTCCTGGGAAAAATGACATGTATAGAAAATATTCAAATTTGGTGCAGAGAAGAATATATCATCTAATAGTGCAAATATAAGAAAATGAAATAATGCCAACTGATTGGCATAAATATATGACATATGCGCGCTACATAAAAAAGGAGACAAAAAGGTGTAGCCTTACTAGATACTGTTATAAAATCTTGGCAAGAATATTGAGAAAGAGACTGAATTTCTATACGGAAAGAATTCTACACGAGTACCAGGCCGGCTTTAAAAAAAGCTGAACAATTTTGTATACCTAGGTGTGTCATTCGATGAAAATGGAAAGAAGAAATATGGGAGCTCGATGCCAGAATATCGAAAGAAAATATAAAATTTGGGCAGTTTAAGACTCCAAATTAATCCAATATACGTTTCTGCACAGGACAAACGCCGAATATATAAAACAGTAATTAGATCCACAGTAACATATGCCTGTGAGGCATAGACATTAAATAAAAAGGAAAAGGATCCTCTGGAAAGATGGGAAAGAAAAATATTGAGACGCGTTTTCGGAGAAAGGAAGACAGAAGACGGGTGGAAGAGAAGAACCAACACTATAAGACCAGAAAACTAATCGGTCCTAGAAGAGATAGGCCCAGAACGAGGTGGATTAATAAAGTGGAGGAACACCTTAAACATGTGAAAGTGAAGGACTGGAAAATTGGATATTGGATTAAGATAAAATATTTTTTCTTCAAACGTCAAATAATGATGACATTACTTATCTAACTTGATCCTGTCAAAGTTTGATGTCTCCGCCGGCAGCAGTTTTTTTTCCCATTTCTTTACGGCGGAGGGAAAAATGTTGTCATGGCAACAATATGAAACATGTCACAAAGCAACAATACAAATGTCATTAACAACAATTAAACATCATTTTTATTTATAGTAATATTAAAAGTACAGTTAGTTAATGAGCATTTTCAATATTGAAACCGTTCAAAAATGTTCCCGACTCTTGATACGCATCGGTAATTGTTGATGATACTGATGGTCGAGAACAACTTTCAGCAATCATTCCCGATGTTGGCGAATCATGAGGGTTTAAAATTTTTTGAGCATTATCGTTCTTATTTCTTATTTCGTTTAGGTTTTCCATTTTCGCACTAAATTTGCGCTTGCGGTTGCAACAACAATAAGCTGTCTTTAATAATTGCAAACAACTGTCAAACAACTGTAACCAGGGAGACGCAAATCCCACCGACGACTTAATTATTTTAATTTCTAACATCTAGACGACTTTGATAGTTGTCACAGTTAATTTCGAGTAAAAATAGCGTATGAATTGTACTATTTATGGTTGAAAATTGCTACGTTTGAAGAAAAAATAGTATACTTTATTCGGCAAAGAAGCGACTTTTCTTGACTTGCCCTCTATTATGAAAAGGCCCTCTATAGAAAAGTCATGCTTCTCTGCCTCATAAAGTAATATACTATAATTGTTGCTTTTTTGTCTTTTATTCGACATTTCTGGGTTAACCTTAAATAAAGAATTAAATTAAAGAGTTTTAAACATCTTCATGCAGTCCTCGGTTTACGAGCCCATTCCCATATCAGTTGGCACAACATTAGATTAATAAGAACATTATATTTTAGAGAACAAAAATAAAAGCGCACCGTAAATTTTAGAAGTTTTAATGCATCGAACATTTTTCAATTTTCTAGTTATAGAAAATATTTTATAACGTAATGAAAACTATTGATTAAATAGAATAATAATGAATTAAAAAAAACGCATAGAATATGTAATATTACCACAAAAAAATGTGAAAGTTTACCACTGAGTTTTTTACCAAGTTTTTACCAAGTTCTCACAAAATACTAATGTAAACGAATCCCATTTATTTCTTACAATTTTTTCTTCAATTCGTTGACGGACCTGGCAGGATGTTTTCTCAAAGCTTTTTTAATTTCACGCCACAGTCTCTGTCGGAACTGTTAGAAACCCATTCCAGAAGTGGTATGCCATGGTCTTCAATCCATTTTAAACTCTTTTTTGAGGTATGACAACCTGCGCAGTTATGTTGGAAAACAAAATCTTCCGCTGATGATAAACGGTGTAATCGGTAAAAGAGATTCTTCTAAAATATTCAAATATTTATCTGTGTTTACAATCCCATCGATAAAATGTAACTTTTCCACACTTTTAGACAACATGCTGCCCCAGATCATGACAGATGCAGGAAATTTGACTTTTCTCTTCAGAAAGTCGGGATGGAAGGCTTCATTTTTCCTGCGAATGACGCGACTCCTACTGTCTCCAACACACACTTTAAATCTGGACTCATCACAATTTTTATGCTCTTTTGACCATCTTAGTCTATTTTTCTTTCGTTGTAATGTTAAACTTGGCTTTTAATTAGCCTAAAATAAAATGAAATTTATTAAAAGCAATTCGTACTAACTTTTTCAACTATAAAACTTACTTTGTAAGTATCAAATCCTAATTTGTGACCTCTCGATGACATGTTGATCTAAAAACGTGTCTTCCAATAACGTCATTTCATAAAACGCGTAACTCCATATAATTTGCTCGTCGATTTTTCACTATAATGCGTCTTAATGCCTTTCGATCTGCTTCGGTTATTTTACTTCTTCGTACATTTCTAGGTTTTGTGACGACCGAACCTGTAGTTTTGTATCTTCTGAATTGGATTTTCCAGAATTAAAAAATCTAATAATGATTCAACAACTTTTCTCATCGATACCTTTACCTCGGCCCATTTCATCGATAGCTTTACCTCGGTAAAAAGCTTTACAATACTACAAAATACATTTTACATTAACTGACAATATTTGATGCAATTTTTCCATAGCTACCTTTGAATTTAACGTAATTAAGAAAAAATCAACGTATGTGGACATAAGTGAATGCATAGCCAGGGTTTAGTGAATTTTTTTTTATTGTCGAAAATAATTTAAAAAACCATAGGGGTAATGTTTTTAATAAATATTAATAAAAATGCCATATTAATTAATATGGGAACTTATAAAAACATGCAGAGTATAATTTGTTTATGGTAATCGACTTAGCCCCCTTTCAGACGAGGATACTGTATCCGAGATACGCGTATCCGAGACGCAGATATTACATAGATTTAAATGGAGCTTTTCACACGGGACGCGCGAGAGATACAGTATGCGAGATACCGAATTCAGTATCTCGGACCTTCCTGTCGCCGACGACTGAATGCGTATCCCAGATACAGAAGAAACATTACGTTAAATGAACGCTTTCAGACACGAATACTTTTGCACCACATTCCATAGACGCGCGATTTTCTGTCGAAGAATTGTGAATGAGCAACGAAAGAAAGACGGTGTTTTCTAAATATATTTAAATAATGGAGCGAACTGTATTTGATAGTGACAAATTTATTTGTTTGGTACAATCAAATCCCTGTCTATGGGATACAGCATCGCCATATTCATCATCATCATCATCATTTAACCCGGATCTATCCACTGCTGGATATAGGTCTCCCTCAGTCTTTTCCATGTATTTCTGTTTTGTGCTGTTTGCATCCAATTTTTGTCGATCCGTTTTATGTCATCAGACCATCTTGTTGGTGGACGACCTCTACTTCGATGTGCTTCTTGTCTCGATCTCCACTGTATTATTCGCTGTGTCCATCTGTTATCCAACATTCTAGCTATGTGCCCCGCCCAGTTCCATTTAAGGGTCATAATTCTTTCTATGGCATCTGTCACTCCTGTTCTCCGTCTTATTTCCTTGTTCGTGATCCGATCCCTACGAGATCCGATCCCTACGAATGATCATTTACAAGTAATTAAGAACTTAATAGAAAAGAGCGTTGAATATAACAAGCCATTAGTCATGATATTTGTTGACTACGAAAAAGCTTTCGACACAATAAGTCATCAAAAGATGTTAAAAGCCTTAACAGAGTGCCGTATAGATCATCGCTATATAAACATGATAAAATACATCTATCAAAATGAGACAGCAAGTGTGAAACTGGCAGATAAAAAGACCAACGTATTTAAAATAAAACGGGGAGTGCGACAGGGAGACACAATTTCCCCAAAATTGTTTACAACATTATTAGAGCATATGTTTAAGAACGCAAATCTGAGTGAAAAAGAAATTAATGTCAATGGAGAAATGCTTAGTCATTTGAGGTTTGCTGACGATATTATCCTTTTTGCTGACAGAATCGATGATGCAGTATCGCAACTGGAGAAACTATACCTAGCCTCCCTACAAGTAGGATTAAAAATCAACCACACAAAAACACAAATCATGACAAATCTTGTGTTAAGCGAAAAGATTTCAGTACATGGCATGCATATTGAAGAAACCACCTCATATAAGTACTTAGGACATGAGATACGCATAGGAAGAGATAATCAAACGTGCGAACTAAGCCGCCGCATAGGACTCACTTGGGTGGCATTCGGCAAGCTAAGCTATGTTCTATGTGTCTTAAAAGAAAAGTCTTTAATCAGTGCGTGTTGCCAGTACTTACGTATGGTACAGAGACATTAACACTAACCAAGAAAGTAAGAAATAAAATTTGTGTTACCCAAAGAGCCATGGAACGATCGATGTTAGGCATTTCTCGTAGGGATCGGATCGCCAGATTACTGCAATAGAAATAAAAAGCAGCAGTGCTGGGTCGAAATTTCTAAGCAAATGTGCGACAATTTTGAGGCCATGACAGCAGTACAGCAAAATGAATATGGTAAGAAATAAATATGTTTTTATTATAAATACATAGGTATTTTGTTTCATACGTATACAGTTTAGTTTTAAAAGTTTGCTAATTGAAATTTTGATTATTTAATGAATATAAAACTACATTATTGTGAAAGGAATACGGTCATTTTTTTTAGGGCGAGGTAAACAATTTACAAATTGGAGATAAGTACACAGATTTATTTGAAATTTAAGTCATAGACATTAACTTTATCTTAAAGTCATAGAAAGCCGTTTTTTTGACGAAATACTTTTACGCATAGTTGTGTCTTTTTTACTCAATTAAATTTCTAAAATTTTATGAAGTTCTTCAAACGACTTCACAGACATTCGAAAATAATTAAAAAACTTCGATGGATCTTGCAATAAATCTTGATACAGCAAATTATACGTTCCCTTGGTTTCTCTTAATTCTACAATAGGATGAACCCACAAATTTCGCCGTCTTTTCACTTTCTTTTTCTTTTTATTTAATATGTACCACAGCATAACATACTCTTCTACATCCATAATCCAAAAATATAACCGCACTGCACTGCTACTATTTTCATACTGACGAGCATGCCCGTGAATCCGATACAGCAGCCATCGAAAATTCTGTATCTCGCGCTCGCGTACAGTATCTCGCATACAGTATCCTCGTCTGAAAACCCTCTTAAACTGCAAATTCCATAGGTGGGCCAACTGATATGGAAAGGGTCTCGTAGTTATACCCGTTAATTTGAATATGTCAAAAGTCATTGTTTTTTTTTTTCAGGTACAGCTCGGCGAGGAGAAGACGGCGATCAGAACAAAATTCGTCGTCAACCTAAACCTGTAAAACCGAAGAAAATGATAAAAGTAGACGGCCAACATATCGTCTATGTAGCCTGCAATAATGGCACAACGGCGCTTATAAACAAAGAAGGAGAGCTGCTGATGTTCGGTAAAGACACCACTCATGCAGATCCAGTGACAGGAATTGTAGGACTTTTAAAAGGAGAGTTTGTTACTCAAGTGGCGTTGGGAAAAGCTCACGCAGTTACACTGACTAATAAAGGACATATTTACACCTTTGGGATCAATAATAAATTTCAGTGTGGAAGGGAATTTAATATGGCGAAGGAAGGTAATTTAACATAACAAATATTTATTCAATTCATTTATTAAAATAAATTTTGCAATATTTTACATTTTCTTTTATAATTTCCAGTCTCTTCTCTTGTTTTCACTATTGTTTATATTATTTTCTGTCATTTTCTTTCTTTTTTCTTCTCCCTGTACCCTGCTCGATTATCGTGCATTGTCTATCAAATTGGCTATACTAATGTTATGTTGACAGACGCTCCGAAAAGGGGTGTAGAGGATCTGTTAAACCATTCCCGTAGGTTTCTTAACTGGGAGTTACCAGCTGATGTCCGTTTGAAGAGGTTTACTCTCCGGACACTGGAACTCACTTAAGCATGGGTGTATGTTACCTGAAGTAAAATTTAATTAAAATATTAAACATCATATAATATTATTAACATCATGTACAATCTTTGGTAACACATTACATTTTAAAGGGTTTTTACCCAAATATTTTGGTGGCTCAGGCATGGTAACCTGTATTTTAACCTGATGATGGAACAGTTGTTCCGAAAACGTTCGTGCTTTTAATGTTGCCCTTTTAAGGGTTTTTATAAAATAAAATATACCCACATACAAAGACTAACCTCTTTTGTTATACGTGGTATACAGCCAGCTGCAGGAATTAATTTCCTTGTGGATTTTCTTTATATGTTTCTTATATTCAAATTTTCTTTATCTTCTTTCACTTTTTCCATATCCTATCGTTGTTGTGTTCTGTGATCTTTTACCGGGTTTATCTCTTTTGATAGGTTTGTCTTCTCTCTTATTAACATGTGTATAGACCATTTTATATTTTGTGCTTCTTTTACTCCAACTGTTATCTCATCTCTGACACATTTTTTTATCTCATAATTAATAATTAGGTAATTAACTTACCTTGTCCTATGCATACTTACATTATTTTCGTTTTAGAAAACTCTTCCAATGTTGTTGCCATGGACACTTGTGGTGTTCAAGAAGAGCAAGATTTGATAGATGAAATTCAGTCAGAAAATCAAAAGGAAAGCGAAAATATTCCAGGGGTATCTGATCTGAATATGGGAGAACCACATAACATATGCCCACCTGGCATGCACGCTTGGCATGACGATATGTGCATGATTTGTACTGTTTGCAGAGAATGTACTGGGTATTCCATCAGCTGCTTATCATCTATTAGTGCAGATCGAAATCCTGGACAGTAAGTTCTTTAAACTTTAGCTTTCATTTTTAGTATTAACACTTCTTATCGTGTTAGGGAATGCGGATGTGGAGAAGGTGACAGCGGTTGCAGCATATGCGGTTGCTGTAGGATTTGCGCTAGGGAAGTAGTAGATAATTCTGAATTGGCCGATTTGGCAGGAATGATGAGATTGGACTTAATATTTAGAGAAAAAGCTGTTATACCACCTAGACAAAGAACCAAGTTACAAGAGCAAGTAAGTAGTCGAAATAGCTAGAATTAATTTCGTTTTCTCTATTTTTGTTGTTATTTTTTTTTTGTCTGTACTATCAAGGATTCTCGATAGTTGTGTGGCCTAAAAATTAAAACACTTTGAGAAAGTGTCGAACAAAAAAACTTTTACAGAGGTTCAGCAGGATCTTTTTACTGTTCCGCGTAACGTCTCTCTAGCCCACTGTGTTGCCAAAGATCTTGAGATATCTAAAGGAATCTCGTCCGTATTCTATAAGAAGTTTGGTCGTTTGGACGAGTTTAAAAATCAGCATCCTAAAGTTGGAAAAGTACTGAGATTAGAAGATGGTCCTCGATCTTTGCTGTATATGGTGATCAGGAAGTAGTATACAGACAAGGCAAGCTACGGGGATATATAGCGTGCTCTAACTTATTTGAAGAAAATCGTATGCAATTATGACATCAAGAATTTGGCCTTATCCAAGATAGGCCATGCACTAGAAAATCTGGATTGGAAGATTGTCAGAAGCATGCTTGAAGTGATCTTCCGAGAAACCGACGTCCGACTTACTGTGTGTTGCATTAACTCGAAGAGATCGTGTCCTTCAAAGACCGTAGACTGTTATTTCTTTCTGAGGGTTTTATGCAGAGCTGGAGAGTCCTGTAGATTCCGCCATACTGGGCTTTCATGTAAGTTGCTAATCGGGACGTTCAGATCTAAGAGCAATGTAACGAAATAGCCCACCTCCGATGCGCGGTACATGTCACAATTCTTAGAAGGATGAATCTAGAATATTTAATCGTTGGCGTTCTCAATAGCGCCTGTCTTCGATACGCTTCCGACGGGAAGAATAGAGATGGACTACTCCAGATTATTCTAGTACATAACAACTTGTATATATAAGCTGCGCTGATATTAGGTTAGATATTATCGTGCTGTATATAAATATATTTATATAAATTAGAACCGCTCGTTTGAAACACGCTTCAATATATATACATTATTTGTATATATTTATACATTGTTTGTTAAAATAAAATTACACTTTTTATTGGTCCATTATCTAAAGATATTGCATTACTTATTCAATTATTGACGCCATTGGTTTTAGTTGCAGAGTCGCTTAGAAGAAAGGAAAAATAAGAGCAAGAAATCGGTACAAAGTTGTAGTAAACAATCACTGAAAGCTAAATCGTCGAGACCAGCTATTAATTCATCCACTGCACATAGATTAAATAATAGTGTTAGACAAAATAATGTCTTACAATCAGGTAATTTTTTGTTAATACATTATGCATATGGGTATGGTGCTCGTTAGCTAGAATGCACCAACGCAAATGCTGGGCAAATTTTGGTACTGGTCCAACCCGAATGTTATCTAACTTAACCTAACGCCGCATGATACTTTGTTAAGCGTACCCCTCATCCTCTTTGCGACAACATACAGAAATACTAAAAATCGTTAAAAAAGTACAGAGTCGTTGGTTATTTCTAGCTAACAATTTCGACACTTTGCTTATGTCTTCACTTTGTGTAGTAATGCCGATACTCCAAGTGTTTAAAAAATGCAAATGTTATTTTTGTACTATACATTGGAAAAATTTGGTTTTATCTTTTAAATATTTTACCTTTAAGTATCCAAAAATCAATAGAAATAATATACATTGTTGGTACTAGATACATTTGTACTTTCTTGTGTCTACATATATGATTAGTAACATTCTCTCAACGAAATTCAAATGGTTTTTAGTTAAGGAACAACAGGGTTCCGATGTTGAAAGAGACGCTGCCAGAATATCATGTCTACCTCCATCTAAGTTGACCTTGCCTAGCGATAGCCCTGTGATACAGATATCTTGTGGTTTACATCATAGTATAGTACTGCTACAAAATGGTCAGGTAAGTTAAAACAATATTGTCTTAGAAATTTTAATCATTAAAACAGTCTAATTTTTTAATTATCAAAATAATCTCCTATAACGGCAATACAATCATTCCAACGTTTTTCCAAGTTTTCGATGCTGCCCTTGTAACCCGATTTATCTTTGCCTTCAAAGAGGCTTCAGTTTCGGCGACTACTTCCTCATCGGAGCGATATTTCTTGCAATTGAGCATTTTTTTAGATCGGAAAGAAGCTGGTAGTCACTGGGGTCCAGATCTGGACTATACGGTGCCTACGGAAGCAATTCAAAGCCAAATTCGTGCCTTTTTGACATAGTTTTTATCGTCTTATGGCACGGTGCATTGTCTTGGTGTAACAACAATTTTTTCTTCAACAAATGAGGAGTTTCCTTTACGATTTCGGTCTTTAAACGCTCCAATAAACCAATTTAGTAGTAGCTGTTGATTGTATCTCTATGTATCAAATATTCAATGAAAATAGTTCCTTGCGAGCCCATGTTTTAAATTTCCATGGGTTCAAATTACAGAGGTTATAACTTTTTTGGCGGTTTGTTGCGTCTTTGATCGCTTTGTACGACTTTCTCAAGGTGCTGTCCACTCAGATGACTGCCGATTTGATTCCGAAATGAAGTGATAGATCCATGTATCATCATCCATTGTGACATCCGATGTAAAAACTGCGAATTCCCATCGAGTCTCATTAATTCGTTGTTGTTTTTGCTCTGATGTGAGAAAACGCGGTACATTTGGAAAACAGCTTTCTCATAACCAAATGTTCATGTATAATAATGAAAACTACCCTTTAATGACCTTTTATCTTATCTTACCTTAATTTTATTTTATCTTATTTTATTTTATTTTATTGTCCTACGTAATAAATATTATTGTTTATATTTTATGTTTAAAAGTAATGGGAAAAGAGACTGCCAAAATAAATTATATAATACAGTAGACACTATATCACTAAGCCTTTCTACACAGATATTAGACGTTAAGAATATGGCAGAGAAAAGTACACAGGGAGACGAAGAGAGGTTTTACCTTTCCCTTTTAAGTTTATTGATTTTAATTCTAGATTTTGTTTATAAATCCGGCTAAGCCTAAGCCGGAAAGTACATGAGAAAAATCGTGGAGAAGACGGATACAGAATATTTTCTGTTGGGGTTTACTCCCTTAATAATGTGGTTCACATTAAGGTGTTAAACACTGGTCTTTACTCATCACTTTCTTGGCAGTTATTGACAGTATCCACTTGGCTTGGATACTGTCACCAAAACGCTAGCCTTTACCCTCTCCTTTCTCATCTTGGAGTTATATACAATCATTACTTTAATAAAAAATATATTTTTTACTCTATTTTTTAGGTTTACACATTTGGATCCAATCTTAACGGACAACTTGGGTGTGGTGACATACTAACCAAAAGTAGTGTACAGCTAATAAGATTACCATGTAGTGCAATACAAGTTGCAGCTGGCAGTAACCATTCGGTAGTATTAACATCTAAAGGAGAAGTGTATACTTTCGGCAATGCTCAGGTAATGCACTTTTTTTATTTTTGGCTTAAATAAAAAAAACAGCACATAGGTATTGTTATATATTTTTCTTCCACTATTTTATAACTTTATGACCGTATTGTGTGTATTGAGTTGTTACTATATACATTAATATAATATCTAGTACACTTTGTGGCTGCAATAATTCGAGCAGCATAATATATTGTACTTTAAGTAAAGGAGTTGTGTATGTATAAAATGTGATCTTGTATCTTTATGACTTTATAAAGAGTATAACTTTGTACCATGTAACGTTGTAACGTTATACCGAGTTCAAAGCAAATTTTTGGGAGTTTTTTTGTAGTTTTTAAAAAGATTAATTACTATATAAATCTTTATCAAAGATTTCCAGCCGCTATCTACACAACCATGTTGCAGTCTTTTCTCTTCAGGTAACTTCATCCCGTAAAAAGGTAACGAAAAGGTTTGTATTGTTTAAAGTTATGATGGTGGTGTTAGCGAAAAAGGATAACGCAGGCAAACAAAGCTTATTTTGCCCTCTCCCATATATTTCGGTCTAAAAGTGTCCACCGAAATACAAAGATGAGAATCTATAAAACTTTAATTCGGCCAATAGCATGTTATGGCAGCGAAGCATGGGTCCTGAAAGAAACATCCAAAAACAAACTCGACACATTCGAAAGAAAAGTACTGAGGAGAATACTAGGACCTGTGAGGGAAAACGGAATCTTCAGAATTCGATATAACAACGAGCTCTATCAACTGTATAAGGAAACACCACTGTCAGACTTCATTAGAATACAAAGATTGCAATGGGCCGGACATGTGATACGAATGGGAGAGGATAGGCTACCAAAACGAGCACTGAACGCCAGAATGCAGGGAAAGAGACCAGTTGGAAAGCCAAGAAAGCGCTGGGAAGACACAGTAAGCAGCGACGCACAAGCACTTTTAGGAGTCCGTGTATGGAGAAGAGCAGCCACAGACAGACAAGGGTGGAGGCAAAAAATAAAAGAGGCCAAGGCTCATTTTGGGCTGTAGTGCCGTAGAAGAAGAAGAAGTTAGCGTGATTTAACCATCGTGCAGCAGGTTGGACGAGAGATCTCCTTATTTTTTCATTGACAAACTTAACAGAGTGTTTCGACAAAATACGTTTATTAATAACTTTAATTACATGCTATTTATACAATAGTTAGAGTAGGACGATGCACACAGTTGTAAATATTGACCTTCTCATGCACTTTTCGATTTTATAATCTAATATGTAAGTCATTGTTATACAATTATTTCTGCGTGGTCCTTAGATTTGGTAGTTTATTAAATAGCAGTCGATGGTCTAATAAACATTAATTTTTATTGACAGAGGACTTGTTCTTTGTATTTGAAGTTAATATAGTAATTCATAAAAAATTATCCTGAATCAATAATATCGCTGTAATTTATTACCAAAAAATCATTAAAAAATAAAACTAAATAGTTTTATGCTAATTATAACATTTTAGACTGTATAAATTATGTTTATATTATAGAAGGGACAGCTGGGAAGAACTCCTAACAACGTTTTATCGCAAGATGTGACTCAACCTGGAAACAGCTCATCATCTCGCTTTTCAAATCCTCGGACTCCTTGGTACAGCTTTCCTGGGTTAATACCAAATATTGGCCCAAGGCACGGCCGTAGAGCAACTTGGGTGGGAGCATCAGGAGATCAAACATTCCTTAAATTGGATGAAAGTCTCATAAACTCCGTTAGTATATCAAAGTCGACAGTAACTGCAAATAAGTGTTCGATTGGTAAGTATTACAATTATAATAGTGTTTTAATCTTCTAAACCTAGTTCCACAGCTATTTTTTGTGTCAATTTACTTTGTGATTATTATAAATTGTGAAGAACTGACGTCAAGTGCTTATTTGTCTTCTTTTTTATATGTTTACTGGGTAATATTGTTCAGGTCTGTGTCTATTTGACTAACGTCATTCTCGTTACGTGTTGTTAATTCGAATTTCTTCCTTATTCTCGTCACTATCTCACTACATTGGATATCATATTTTTGCCTAATATCTTTGTTTATTACTCGATTTCTTCTAGTTTTTCCTAGTATAGATATTAATGGCTTCATCTTAGTTGTACTGTTGTTATTGTTAAAATAAGCGATTGAGAAAAAAGGTTAAGTCACCCCATCAACTTGATTCAAGTTGATTCTAAATTGTTTGTGTAGTAATGACATTGTTAATGTATTGCAGTGAACATAAATATTTATAAGAGGTTTAATTCTTTGTAAGTAGGTATATTTAAAAAACCCTAAGAAGGGCTACATTAAGTTGCCAGCTGAAGTCCGTTTGAAGAGGTCTACCCTCCGGACGCTGGACTTACGTGAGACATGGTTATATGTTGCCTGAAGTGAAATCTAATAAAATCTTAAACATCCTTCACTTTTAACAACAATATGCACATTTTTTGGCAACTTTAACTTCTGTAAAGGGTTTTACCCTAATATTTTGGTGGCTCAGGCATGTTAACCTGCTTTTAACCTGATGATGAAATTATTATTCCGAAAACGTTTGTTATTTTAATGTAGCCCTTCTAAGGGTTTTTTTAATATACCTACTTACAAAGAATTAAACGTCTTTTTGTGATACATGGTATACAGCCAGCTGCAGGAATTTAATTTCCTTGTGGATTTTATAAATATTTATGTTGCTGCAAATATCATCTTTAGAAAAAGCACGCTCTGCTCAAAACTGCTACACATGTTAGTGTACGTTTCTCGATTATGTAACTACATAAGAAACTGGTCTGACCAGAAACCGTGCTTTAAAAAACCGAACAGTCGCAGCAGTTTCTCTTAGAAATCATATGCAAGAAGTGAAAAACCTAAACGTAAGTGAGAGGGGAGTTAGGAGGCAAATTATAGCTGTTGAATTATCTTCTTAAACTAGAGCTACTGAACTGCCGCTTTTCCGTAAACATCAGACAGCCAGGTTGAATTTTTCCGATGAATCGCAATTCTGTCTTACGTGTTTAGATAGAAATGTAAGACTATTAATAACCACGAAAGAGAAATGCTAGAGTCGTGTTGCTGAGCGACTTCTACTTAGTGGAGAATCAGATATGACATGGGGAGGCATATTTTTATATCTTCTTTGAGAATGGAAATTTGACTGCGCTTGCCTATCAGAGGTTCTAGAAGACTTTCACGTTTGAAATTTAATAATTACTTATGAGAAATACAAAGAAACAATTTATTTCGATTAGTTAAGACTGTATAAACAAATACTCATAATACGGTTCTCCTTTCGGAATTCAAGTGTTATTTTTTTTAAGGATTTTTAAAACGTAATTAAGTTTTTTGAAAGGGTAATCCTCTACGAACACCTTCAGACTGTAATAAACGAGACCCCAATTATGAATATGTAGTCATCATGGGTGATTTTAACGGCCGTGTTGGCAATGATATAGTCCCAAGAATAAAACAGCGATATAATGAAAATATCAGAAATGAAAACGGAGACCTTCTGACGGACCTCTGCAGCATAAACGAGATATGTATTAATATTACATTTTTTCCTCACAAAGAATGATACAAATACTATTTACGATAATACTATAAATACTATTGTAAATAGTAGAGAACAAAGATCTATGATAGACTATATTCTGTCGAATAAAAAGTTACAGCCTCAAATCTTGGATGTAAGAGCACTAACATCAGCAGAAATAGGAAGCGATCATAAAGTGTGACATATATGAGATAACAAAACACCAGAATACACCGCAAAGATAAAAGTTGAAAGCTTACAGGATGACTACACAACAAAGAATAACCGAAAAGAGCAGAAACACATATATCACAGAAAGTGATGGATTAGAAGAAAGCTGGGCAAAAATTATGTCTAATATCTTAGCCTCGTCCAAGATGGGAAGTTCTTGGTGAAAGAAATATAAATAAAAATAATATAATAAAAAAAGGAAAAACTCCATGGTTTTGTACAGAAGTGAAGAAAAAATGCAAAAAAAGAAAAAGCTTACCTGAAATACATGATAACCAAAACACAATAGGCAAATTTGATAAAAATCCAAGGGTACCCCCTTGGAAAATTTTTTCCAAATTTTCCAAAAAAAAATTTTGTTTATTGTTTTGGTACATTAACTTGGTCCAGCTTATTCAAAACCTGTGTTTTTTTCTGATCCCTTAACCCCAGTTTGCCGGAAAAGAGAAAAAATCGAATTAAAAAATCTACAGTTTTTTCGATTTTCCGGCAAAACGGTGCAGAACTTTTAGCCACATGTTAATTTCTTTTTAAACAGCAAGTCGCCCTTAATCGAAATAATTCAAATTTCAAACAAAATATCCACTTTTAATTTTCACGAAATTTTCAGCAAATACAGACATCCAAGTGGAAATTTTTCTCACGAACCGTTAGATGTAGGAAAATTCTAAGTATGGCAGAAGAACGAGCGGCCAATTTTATGTAGGAAATGTCCATTCGCTTGACTCTCGGACCAAAATTGACGCCAACATAGCCGATTAACGAAATTTGATAAAAATCCAATGGTCTACAGTTTTTTCGATTTTCCGGCAAAACGGTGCATAATTTCTAGCCACATATTAATTTCTTTTTAAACAGCAAGTCACCCTTAATCTAAATAATTCAAATTTCAAACAAAATATACACTTTGAATTTTCACGAGATTTTCAGCAAATACAGACATCCAAGTGGAAATTTTTCTCACGAACCGTTAGATGTAGGAAAATTCTAAGTATGTCAGAAGAACGAGCGGCCAATTTTATGTAGGAAATGTTTACTCGCTTGACTCTCGGATCAAAATTGACGCCAACATAGCCGATTAACGAAATTTGATAAAAATCCAATGGTCTACAGTTTTTTCGATTTTCCGTCAAAACGGTGCATAATTTCTAGCCGCATGTTAATTTCTTTTTAAACAGCAAGTCACCCTTAATCCAAATAATTCAACTTTCAAACAAAATATACACTTTTAATTTTCTTGAAATTTTCAGCGAATACATACATCCCAGTGGAAATTTTTCCCACGAACCGTTAGACTTAGGAAAATTATGAGTATGGCAGAAGAACGAACATCCAATTTTATGTAGGAAATGTCCATTCGCTTGACTCTCGGACCAAAATTGACGCCTACATAGCCGATTAACGAAATTTGATAAAAATACAATGGTCTACAATTTTTTCGATTTTCCGGCAACACGGTGCATAATTTCTAGCCACATATTAATTTCTTTTTAAACAGCAAGTCACCCTTAATCTAAATAATTCAAATTTCAAACAAAATATACACTTTTAATTTTCTCGAAATTTTCAGCTAATACATACATCCCAGTGGAAATTTTTCTCACGAACAGTTAGATGTAGGAAAATTCTGAGTATGGCAGAAGAACAAGTGGCCTATTTTATGTAGGAAATATCCATTCGCTTGACTCTCGGACCAAAATTGACGCCAATATAGCCGATTAACCAAATTTGATAAAAATCCAAGGGTACCCTCTTGGAAATTTTTTTCCAAATTTTCCAAAAAAAAAATTGGGTTAATGTTTTGGTACATACACTTGGTCCAGATTATTCCAAATATGTGTTTTTTCCTGATCCCTTAACCCCAGTTTGCCGGAAAAGAGGAAAAATGGAATTAAAAAATCTACAGTTTTTTCGATTTTCCGGCAAAACGGTGCATAATTTTTAGCCACATGTTTAAATTTTTTTAATAAGCAAGTCACCCTTAATCGAAATAATTCAAATTTCAAACAAAATATTCACTTTGAATTTTCACGAAATTTTCAGCAAATACAGACATCCAAGTGGAAATTTTTCTCACGAACCGTTAGATGTAGGAAAATTCTGAGTATGGCAGAAGAGCGAGCGGCCAATTTTATGTAGGAAATGTTCGTTCGCTTGACTCTCGGACCAAAATTGACGACAACATAACCGATTAACGAAATTTGATAAAAATCCAATGGTCTACAGTGTTTTCGATTTTCCGGCAAAACGGTGCATAATTTCTAGCCACATGTTAATTTCTTTTTAAACAGCAAGTCACCGTTAATCCAAATAATTCAACTTTCAAACACAATATACACTTTTATTTTCTCGAAATTTTCAGCGAATACATATATCCCAGTGGAAATTTTTCCCACGAACCGTTAGACTTAGGAAACTTCTGACTATGGCAGAAGAACGAGCGGCCAATTTTATGTAGGAAATGTCCATTCGCTTGACTCTCGGACCAAAATTGACGACAACATAACCGATTAACGAAAAAATTTTAAACAAAATATACACTTTTAATTTTCTCGAAATTTTTAACGAATACAGGCATCCAAGGAGAAATTTTTCTCACGAACTGTTAGATGTAGGAAAATTCCGATTATGGCAGAAGAACGAGATGCCAATTTTATGTAGGAAATGTCTATTCGCTTGACATTCGGACCAAAGTTGACGCCAATATAGCCAATTAAACAAATTTGATAAAAATCCAAGAGTACCCCCTTGGAAATTTTTTTACAACTTTTCCAAAAAAAAAATTTTGTTTAATGTTTTGGTACATGCACTTGGTCCAGCGTATTCCAAACATGTGTTTTTTTCTGATCCCTTAACCCCAGTTTGCCGAAAAAGAGAAAAAATCGAATTAAAAAATCTACAGTTTTTTCGAGTTTCCGGCAAAACGGTGCAGAATTTTTAGCCGCATGTTTAATTTTTTTAATCAGCAAGTAACCCTTAAACCATACCATCATTACAAGACAATTAGAAACGAAATACGTTTACTTGTAAGAAAAAATGTTTTTTTTTGGAGGTGAGAATCTTCAAAAGACCTCTGAGAAGGTGTCCCAGGTGTTGAAGCTGAATGGTGGCTCACTCCACTGACGCCGACAGATAGGACACATTAAAATAAACAGTTCACCTTTGTTGCCGTCTACTCTCTTTCTCTTCCTTGTGTTTTATGGTTTCTGTCACAAAACTAATGATTAAGTCAAAGGGTTCGGCTCTGTCTAATCTCACCGCGATTGTTGCCACCTGTTGGCCCCATTTATTTTCTCCAAGGGCTCTAACCTCTACGTCGTCTTCGGGGATGCCTGTCCATTTTTGGATGGCTCTCTTTAGGATATTTTCATTTACAGATGGGTCAATGTTGGGACCGTGAAGAGGTTTTCTTTTCTCCTCACGGTCATGCTTATGCCGCCAACTTTGTCATTTAGTTACTGCTTGAGTTTCGCAGCCGCTCCTTTTCCTGTTGATTTTACCAGTATATCTCCCCTGTTGGTTTTTTTAACTAATCTACTTTCAGTCCAATTTTTTGTCACGTTCACGTTGTCATTCATTTTCTTAATGACGTCTGTGTATGACATACCACAGTACGTAAGGGATTCTTCCGCTTCCTTTATTTTGCACGCTTTCATCTCCCTAACCAGAATGCCCCATGTGATCTCTTCTCTTCTCCCTACAAATTCTAGAGTCTTTCTCATTCTATTCTTTTCTACACTGTTGCTCAAGACCACTTCCACTTGTTTAATTTAAAAAAATGATCACTGGGAACGCTTTTCGAGAAAAATGGAAAAATGGATTTTTACGGTCTGCAAAAGGAAATATGGCGTTTCATAAGAGGTCAAAGGACGGAGGTAAAGGAACTAATAGAACCAAAACGCATGGAAAAGGATACGTGGATTGACTACCTAAACAAGGTCTATGCAGAGGAAGAACAAACTACGCTAGAACTGGAAACACCAGACATTACCACAAATGAAGAACTTAATATAAATGAACAGGAAGTTCGGAAAATACTTACAAATCTGAAGAACAGAAAAGCAGCAGGTAAAGACGGAATACTAAACCAAATACTGAAATATTGTGGAGCAGCAATGACAGAACAATTAACAACATTAATTAATAAAATTATAAAAGACAATAAAATACCGGAAGAATGGAGAACGAGCGAACTAATTCTACTATTCAAAAAAGGAGATAAAAAAAACTCCAGAGGTATAAACCTGTTAAATACTACGCTAAAACTTACAATTAAAATTTTACAAGTGCTAATAAATCAGAGGATAAGTTTAGCAGATGAACAACAGGAGTTTCGTAGTGAAAGATAAAGCAAATTACTGAGAAATCACTAGAGTGTAATAGACCAGCATTTCTGTGTCTGATTGACCTAAATAAAGCGTTTGACAGAGTAAGACACAAAAATGTAATCCATCTTTTGTATAATAGAGAACATCCCCTAAATATTATAAAAACTATCGATTACATCTACCGAAACAACAAAATGGAAGTCAAAATAGATGGACAACTTACAGAACCTATACAAATAGGCAGCCGAATAAGACAAAGGGATTCATTAATCCCCATGTTCTTTAACTTGATCATTTATGAAATCATCAAAAGTGTTAACAAAGGAAAAGGATACAGAATGGAAAACAAAGAAATGAGAATACTCTGTTACGCAGACGACGCAATATTGATAGCCCAAGATGAAGATAGTCTGCAAAGACTGGTCTACAGATTTAACATAAGAGCAAAAGAATTTAATATGACAATCTCATCTTAGAAAACTAAGACAATAGTAGTCACAGTAAACCCGACACAGTCACAACGCAAAGGCTACTGGAAACGGCAGAGATGAGAGTACTCAAAAGAATTACAGGAAATACGCTGAGAGATCGAAAGAGAAGTGAAGACATTAGAAGAAAATGTAACGTACAGTGTATAATTGAATGGACACAAAATAGAAAAAAAATGGAATAATCACATAAGCAGAATGGAGGAGACCGCTCAAAAGATGGAGTAGTTCCCTGAACTAGTGTGCATCGACACTAGTTAATTGAAAAAGGGTTAAAGATGCAATTGGGGCCGGAACCTGCCCGAAAGGATCTCCCTAGTCCAACAAAAATTCTACAGAGCTTTGTGACATACTGGTGCAAGAATGAGACAATCTTTCACAAAATGTGTTTCAAAATCTGATCCAAAGCGTGCATCGTCATTTTCGAGTTGTTATCACTGCAAGAGAAGGGAATACTCGCTACTGTAGGACTTAAAACTTTTATTATTTCATCGAAAACTACATCAATGTAAAATTATTCATAGGCAGAAAAATAGATTAGAATAATGGATTTGCGACAACTAAGACATGAGTTCCAACTTGCTTCAGACATTAATTACCTTATTGGAAGCATACCTCGGAGAACTGCAGAGTGTGTTAAGCACGAAAGACCATCGAGTCATGAGTAATAATTTATATGCGATGCGTAAGAAAATTGTTTGAAATATTTGATCATTTAATAAAATAAACGGGTGTTGCAGTCCAATGGGACTGGCGGTGGAAGTTACACTTCTATACACGCATACGCCGTTACAAATTTATTTGAGAGTCAATCTGCACAATCATTACATGTGTAATTCTATAGGTAAGACATAGCAGAAAGAGAAACAGAATTAATAACAACTTACTAACAATGAAGGTTTGAATCAATATTTTGATGAAAATGTATATTTTTATTTTCATATATGTATGAAAGGAGTTGAATGCAAATTTTTTTTACACATACTCTGCAGTAAAGTTCATTGTTTATTTTGTTATTAATATAATACAATACAAATTAAACTGCAATATTCATAAGTATTTAAAAATGACAATAATATACATAAAAAAATACACTACAATGCAGTGCAACATAATTCCATATAATAATACAATACAAATTAAAATGCAATATCCATAAGTATTTAAAAATGACAATAATGTAATAATATTAATAAAAAAGTCCTTCCCGACTGGGAATCGAACCCCGGTCTCTCGCGTGACAGGCATTAATACTGACTACTATACTACCGAGGACATGACACAAACGTATTTCAAAATTGACAGTTCTGGATCATACAGTGATTTATTGAGATTATTATTTTGAAATACAAAAGACTAATATAATTATGAACATTTAATAAATAATACAAAACATATCACATAAATATTAATATTAATAAATATTTTATTATATATATAATATTATATGTATATATATCTTTATATAATATATATAATATTAAATTATATATACAAAAGGAACATTTTTATATTGGAGAGAGGAAGAGAGAGAAAATATATCTTCTGTCTCTCTCTTACTCATTATCTTACATATGTAATGATTTCACAGATGCACTCCCATACAAATTTCCAACGTGGAGCGCGCGTATAGAAGTATAACTTCAAAAAGTTCGTGTTCGTGTAACCTTCTGGCTAAGGTCTAGTGTTATTGTTGTCAGGACTCGCAAGCGCCCCTAACATGACTTAACGACTACTTTCGTAGCCGAGACCGACGGCTTTACGTGCCCTCCGAAACACGGTGGCAGCTCAGTTAAATTAGAAAATGAAAATTTTGTCGGTGCCGGGATGATTATTTAATGAAATAAATAAGCTACTTTATTTTCGAAGAATATATAAAACTATTTTGATGTTTTATGACTGTTGCATTGTCAGCGTTACATAGGACAAGTGTATTTGAAAACAAAAACACAAGAAAGTTAAAAGTATTGGCAATATTGATATAATAATGTATTCTAATTGTTTAATTTTAAAAACACATATTAACATATGTTTAATTGATTTTTTCCGGTTTGTATATAGCGTCTCACGCCTTCTGGTTCCTAGTTTCCATTCTAGCCTCTCGTTCCAAACTCCTACCTGAAGATTCCTCTCCGCAATTGCCCTTTTGAACTTCTTCTAAACGTGTCTGTTTTCGTCTTTCTCTTTTCGTTCTTTTAACTGGTTCATCTTTTGACAAGCCAGGGGCGGCTCGTCGGGGTGGGCAAGGTAGGCGTCGCCTGACCTCTTCAGATGTACAATAATAAATTATTTATTATTATAAATTATAAATTTTATAAATTATAAATTTTGACATAATACCTATTTAAAATAAACACTGTCTTACTCTGTCTTACGCTTACACAGGAGCAACCAGAGTACATATCCCTCTATACTCTGGGAGCAACACGGCTTCACGGCTAGTCAGTGATTTTATCATTTTTATAGGCGATGAATTCGGTCGCCTCCCACCAGAAGTCTATTGTTAAGCGCAACATGCAACGTTCTAGAGATTTGTTTAGCTGCCATGCTTCGCATCTACACAGTACGATACTTTTAAAGATTAATTAAAGAGGTGTTTTCTTTCTCAAGATATATCTTTGGACCACAGTATTGAATTTAGACATCCTATAACCTTTTTCACTTTCTTAATATCCTTTCTTCTACTTCCATTTCAGTCCGGATACTAGATTGTTGTGTCTAAATGTCTTTACTCCCTACAAGCCGTAATTACAGTGTTTTCATGTATGATCAAGTTTCCTGTTGTGTTTCCAATTCACAAGTATTGTGTTTTTGATCAATTCACTTAAAGACTCCATTCTTGATATTATTTATACATATAACCTTTTTGCCTTAACTTCTAGGTCATCTTTGTGGGGGGCTATAACCACTTGATCATCAGCTAAATGATTATACATAATATTCTCCTCATTCAATTGTACACTGATTCCAGGGCTTGGTCTTCTCCACCTTTTCAGAATATAAAATCGGAGAAAGACAACATCCCTGCCGCAATCCTTTAGTTACAAGGAATTTTCTAATAGGGTATTTCTTAATTTTATTTTTAATATGGCTTGTTTGTACAGTTGCTTTACTGCAATAAGTTATTTATTGGATAATTTTCCAGGAGTTGCAATAGTTTTCTTTTTGGTACTGTATTGTATGTTTTTGATAGGTCGACAAATAACATGTTGATACATTTTTTTCAGTCAGTTGAATTATAGTAAAAATATGATCGAGACATGACCTTCCAGCTCGGAATGCTGCTTGTTGTTCTATTTCATACGGTTCATACTCCTCTTCGACTAAATTGTTAAGATTTTTCCGTATAATCGACTAAAGGTACTGGTTACTGAGGTGGATCTGTAGTTTCCACAATAGTCTTTGTAGCCTTTTTTTAGATGGGCGTAATCGATGTTTCTTGCAATTCCTCGGGATTTCTTTTCTGTTTATGTATCTCATAAATACTTTTTCTCTGCTAGGACGTCAACTTGGATGTTCTTTTAATAGTTTTGCCGCTATACATTCAGATCTTGATTCCTTATTGTTTTTCATGTATTTTAGTGCTATTATTTTCTACTATTTCTGCTTTTATATTAATTGATTTAATTTAATTGATAATTCCATTTTTAGTTTTACTTCCCAATGAAGAAGAAACTGCGAAGAATTTTAAATGTCTAGTCATTAATAAAAGAGATGGAAATTGCAACTCGTTTAAATCAGCCGACCAAGTCGACTTCAGTAACAAAATTGTTTGCATGGATCCTATCTACAACGTTTTGTGGTCTTACAGTGTTATGAATAATGAATTTACAGCATACAATGTCATAGCTGCAGAACTACAAACTTTAAAGAACGTTAACAAACCTGAAGGAAAATATTTGAGTGAAATTAGAAATATTAAAGATGCCAAAAATATTGACCGAAACGTGCAATTGTCTTCGATTCTTTCGCCAGAACTAGCTTTACCTGTCACCACAAACTGTTATGTTACACGATTTCAAGCAGCTATCAATCTGCTATGTTGCTTGGATATTTTAACGATGTCTCATGATCTGCAGATAACAGCTATAAACGAAACTGTCGACGAAAGATGCCAGATGACAGGCAAACAATATTCCAAAGAAGACTTTCAAGCGGTTAACAGATTTGAAAGCCACGGTGGCGGTTGGGGATATTCCGGACATAGCATTGAGGCTATCCGATTTACGGCTGACACAGACATATTACTTGGGGGATTCGGTTTGTTTGGTGGCAGAGGAGAGTATACTGCTAAATTGAAACTGTTAGATATTGGACCAGAAGGAGGAGAACAGGAAATCGATGGCGAGTTGTTGGCTGAAACTGAAGAAATTCCCTACGAATGTGGACCAAGACAGAAGTTTCCTATCTTATTTGATGAACCAGTATCACTACAGGTATGTATGTCTGATTTTGAATAATCTTGTTCGTGAATTTTGTTGTATTACTGACCAAAAACTCTCTAATGTATATTACAAAATTAACAAAAAGGGCTTAAACGTTTTTTAGATTATCTGATTTTGTTTAATTTGATATTTTAAGGAAAACATCATATTGTAAACAAGTTAGCTTACATTTGGAATATCTTGTGTGGGAGTAACTAACCACTTAAATTGCTAAATTGATCGATTTAATCTGTTTTTAGAGTATGTCTGTAGAGTACGGAGGGCTAGTCAAATCTCGCATCACTTAGGCTACAATAAACCCATTGTGTATACTTCCAGATAGCTGTCGTTCTTAGCTTATTGTCCATCTTGCAATTTTCATTTCCAGGAAGATGGACAAGTCACTAAGCGTATCTCCCTTATGTGAGCAAGTGTGGGACAGGGCTCGCAGAACGCATACTCTCGTATTGACGATAACTCAGGACATTCACATAGGACAATCTCCACAGTTTCGTCTTCCCGCTCACACTTCCTGCATAGAGATGTGTCTACTAGCCCCGGTGTGTGGAGGTGTTTGCTTAGTTGATAATGACCAATTAAAAAACCAACTGTCAAGCGTAGGTTTTTCCTTGTCATTTCTAAGTCCTTCTTTGATGCTGAAGGTTTCTTAGTGTTACCCTGGCAAGTCTACATCCTTGCCCTTCTTTGTATCTTTTCACAGTTTACGTGTGGGAGTGACATTTGGCAATTTCCTCGATTGTTATAGTTGACTAACATAAAGCTACGGTTTGTGAGAACAGTGCACAGCGCACAGCATACACGTACAGCAGAATCTGTTGTACTCGACTCACGGCAGTTTTGGGTGAGTCAGTTTGTTAGATTAGTTCACATACATATATTCTGTCGCGCTCAAAACAAGTTAAGAAATTAGTTTTACGCTTATTCTCTTAAAGGTTGTACGTTTAGAAAAATGAATTCTCGCAAACTTTACGCAATAATTTTATTAATCCAAGAAGAGGATGAAGAAGAATTGATAATGTCAAATCTAAATAAAAGAAATAAAAATGTCAACGAAATTTTTTCATGTCGTAATATAGAAGGTGTTTTTAAATTAACAGTCAAAAGAAGGTTGTTTCAAAACGCGGAAAAATTTCGAGAATATTTTAGAATTTCCAGGAATTTATTTGGAACTGATATATTGGAGGATGCTTCCTTACTAGATCCATTAGTCCTTCATCTTTCTCGGGGGAAAATTTAGTAGACATCACTTAATTACTACAATAATAATAACTGTATAAAAATACAATTATAATTGCGGTATAGATGTGTACGCTGTGAGCTGAGCTGAACGTTTGTGTCCAAATCAAATCGCAATTGATTCCAGCGCACACCGTCGACGTACAATGCTATCGCTCTGCAGATCGCGTAACTTAGCAGAACCTAACAAACCGTTATCATAGAGAACCATTCCTTTGATTTTGACGAACGTGTGCGGCGTTCGACTGACTATGAGTTATGCGTCGATCACTGTTCTAATAAACCATAGCTAAAAATAACACCAGGTCCTAAGAGTCTTAGACCTGCCACCTTCCTAGCTAGTTGGTCAGCAACGAGGTTGCCTTTATTCCCATTGTGTCCTTTAACCCACCTCAGGATGATGTTATTACCATCCGACGATTGAGTTAGTGATTGTTCTTCACGCTATGCTTCTATTAGCCTGAGAGCAACTCGTAATCTATCACATAGTGTGTTCTTAAACTTACCGCTTTGCAGGGCAGCAATATCGTCTGCATAGGCTATTGTGCAGAACCCGTTGTTGCTGAATTAGTCAACCAGAGTGTCTAGAACTAGATTCTGCTAAGAGGAGTGGTGATAGCACCCCTCCCTGTGTACATCCACTCGTAACTATGCCTCTTACCGCAACGTGTTCTACATTTATGCTTATTGCTCTATTGGAGAGCGTACTGAATATCCATTTGCTCGCGGCCAGAGGCCCATTCGTGACATTAACCTGTTGGGTTTTATCAAACGCTGCCTCAATGTCTATGAATATACTTAGGGTGAATTCTTTATTATCCAGCGATATTTCCATTTTCCCACTACTTGATACAGTGAAGAATCGGTTGATATTCTCGGAATATATAAATGTTGATTTGGATCAAATGGGTTGTGAACCATAACTTCTTCCCTTGGTCTATGAACCAGGTTGACTGTGAACCTAAACGATGTTAGGCTAATCAATCGGAAAGCCTTAGGTAGGGTGTAGTTCATCCTACCAGAATTTGGTAGACCACGTGTGCCTCTCTCTACTTCTTCTTCTTCTTCTTTTTATGTAGACATGACTCTGTCTGTTTTTGAATGTCCCTCCAGTAAGTTGGAGCCTTTTGATCGTCTTTCTATTGGGGAACCGTCTCTTGCAGTCTTTACTACTCTATTTGTTGTCATTCGGCTTATATGACCGTTCCATTCTACTCTTCTATTTCTTACCCAATTCTTGATCGTATATCTATACTTCTAGCTCTGTCCCATAGTGTCTTACCATCAATTTTTCTAAGTGTTTTTATCTCTGCTATTTCTAACATCCTTTTTGTCCTCTCTGTGTCAGGTTTTGTTTATGTCGCGTATGTCATTATTGGTCTGATGACTGTTTTCTAAATTCTGCCTTTCATTTCTCTCCCGATATTTTTATTTTTCCATATTGTTTCATTCAGGCAGCCTGTGGCTCTGTTTGCTCTATTCACTTGATCTTCCACTTTAGTTTCGAGCTTTCCGAAGCTAGAAAATGTGATGCCTAGATATTTAAACTCCATCACTTGTTCTATTATCTGACCTCCCAGCTCCAATTTACATCTTAGTAAATGTGCTGTTGTAACCTTGTATTTTGTATTTTTTGAAGAAATTAACGTATTAAATTTTCTGGCGGTTACATTAAATTAGTGCAGCATACGATGTAAGCCGTCTTCACTTTAAAAGAGTAGTAATCGTCGCATCTCAGATTATTTTAAGTGATTTTTCTCCCATTTGGTATCCTTTTTTAGTTCTTATTTTTTTTATTATTTCATCCATAATCAGGTCAAACAGTAGAGGACTCAGGGAATCTCCCTATCTTATCCCATTGCCAGCTTCAATAGGGTCGGTTAGTTCTTCTTCTACTTTTACTTTGATTGTGTTATTTGGTAAATATTTTCGATCATTTTGATTATTCCTAGAGGTATCTCTCTTGCGTACAATAAGTGGATAACGTCTCCCCACGTCTCTTTATTTCCTAGGAATACATTTCAGAGCCAAGGAGGCTCTGAACATTCTCACAAGGTGGAAATATGCCGTCAAACCCTGGTGACTTGAAAGGCACGAGAGGCCCATCTTACCTTTTCTTCACTAATCATTGCTCTGGCGAGATGCATTCAGTGAGTGTATGATTGCTTATTCTATCCAGTTTGGTGATGTTGAGGCGTTAGAACTAAAGAAGTGTGTGTTCATTAGGATCTCAGAACTTTCGCAAAGGTTGGAAGTTTTTCTTCCATCTTCCTTCGTTAATATGCCGATATGATGATGTGGGTCTTCTGGGAGCACTTTTTGTAGCCTGAAAGCCTGCGGGAAATCTTGGAGTTCCTCACAGTTCCAATCATGTTTGTGTTAGATGTATTTTGCTCTATTGAAAGCTATTCTTTCTGTCTTTCTAAGAGGTTCTAGTTCACCACCAAGAGTTGATTTTGCGACTTTCGTGGACCATTCTTATCGGACAGGATTTTTTATAAGAATACCTTTCCAATTCTGTATTAGTCTCCGGAGTTAAAGCGTTTTCATTCCGCAGAGCATCTTCTAAGAGTCGGTTGTAGAGTTCTACATCCGTCCTCCTAGCTTCTCGAGATTTATTAAGGCTTTTTTCAGACTAATAGCCAGCTGTGGTCAGGCATAGAGAAGTCCTCCGATACCTACCAGTTTTGAATTTTATCCGATATTTCAGCTAATGCTAGAGTGATATCTATGATTTTTTGACTACGAACATTAATAAAGGTTGGTTTTGTGCTTCTATTTAAGATACACAAATCTTTTCTAATAATATAGTCATAAAGAGAAATAATTCGAGCGTTGATATCTCTGCTGCACCAGCCTAATCAGTTTGATATTTACTCTTATTGTTATTTTCAGGCACATCGCTGGTACGTCGCTTGGTGTCGCATCAGTGGCCCTAGCAGCGATTGTGGATCCTCTGGCCAAACTATGGTTACAACAGAAGATCAAATTCTCTTCTATTTCAAATCATCCAAGAAGTCGAACAACGGCACAGACGTGAACGCTGGACAGATCCCACAACTTCTTTATAAAATAGTAACGCCTGAAAATCAATCTTCGCCAAGACAAAGTGATATAAGCGAACCAATTCACATATTATCTAAAGATTTTTCAAGAACTGTTACAAGAGAATGCTTCCAGAGTTTACTTTCTCTACTGCAGTGGTCATGGAATACATTTAAATGGGGTATCGTGGAAGGACATAATCATAAAGTGTCTTATACCAGTTTAGAACTAGAAAGATTGGTTTACATAAGCAGAGCTAGTTTACGCTTAATATGTACTTACACCAATGAAATATACCCTCGACATATTAACAAGAAAATGTCGTTGGAAAACGTTCAGCTAGCGGAGTGTATAGGGGAAGTTAGAACGCTACTAAAGCAAATCTTATCGGATAACATACCGATAGTTATGCAGAACAAGAAATCCAGCAGGAGCAACACTTTGAGCATCAGTTTGATGAATAACGTTCTGGATGAATGTCATAATACATTCGTGTCATGTTTTCACGCTTTTTATCCAACAGCTCATCTAAAATGGACTTGTCTGTGTGACCTGCTTAGTGAATGCAATAAGGTATGTTAATCTATTTATAGTGCTTACAAAATTAAGAAAATACTTGTTTGTATACATGAAAAATGTGTTATATGTAAACTTTTCATTATACAAATAACATTTTTATCTAACTATACAGTAATTAAAATCATAAATCACATATCCGAGCAGTTTATAAGTGACGGGTCTAGAAGCAAAACCAACAATCTCCACTTTGGATTATATGAAATAGAATTTTTTAATAAAATTTTAGCGTTTCATTAAAGTTTTATCTTGTTTTAAACTTTGATCAAATAAAAGGCAGATATCGACCACAGTTTTATTAATTTAATCTTGCCCAAGTACTTTCGCTCCCTAGAGCATCTTCAGGGGCATCCGAAATAAGCCAAGAAACGTTTGTTTTTAATTGAAGAAATTAATTAACGTCGATAAAAACTCGAAGTTGATGGTTGATAAAAGTTTTTATGTGAATAACGTTTTAGACTTACTTTGTCAATTGCGGCCTATCCAACAAGAATAAAATGTTATAAACATAAAATTAAACATCACACTACACTACACAAGGACAAAAACTTTAAAATTTTTTAAAAATAGGCGAAGCTACATTATGTATGGAAACCGGAGACAAAATGGCTCTCGGTCAACCGAAATGTTGAAGTGACATGTGACATATGACAGCTTGGATGGGCAGTTAAAATCATGGATATGTGATTTGCACATTTCAAAATTCTATGAAACTAAGCATTGGCCATAGCACACTACCACCTAGCATTGAAACTTCCGTGTTAAGGAATAAAACAATGATTGGCGCATCACCTAGTGATCGGGCGCGTAACTATATATACATGGCGCTAAATTCAAAAGTTTAGTAATATTACCTAGGATTGTGAACTCATTTTAAAGTAAAGGAAAATCGATATAATCCTAAAATAACAAGAAAAATCCTTATCCTATACGATAATAAATATTTTTCGTATACTTTTTGGGTTTTCTTGTTATGTTGGGACTATATTTATTTTCCATTACATTAAAATGCCAAAGTGGTTAAAAAAATTAAAGAATAAAATATAGAATAAAATCTTTATTTATAAAAATGTTACAAGAAATGTTATATGTGTTACAAGAAATATTAATAATACAAGCCACGTGTAGTATAATTTACTTTTCTTAAGGTTGTGACAAGAACTGGTCAGTATTTAAATAATTGTTTTGTCATTCTTATCAAGTTTTATGTGAATAAAAGTCTAATTCTGCAAAAGACATTTTACTACAATTTTATTCGCATAAATTTACAATGGGGAAGTACTTTAGACCAGATAAACTAGAGGCTGATCCAAACTGACAAAAACTTCCACCAAAGAATTCAAACATTGGTAAGTATATAACATTCAAGAATTTTTTAGAAAGCAATGAATCTAAAGATAAATCCCTAGAAGATAAAGATAAGTACATGCCTTTAAAAAATTAATCTACGATTACATAAGCGAAGCAATCAATCTGGAAAACCAATTGCTTTTTTCACACATACCCTCACAGATTCTGAATGAAAACATTATGCAATTGAAAAAAAAGCAAATGAGTTGAAGTATTAAAAAAAATGCAGACATTATCTGGTAGAAAAGCAATTCTAACCAATTACAGATTAAATCACTATTTGGTTTATATAGAATGACGGTATATATCAAATCTAACAAGGAGAACTAGCTTTACTTCACAAGAATTTATTAATTATCTACACTCTAAAGGAATATATTCAAGTAGAACAACACCATATAATCATGAAGGAAATGGTTAAGTCGAAAAATACAATGAGTTATATGGAAATTGGTGAATCTAGCATAGAAAACCAAAAATTTAGAATTCACTTAATGGAAAACTGCTTTACACACTAGAGAATTCCACTACTAAATAAATACCAGATGAGACAGAAAATTTACCTTACAATCATAATATAAGTTCCAGAAAAATATTCTGGTTATCAACAAAATTATGATTTTGATTAGATTAGCAAAATATTGCTTCTTGCAAAAAGAAAACCCAAGAATGAGGAATAACCGAATGATAGCAAATAGAAAAAACGAACAAAAAAAAAAGAACAATGGATAAGGTAAATAATTTATTTCTAAGGCATGCTTAAAGTTTTCACCCAGAATGTAAGCTTTGCTAAAACCTGATATAGTAACTTTATTTGCTCAGTATAAACTCCAAACAACAGAGGATAATAATGTTTTTATGCCTGAAATGACAAACACAATTACAATCAACAGATTTTTTCACCAGTATCTCACCTTAAGATCAGTCATCCCATCCCTATCATCAACAGAATAGGAAAGATCCCTGTCGACACATTCAAATTTATTTATTCATAACTCTGAACGCCTTACCACTGTCTGTGTGGATGCAGGCTAATATACTGGACAAGCCGATTAAATGTTACAATTTACAATATACAAAATAGTGGTTAAGTACACAGTATTTTACGATAATAAAATTAAATAATGTGAAATAAAAATATATTATGTACACAAACACATGCATGTACACACACACACACACACACACACACACATATATATATATATATATATATATATATATATATATATATATATATATATATATATATATATATATATATATATATATATATATATATATATATATATATATATATATATATATATATATATATATATATATATATAATGAACCAGAAGTATTTGCTGACAACGTAAGGAAGTAAACGTTAAATAGTGGGTTTGCAGCAATAAAAGAGTACACATTTCATTTTTATTGCTGCAAACCCACTATTTAACGTTTACTTATATATATATATATATATATATATATATATATATATATATATATATATATATATATATATATATATATATATATATATATATATATAGTAATTACATTTTAAAACCTATAAACCCAACAGTTAGTTCTATGATTCTAAAATCCAGCACAATAAAGGTGGAAAAATAACATAACAAAAATAAAAAGATATGTAAAGTATTACCTAGTTACAATAAAAACATGAAGTATTTTACACAGTTAAGTTTCCAAACTCTATGGTACCAGTAACTCTTCTACTAATATTTATATATTTATTGAGGGACATATTAAATATTTACATTTAGGTTGTTTAACAAAGATAAGTATCTATTCAGTGGGCTATTAGCACCATAGGTTGTTCTACAAAATGGAACATTAAAAGTACATAGATGAGGCAAACCATGGTAATATGGTACTCTAAGACCAATCTCACTCACAAGAGAGGGACAGATCCCTCCTCACACTTAAAGCAGGCAAGCTCATATACCTCTCCATGATAGTGTAGTCATGGTCTGCTAATCTAATCCAACTTTGAAAGGCGCACACCTGTAGAAATTTATGCCGAACCCTCTCTAAGGTGATGCTTTTTAAGATAGTTGTTGAACCACTACCTACAAATAATTCAAATACTAAGCTAAGTAAGACTGGTTTTATAATATATAATTTTAGGTTAAATTTATAAACTAATTTGTAAAAGGTCAGATATAATGTGAATAAAAATATAGGTCAGTGGTATAATAGTTCTTATGGTTCTTACCTGGTCCTGGTAAAAACAAACTCGGAACGGCTGGTCTCGTAATACCGCTATTTCCAACATTGACTATATCTTCCTCTTTAAAATGACTAGCGCATACACGAAATTTGTTATAAATAGTTTCTTTTGCAGCATTCTCTAATTAGGGCTCTTAACAGCATTCACCCATTTATCAAACATATCCATATAATGTCCTGGACTTTTGCCAGTAGTATCCATGCAATCTGGAACACATCTTTTTTTGTTCCTGTTCTTCGTCTCTACATTGTTATTCCATGTAATGTGTTCGATTCCATAATAAAAAATCGTCGAAAATTGTACGATTTTGCACTATTTATATAAAAAAATTTAAATTATAAAATAAATTATAAGAAATAAAACAAATACAAATATGGCGCCGTATTTGTCTAAACTCAACTTTGACTTGATCACAGCACACTCCCTCCGCGCAGGAACGAGACTAGCAGCGCCACCAAACGAATGGGCGCCTAATCCGAACATGATTTGACCTTGGCTATCCCTGTTACCAATCTACATGGCATTGGCCAAAGGTCCAACTGACACTACTATAGGAAGTCAACTGATGAAATATGAAATTATGTACAATATTTTTATGTATATTGGATAATCCAGATCACACACTCAAACTAAAAAAACGTAATTGTCTTCTAAACAACCAAATATAACATTGTAAAAATATATATTGCAAAAACGAGACTGGCGATAAAAGTCCAAAAATGTAAAAACCTACAGGATGTTCTATTAAAAAAAAAGATAATTTTGTACCACCCTTCAATATGGGTGACCTTGTATATTTGAAAATATTTTCAAAGTATGGTCCAACTGATGACCTATGATCCAACTTTCACCTAAATATTTTTTTGTGTCTTTTACGACAACTGAGTAATTGGACTTTCTTGCACTAATGTCGCACCATGTATATAGCAGTTTTATATTTAAAAAATAATAATTTCTCTGATTTTTAGGACAATGGACAACACATTTATAACAACAGTCAGAGATTACTAAGTGCAATACTGTGTGCTCTTTGTGCCCCTACTGTCAGATTAAGAAGTACGTTTCCACTAATTGGACAAAGTATTTGTTCGGAAAGTAGCTTGCATAGAGGCTTAAGTCCTTCTGACAACACCGGATTACCAATGATGAGTAATTCGGATTCACATCATTATCCCATCTTGGTTGAACAAATGAGCTACAAGAGTCAGGTGAGTACATTATTGTGTTAGTTTTATGAAAATAGTATAACAGAGAAAAGCAATGAATTAATGAAAACCTTAAAAATACCTTTGGACGGCAAAGCAAATATTATATTTGCGATGAAGTTTGTGTCGTTTCATGCTTACGGTATCAAAAGGAATAAGCTTTTGGTGTAATCTTTCTCTATTACAGAACCCTATTTGATCTGGTATACTAGTGTATCTCCCAAACATTTTCGAACGCGTCTGGACATCGCAAACAATACCGCTTTTTGCATAATGTTATAGAGATTTTCAATAAGCCCCAGGTGTATGATGTTCTCTAGAAGGTTCTTCTGAATGACACGATAATAGAATTACTAGGTATGTCTGGGTACTTTCCATTTTCCATTGTCTCTTTATTTGTGTATCTCTGTATTGGCAATCTTCTCGATGTACCCAGTTTGTTGGGTAGTTCTTGAGTAAGTAGCTTTCCTATCAGTTCTGATAAATATCTGACAATCCCCGTAAGAAGTTGGATGGTTTCTTGGCCGTATCTATATTAGCATTTGTCGTGTTACACTTGAGGGTATTCGAACTATGTTATCCAGCGAAAATGGCAAGTAGAAAGCTCACAGTTTTAGGAAATATCTTTCCTCATATCATCCAGTATTTCGGCACATAGTCCTGGCTGACATTATTGGGATGTCGTCAATGCAGAGGATTTTTCATCCATATACGCATTTTTATTCCATAGATAGATGGTTTTCCCGTATTTCACGTTTCCTCAGTGTAAGCTATGTTGTGTGATCTACTGTGTAAAACGCGTGATGTAAAGTAGATATCTCTGCTTTTGTGCCTGCTTTGGAGAATAAGATCTTAACACATTGGCTGCCACCATAAGAGTGTTAGGTAAGTTCCCCAGGTGTTAAAGTGAAAAATGCTAACAAAACAATATTTATTCATACAAATGGTTAATAATACAAAGTAAATTTACATTCTTATATTTTTTTTAAATAGCAAGATCACGGGTGATCCTAATGGCACGCAGTAACATATTACACATGCACGTGCCACTAATATCACCGGTGACCGTGAACAACTTAATGCTTTTTAATGAAACATGTCATCATCATCATCATCAATGGCGCTACAACTCTTCGTGAGTCTTTGCCGCGTTTACTATTGCCTTCCATGTTTGTCGGTCCTGTGCCAGTAATTCCCATTGTCGCACTCCCATTTTCTCTAGATCTTCTTTGACTGCATCTTTCCACCTTTTTCTAGGCCGCCCTACAGACCTTCTTCCCTCTGGCCTTTCCCAGAACACATTGTTTATAAGGCGATTGTCGTTACTGCGTATCACATCATCGATCAGTTTCCTGTATACATGAAAAGGAGTTAGTTCAGTTCTATTTTGAGGATAACTGTCATCATAGACATATGATTCATTACCAGGTAACTCTATATCCAGACGTAAATGAGTACAGTCAACTTCGTACAATTCATCGTCATTATTTTGTTGGTCGTTAGATTCTACCGATTGTTACATTCATCTTCTTTATCTGATTCTTCGTCGTTACTTGGGTTGTGTTCTGAACCAGATAACAAAAATTCATCAGAATCCTCCTTCTCTAACAATTGGAACAACTCCGCATCTGTCAACTTTTTATTGGTATTTGGCATACGCTGCGTTTTACTTGTACTTAAAATTATCCATGATCTGAAAGACAAAGTCCAATTAAAAAAGTAACTTTACTAGCGCCATTTTTCATTAATTAAATGTAAGCAAAAACATTTGAGGTTATGTAAAATAAATACTGTAATATTTTGTTTATCCTTATAAATAATTCAGCAACAAGATTTTAAAACAAATAAACTACATATGCTTACTTCATATAATTTTAAATTCACCAAAAAAATGCTAATTCTATAGAAAAACGTTGTAATTAATGCCACTAATCGTTTCTATAACGCCTTATTCTCAACTGTCGTTACAATCTATTTACGACATTATCGCGCCTAACAAAAGAACATAAGCAAGCTATGGGTTCCTAGTGTGCCACAGTAAAACTATTTAAGCGTCCTCACAGTGCCTACCATTATAATAATTCTGAAAGTTTAATAAGCACAACACCGATGATCCTAATCGCACAATTGTAGGTAATCTATTAGTTAGGATCTCCGGTGATCCTTGTGGCAGCCAATGTGTTAAATTAGCGACTTGTTTTTCTAATTTCTTACCTATATCTATAAGTCCTCTTCCTCATAGACTTCACTATACTGCGATGGTGATGTTTCCGTGCCTTTCTGTGAAATAAGCCTCTGTATGTTATTAACATTTGAATCAGCAGTATAAAAAATATTGAATTTTTTCATCAGTATATCATATCAGTAAATATCTACATCTGTATCAGTATATCGTAACTGATTTTAATATGGTTCTTTCTAAGAAGGTTTGGACTATCATGAACTGTATTTTGAGGCTTTTTAAGGTGTTGGCCAACTTATGTTTTATCTTAAAAACTACTTCGTATCGCCTACCTCAACTCTTGCCTGACCGCTCATTCTGTGCCATCACCCTGGTCAGTTTGTGAAAGAATAAAGTTTTTTAATTTCTATTTGCTTGGCTTTGTTCACTTCCATCCTGTCCAGTCAGTTGAGGTAAATTGGGCATTGTACATAGGCACGCACTTGTGTGATGTCTTTCATGCTTGCAACATTTCACCGGATTGAAATTCCGATTCACCTAATTTTTGATCTGTTGCCAATTTCTGAATATATGTCCGAAGATCTGACATCTAAACAAGGTGTAAACATACAAAGCTTTTAGTATCACCAAAAGATAAATGCCTTATTAAAGTTGGCGTGAATATTTTCAATGTTAAATAGTGACATAAGTAAGACATAATCATCACTAAACGATATTAATATTTATTCTGATGTTCCAATTGAATATAAAAATATATTAGATGTCTTGCAACCATTGCTGACTTGTAAAAGTACATGTTTTTGTATATTGTTACTAATAGAGACTTTACTCTACTTTACTCTACTCTATTGCTTATTAAATAAGAGTAGATCTTTTAAGAATTTAGTCACTTTAAATTACTATTCAAAATAATTTCATATTAACCTACTTTCAATTGCGTTTGCTAATATTTTTATCAAAATCCACAGAATGTCTACTTGTCACACCACCAAGGTAAAATATAATTATAATATTATAATTTTTCTTTCCAATATTCAGTAGTTACTTGTAACAGCTATATTACCTGTTAATAATTGTAATGGAACATGTCATTCTTTTGTTATAGGTTGAATCTACTTCCAGTAATATTTCATGGCAATGGTGTGATGTATTGGAATGCCTCATAACATTAGCTTCAAACCCCGTTGTAAGAAGTTTGCATAAAAGTACAACTTCGTCGTCTTCGGATTTATCGAAGTTCTGTTGTCATTTGCTAGCAAGGGTATTAGCCGAATTGGTACATCAGTGTAGCTCTTCTGAAGTAAGTATGGTTTATATAGTACATCATTATAGTTCTTTTAAAGTAAGCATGGTTTGCTTCAAGTTTTATTTATGTCTATAATACAGTCGAACCCGCTAATTAGAATACCGATTATAGGAATATCCCGGTTTAAGAAATAGAAATGTGAGGTCTCGAACCGTTTCCATTTACTCCTTAGCGATTTAAAAGTTTATCCGTTTATAGGAATACGTTTTAATAAAATAATACCACTTAATAGAATATTTTTATTATAAACGAATAACTTTTTATGTAAAATTTCCTAAAAATTTAAATCATGTTTGGTTTATTAGGGTCTGTCAGGTAATAAATACTTTATTACTTTGTTATGCGTACCAATTCGATAATTCCTCGAAACATTCACAGGGTCATAAAGCACTTTTCCATATCTATAAAAATTTCTATTACCTACCCACTTCGTTGCCTGTTAATATGTACATTTTTAGAAACAATTAAATTAGAATTCGCCAGATATAGACCTACCTGTTTGCAAGTCAATCATAGCATTATAAAATTCGAAGTTAGAGGATCTTACTTCAAAATAAAAAGTCAATGTTATTGTAATTGTTAAATAAATCGAAATTGCTAGAAAATTTGTCATTTCAGAAATTCATTCATAATTAGCTCATTAGCTCAATTAACTCCACAAGTTTCCTTCAAGAAAATTGAGGAATCGAAAGATGGAAAACGGATGTGCTACCTTCATTAATTAAAAATTATGAAACAGCGTGCTTGTACAATTGTGACGAAACTTTGCTTTATTACTGAGCTACTCCAGACGGCACCTTTTATTTCAAATGGGACAAAGCTGTGGGAGGAAAAGTGTAAAGATAATGCGTTGTGCTAATTCTGATGGAAGCCATAAATTGCCACTTTTTATTATTGGAAAATCAAATTGCTTGGATTACAACAATCCTGTTTAAGAAATGGCTTATCGACAAGAAAACGACATAAAAAATAGAAAAGTTCTGTTATTTGTTGATAACTGCTCTGCCCATAAACCTGACGTGAGGCTGAATAATGTAACAATCCATTTCTTGCCCGCCACTACAACTTCACTTATAACCGATGGATCAAGGGATAAGTTCTGCTTTTAAGAAAAATTATAGAAAAGTAGTTGTACGAAAAATTATAGCAAATATGGATTTTTATGACTCGACGTCTTCAGCCAGCTCCAATGACATGGCAATAAAAATTTCGGTTCCCTCTGCTATTCATATGATGAACAAAAGTTGCATAAAAAAGCATATTGTGGAAAATTGCATAAAAAATTGTTTTATAAAGTGCAAATTTTTCAAAGAGGTAGAAACTATGTAACCCGTAGACGAAGATTTTTCAGGATTTGGTTTAAATTCCATGCCATCGACCAGTCCTAACCGCTAGTAATATTATAATTAGTTTTCTGTAGGGCCAATCAAATATCAATTTTTCTAATTATTATAATTTCAAACAACAAGTGATTAATATTTTATGTAACAAAAAAATCTTATATAATACTTATTACAGGAAGATCTACAAGGAAATTACGGCAGAATTTTACATATGACGCCGTCTCGTTTTACTAGAACAAATCAATCTAGAACTTGGAATACAGGTAATGGTTCACCTGATGCAATTTGTTTTCAAGTTGATCGTCCTGGAATATCGATAATTGGAGTAGGAGTTTACGGTGGTATTGGTCATTACGAATACGAACTCGAACTTTTGGAAGATGTAAGTACATATTCATAAATATATTTATATTTCTAGCCTATCATCAGGATAGGAATATTGTATCTTCCTGACTTTAATAATTATATAAGTTGTATAAAATGTTATTTAATTGGAGTTTAAATATTTCTAAGATCCATTTTTTGTATCTTAATTCAAGTTATTTTTTTTTTCTTTAAATGGACTTTTGAAAGAAATCTCGCATTAAGGTGCTTATTAAGATTTCTTGCTATATCCGCAATAGGGATCTTAATGCTATTTATTTTAATTAGCAAATATTACTCCCCCCAATTAGTGAAATTTACTTGAATTTTATCCTGCATTTACTCGTACATCATTAATGTGGTTATTTCCAATTTTCAACGTATCATTGATCACTATACTTCGTTTTAAAAATATTGATAGCACAGTTTTTATGACATACCTAATAATTCCCATAACGTAATGTCATAAACCAGTAACGAAGAATTTTAAACCTACAGTTTTAAACAGTACCTGTCCCGATATAAAATAATATCAATAAAAAGCACCTAGTGCTTCTTCTTCGTCTTTTGGCATCATAACCATGGATGGGTTTTTGCCTGTCTGGCTATGTCCTTCCATTCAGATCTCTCTTGGGCCCTTTTCCTCCATTGTCTTATCATCTCGTCCTGGACCTTCCTTTTTTCCGCCTTCCTACCTGCTTCCACATCTTCTTTGTCGTGTCTTCTTATCGCTGAACATGTCCCAGCCATGACAGTCTTTGACTTTTCACAAATCTTACGTCATACCCTTCATTCAATTCATTAACCTCGTCGTTTCTCCTGATTCTCCATCTGCCGTCTTCCTCTTACACCGGGCCATATACGTTTCTCAGTATCTTTCTCTCGAATGTCCTGAGTTGGGCTTCCTCTTTTTTCGTGTTTACCCAGGTTTCCCAACCATAGGTTACTACGGGTCTAATCAAAGTTGTGTAGATAGTCGTTTTGGTTCTTTTGTCAAATAATTTTGATGTCATCAATCTTTCATTAGCATAGTATGTACGATTTCCACTGGAAATACGTGCATTAATTTGCTACTTCAGGCATCCACACATTTTGTTTCGTTTATTGATCTCTTTTTTGTGCTTCAGGATTAATTTTCTTGAACGTTTCCATTAGTCGTCTTGCTTCTATTAATAATGGCGACATCTTCTGCATATGCAGTGATTTGTACTGTTTTGGTGTTTATTTGGCTGGTTACATTGGTTTTTCTGATGACTGCTTCAAGAACTAGGTTGAACGTCATGTTGAAAGTGCGCCTCCCTGTCTCCCCTCCCCCCATGTTGATGTCAAATATGGAAGACAGTTCTCCATCTACTCTAACTGCGGCTTTTGAACCCTGCAACGTCATTTTTATGAGGCTGATATATTTGTTTTGGTATACCTAGATTTCGGAGGTCTTCCAGCATTTTGTCTCTTTTGACACTATCAAAAGCTTGTTTAAAGTCTATATACATATTACATATTCATAAGCTTTTTCTTGTATTATTCTAAGTGTGAATATGTTGTCTGTAGTGGCTCTATTTTACCTGACTTCATTTTGATAATCACCAATTATTTTTTGAAGTGTTCTGACAATTTAGTGTAGATAATGCCAGAAAGGATTTTGTATATTACATTTAGCAATTTAATTGGTCTGTAATTCTGGCATTCCCTCTTTATCTCCTTTTTTATATATTGGCTGTATAAGACCAACTGCCCATTCCTCCGGCATTTGCTCCTTGGTCCATACCAACTTTATCAGGTAATGATTTTTCCCCAGAGTTCGGATCCTCCATATTTCAACAATTCTGCCGAAACTCCATCCGTTCCTAGCGCTTCACTGTTTTTTAGTTTCTTTATTATTTGAACTATTTCTTCATAACTCGGATTTTCAATGAGCTGCTCCGCTGTTGAATATATTGTCTCGTTTTGATCATTTCCATTGTCTGTATTTAGGTTTTCATCAAACTATTCTTTCCATCTCATTATAATGTTTTGTTTCTCTCTTAGTAGTTTTCCGTTCTTGTCTTTGCATATTGTCAATTTTGGTCTAAATGACTGTGTGCTTTCTGTTATTCTTTTATAGAGTTTTCTACTCTCGTGTCTGTTGTTATGTTAGGATTTCTTGTACTTGTTTTTTCAAAGCCTCTCTTTTTTTCTTCTGCATATTCTAGTCGCTTGTATTCTCTTTTCGTTATACATTTCTCTGCTATTGGTTAAGCCTAGCTTGTCTTTTTTCCTCTACTGCAGTTCTGCATTAATCATCATACAATTCCGCATTTCTTTGCCTTTTGGCTTTTTCGGCAGTTTCCTCTGTAGATTCCGTTATTGTTGTTTTTAATGTCGCAATTTTCTGCCGCAATTTTGCCCCCACAAGATAGTGATCTGAGTCAGAGTTCGCCCCGCGATACGTTTTGACATGTGGTCAATTTGGTTGGCTTCATTGGTTCCTGGTATTTTCCATGTTCCAAGTTATCCCTAAGTCCATTTTGACTGGTTTCATTATGCAAACTATGTTTCACAAATATATTTACGAAAGCACCTACTGCTTAGTAGTTTTAAATTTACATGACGCTCTTGTATATAAACACTCTACTAGTACTGTTCGGGGTATAGTTTCTAAGTATTCCACCATGACAGGAGTTAAAGAAACAACCATTTATAGAAGGAAAGCTCAGCAATTTGACCAATAAAATATTATAAAACAAACAAATCAAAGTAAAGAATATTAATTTTATTAGGATACATTCTTTATAAGAAACCAAATAGACTATATTATGATAGGAAAAAGATTTAGAAACTGTATAAGATCCGTTAAAACATCTCCAGGCGTTGACATAACTCAACAATTATATGGGCCAGGCATTCCAGTGACACCAGACTCCACTCCATATGGAACAACGGAGAATTTTAGTAAACGAACTTTTACTTTCATTTTATATCGGTAGTGTCAAAGATTTTTTATATTTTGACGAAGCTGATCTTGCCTTCTCGATTTCTATCTTAATTTTTGTCGATTGCTTTCACTGTTCCTTTGAAACGTTCTGTCATAAAAACTGTGATCGTATGTATTTCCCAACCAGTGTAGCAAATAATCATTTTCTTGTCTAGACAACCTCTCTAAATACTGTGGATTGCCATGCTCATTCACACCGTTGGAACAGCTTGGAAGTTACTAGAGGATCGTTTGGGCCAGAGGATTTTCCTCCAGATATTATTGAAATAAAATTTGACAGAGCGATCTCAGTTAAGGTAAGGTTCATTAAATATTTAAAGTAAATAATGTCCTTAAGTTAATTCCATATTTTTGTACTTTAGGAAAACATTAAATATGCCGTACGATTACGAAATCATGGAGGACGAACTAACAATGGAGATGGTGGATTAAATTCTATTAAGGGATCTGATAATACAATTTTTACATTTTCTACATGTTCATTAAGTTTTAATGGTACAACTCTTACTAGAGGCCAAATTCCAATTATTTTATATTACAGGTAGGGTATATTTTTCTATTTGCAATATTTATATGTTGTTACTAATGAGTTAAACTGAGAATAATCAGCGGATAGTAGAACTGTAAAAATGGCGAAACAGCTCAGTCCTCAGGGGAGACGTTTCTATGTAAAAATTAATCTGTTAAAAAAACAATCACTTCCGTCTCGTATCAAATGCCATGCCAAATATTTAATATGTCAATAGGATTTATAAATATATATGAACATAAAGATACAGATTTTACCTAAATATACCTTTAATAAAGTTTAAATAAAACGTGGCTTAGAGAGGCTAGGTATGATAAGAAAAACAATTCAAAAATTATCAACTACGAATATAAAACACTAAATACACAAGCCAAGAGTATCTACGGTTTTATATTCTATTTTATTATTCGTATAAAATGTACGAAAGGTACGAAAATTCCACTTTAAATAGATAAAAGATATCCTCTACTTCTATAATTTTGAAGTAAAATTTGACAGAGAGAAATCTCAATTGCTAACATACAAATAATTTAATAAATACCTGACAATGCATGAACGCTAGCATACGGGGTGTAGATACGGGGTTATACAAAGAATAAACAAAAATAGAACTGAAATAAATAAAAATTTAAATTGAAGAATGAAAATAAAACAGAATATTTAATTGAAAGAAAAGTTGAGCACCAACTATTTTTAGAAGAAAAAACAAAATAGAAAGTTAACAAGTGCACAAAATTAAAAGAAATTAGGAGTAAAATAATTATTTGAAGAAAAATAACAAACATGTGACGTTTATAACGTGGTATATATATATATATATATATATATATATATATATATATATATATATATATATATATATATATATATATATATATATATATATATATATATATATTGTGACAATTAGGGTTTATAGAAAATAATTTATAAGTTATATACTAGAGAAATTTACAAAAATATATTTATGTGAGGGCATTTTAAGAAATTAGCATATAATAATTGTAAAAAGTTGTATTTTAGTAATTTTAATGTTGTAAATAGATTTAAGTGAGCCATGTGCATAGGCAACCAAAAATACTCTCGAAGTGATTGACAGATAGAAATTAATCATAATTGGGAATATAAAGTGGGGTTATAATAATATATTGTTTGAATTGTGTATTTTATTAAATTAGAGTGTTAGTTACTAATTTGAATGTTTATTCTGATCTGAAAAGCCTAAATGTCAACAAAATTATCAATGGAACATTAACGAATTCTCCAGAGTGCAGAATTTGACCATTGTTTAAGGTCGAACATTCTCGAAATAATGATTATGGCGGTGGATTGAACAGATATTTTTTTTGAGAACATCTATATAGAAGTTAATAGAACGAATGGAACATGATCTCTTACCAGATGGTTCTGGAATATCCAAAAGGATATAAATACCCGTGATTTGGATTCAAGATGGAAGTTTTTAGTCAGAAGTCAGGCCAGTTTATTATGAAAGTTAGTAGAAGATAGATACAATTAGTTAGTGAAGTGAATTGTTCACAGTTTTAGTAAGTCAGTCAAGCAGTTTAGTAAGAAATATGAAAGTTAGTTGGAGATAGTCCAATTGTTTAATATAGTGAGTTAAATGAAGATTAAAAATTATGCATATATTTAATGCACATTTATAATTATACACAAATAATTATTGAAGATTATAAAAGTATATTAGAAGAATATTGGATGGACATTGGAAGGAATTAAAATTATATTATGATTGGAGATTAGTATAAATCAACTTATAATAATTGGATATTGGTATATTGAAAAGAAGAATAAATATAAATGGTGTTTGCTGGTTTGTTTGGTGGTGTATAAATGCTGGTGAAGAAAACTATATCTTAAATTGGTAGAAGCTGATAATTGGAAAAAGTAATTTCACAAAAACAAGGATAACTGAAGTAAGTACGAAGACATTCAGTGGTGATTAGAATCTATATAGTGGAAAACAGTTCATTTAGGCATTCAGTGAAAGAAAGGTACAAAATTTTGTTAATATAATTTAGTTAGTGTCATAACAATTTCAATTTTGAAGATAGTTTGTTTAAATTTAACATTTTCTATAGAATTTAATTAGTTTTATAAGAACATCAATTTAAAGATAGTTTATTTTAAATTTACATTGGCTAGATTAAATATATATGTGTGTTTCATAATAGTTATAATAAAGATAATTTAAAAAAGTACTTACAAGCTAATTCTTTGAGAACCGCGATAAAAACCCTATATATTATATTATTAAATATACTCATTGCTCATCATTCAAACAAAAAACACATCATAACAATTTGGCGCCCAACGTGGGGCTCTCTATTTAAAAGAATTAGTTTGGGAAGATAAGTGCTCTCATATAATTAAATTAATTATCAGTAGAAAGAAAAAAGTATAGATTTTAATTTTAATTATATTTGAACAAGTAAAGTCTCAAAATGTCTCAAGGAAAGAAAGGTACAAGAAGCAAAAAGAATGAAGAAGATGTGGAAGTAGAAACACAACCTATACAAGAGGAGAGTTTAGTTCAAGTTCCACAAGATACTGCAGAAATGAATCCAGAAAGAGAGGAAAATGTCAATATGGCAGCTTTGATGTCATTAATGATGCAGATGAACAAGACAATGGAAGAGAATTCAAAAGAAATCAAAGAAGACATGAAAAAAATGGAACAGAAAATGGAAGAGAATACGAAAAAAATGGAAGAGAATTCAAAAGAAATCAAAGAAGACATAAAAAAATTGGAAGAGAATTCAAAAGAAGTCAAAGAAGACATGAAAAAAATGGAACAGAAATTGGAAGAGAATTATAGAAAATTAGAAAAGAAAATAGAAGATAATAATAATAAAATTGTAAAACAAATGGATAAAAAACTTGAAGCTGCAGAGAAAAAAGTAGCAAATGAAATAAAAAGTATACGGAATGACTACAAGAAAAGGATAGACAATGAGAGGACAGAAGTAAAGAGGATTATTCAAGATAATAAGATAGATATAGAACAGAAAATAGAGTTACAGAAATGTAACTTAGAAGTAAAAATTAACGAAGACAGGAGAAACACAGAAGAAAAATTAGACGATATACAACAAAATATCCAAATAAATTGTAATCAAATAAGAAATGTGGAACAGAGAATAGATGATATTTCACAAATGAGAGACATAGGGAGACCTTACTTAAATTTAACAAATGAGACTGGGATTAAATTCTCTGGTAATATAAAAAATTTGCATCCTAGAGTATACATAAATAGTTTAAAACATAAATTAAGATTTGTGAATAATATTAATGATATTAAAGATTATATTAGAGTGACATTAAATGACGATGCAGCAACTTGGTTTGCTAGTATTGAGAATGATTTAGATAATTTTCAAACATTTGAAAATAAATTTTTAAATTATTATTGGGGTGAATTAGAGCAAGCCAAGTTTAGAGAAATTCTATATTTTGGAAAGTATAATCAAAATTTAAAATCAAATATGGTAGATTATGCATTGAAATTGATAACAGTTGCAAAATATTTAGAACCACCACTTAGAGAGGATGAAACAGTCTTAAATGTATCTAGACATTTTGATGCTGATGTTGTGCAAACCGTAACTGTACAAAATATTCAAACAATAGATAGTTTTATTAATTTTATTCAAAGAATACAAAGAGGCAATATGACAAGTAATAATAACAACAGAAAAAACAACAATAACTTTCAATATAATAAAAATGATAATCAACAATATAGACAATCATATAACAATAATACTAGGTATGGTGAGAGTTTACAAAATTTTAATAATACTAACAGTAATCCAAATAGACAGAACTTTAATAATAATACTAGTTATAATAGACAAAATTTTAATAATAATACTAATTATAATAGACAACATTTTAATAACAGTACTAATAATAATAGACAAGATTTTAACAATAGAAGAAATACAGAGCGACCTAACTATAACAGACAGGTAAATTGTGTTCGAAGGAATAGAAGCTGCGAAGACAGGGAACGAAGTAGTACAAGGCAGGAAAATGTGAGTAGAAGTCATAGTAGGGAAAGACATGGGACATCAGATCCAAGTGGTCAGATACAATCTGACAATTCTAATAATCAAAATTTTGTGCAGTAAACTTTCTGAATTACAAGTTAGGCCATTGCTATTATGAAAAACCTTCTGAATTTATTTCTTTAGATGAAGAGAAAATTATTGAATCTATTAATTTAATTTATATAAATGCTTTGGCCAAAAATAAAATGATTAAGATTATGATAGATACTGGTTCAGAAAGTACTTTAGTCTCGGAGAATTTTATTTTTAATACATTAAAATTATCAGATATAATAAAGATTCCAAAAATTAAAATTGTTGGTGCAAATAATAAGAAGTTGGGTGAAATTGATAAACTAGCCAATTTTAAAATTAATATTCTTAATAAAGAAATTAATATGCAAGGATTTATTGTCAAGGATTTATGTGTTGATATATTAATGGGAAATGATGAATTGGAAAAGAAGAAAGTAAAGATAGATTTTGAAGAAAAAATGGTAACTTTGGAAGGGCAAATAATTAAATTTATGCAGAAAGATGAGGTAGAAGAAGGAATAAGAGTTGATAGGATATTATTAAAAGAAAATAATGATGTTTATGAAGAAGAAATGTATTTTGATGATAGGAAATGTCCCAAAAGAATGTAAAGAATAATTATTGTAGTGAATATTTAAGGAATGGAAATTTTAAGCAGATGGATGCCTACGAGGCGGAGTGCGTAAAATTGGAAGCAAGGAATAATGAGTACATAATGAAGAATAATGTTATTTGTAAAGAAGAAGATATGATGAAAGTTTTAAATTGCCCTGAAGAATATAAATCAATAGTCATTTCCATATTGCAGCAACACAAGGGACTTGTCAATAAAGAAAATAGAATTGCACAAAATTATATCCATAGTATAAAAGTTAAAGAAGAAAAAGATTTTAAAACAAAATCATACCCAATACCATATAAATACAGAGAAGAAGTAAACAAAACAATTAATAATATGTTAGAAGATGGGATCATTGAGAAGGCAGACACACGTTTTATTAACCCCATAGTAGTAGTACGAAAAAGATCAGGTGAAATCAGGTTATGTTTGGATGCAAGGAATATTAACAAGATTACTGAAAAGCAATTTGAAGCACCAATGAGTATAGATGGAATACTAGGAAGAATTACAGGAATGTCATTTTTCACTAAAATTGATTTACAGCATAGTTTCTGGTTAATACCTCTAGAAAGAAAAAGTAGACAGTATACAGGATTTCAGATAGATGGAGTAGTATATCAATTCAAAGTACTACCATTTGGACTTCAATTATCTTGCAGTGTTCTATGTAGATGTCTTCATGATATTTTGGATCAATATGAACATTTTGTAATTCACTACATTGATGATATATTAATTTTTTCTAAAACGGCTGAAGATCATGAGAAACACCTAAAAATTATAATAAATAGATTAGACAAAGTTGGACTAAAAATAAATCAAGAAAAATGTACAATTTTTCAAAAAGTAGTGATATATCTAGGTTATAAACTTAATACTAACAGCTTACTGATATATCCATTTTATTCAATAGACTTGATTTGTTAAATAGATGGTAGATTTCATTATTTTGAATCAATTTGACATCATACTTGTTGAATTTTGTATATATGGAAATTAATTTGTACCCTAAAAATCATAATTTGGGGTTAGACACAAAATTGATATCATAATTGCTATAAAAATGTCTTTCTAATATAATAAAGTGGAAAAACTTACCAATTTATATTGATGAAAGTTATTTTGAATGGAAATAATTCCTAGATTTTGTCTATAAATAAACAGAACACAATATCCATTATATTTTTAATTAAGGTTATATTTTATTCTCTGATATAGCATCCATTGCTTCATTTGACATGACAGTTTGACCATAGAATAGCCGAACTGTGATCCGTTGTTCTCTGCTTTGACATAGACAGCGAACAGGGATGTATTTAACACATTTTAAATAAAAAAAAAAAAAAAAAAAAAAAAATTTGATTTATTAAATTTAATAAGGTATGAGAAAATTAATATTTAAAAAAATAATAAGTAAATTATTTATTTTAAATATTATTTTTGGGGTATTGTGACAATTAGGGTTTATAGAAAATAATTTATAAGTTATATACTAGAGAAATTTACAAAAATATATTTATGTGAGGGCATTTTAAGAAATTAGCATATAATAATTGTAAAAAGTTGTATTTTAGTAATTTTAATGTTGTAAATAGATTTAAGTGAGCCATGTGCATAGGCAACCAAAAATACTCTCGAAGTGATTGACAGATAGAAATTAATCATAATTGGGAATATAAAGTGGGGTTATAATAATATATTGTTTGAATTGTGTATTTTATTAAATTAGAGTGTTAGTTACTAATTTGAATGTTTATTCTGATCTGAAAAGCCTAAATGTCAACAAAATTATCAATGGAACATTAACGAATTCTCCAGAGTGCAGAATTTGACCATTGTTTAAGGTCGAACATTCTCGAAATAATGATTATGGCGGTGGATCGAACAGATATTTTTTTCGAGAACATCTATATAGAAGTTAATAGAACGAATGGAACATGATCTCTTACCAGATGGTTCTGGAATATCCAAAAGGATATAAATACCCGTGATTTGGATTCAAGATGGAAGTTTTTAGTCAGAAGTCAGGCCAGTTTATTATGAAAGTTAGTAGAAGATAGATACAATTAGTTAGTGAAGTGAATTGTTCACAGTTTTAGTAAGTCAGTCAAGCAGTTTAGTAAGAAATATGAAAGTTAGTTGGAGATAGTCCAATTGTTTAATATAGTGAGTTAAATGAAGATTAAAAATTATGCATATATTTAATGCACATTTATAATTATACACAAATAATTATTGAAGATTATAAAAGTATATTAGAAGAATATTGGATGGACATTGGAAGGAATTAAAATTATATTATGATTGGAGATTAGTATAAATCAACTTATAATAATTGGATATTGGTATATTGAAAAGAAGAATAAATATAAATGGTGTTTGCTGGTTTGTTTGGTGGTGTATAAATGCTGGTGAAGAAAACTATATCTTAAATTGGTAGAAGCTGATAATTGGAAAAAGTAATTTCACAAAAACAAGGATAACTGAAGTAAGTACGAAGACATTCAGTGGTGATTAGAATCTATATAGTGGAAAACAGTTCATTTAGGCATTCAGTGAAAGAAAGGTACAAAATTTTGTTAATATAATTTAGTTAGTGTCATAACAATTTCAATTTTGAAGATAGTTTGTTTAAATTTAACATTTTCTATAGAATTTAATTAGTTTAATAAGAACATCAATTTAAAGATAGTTTATTTTAAATTTACATTGGCTAGATTAAATATATATGTGTGTTTCATAATAGTTATAATAAAGATAATTTAAAAAAGTACTTACAAGCTAATTCTTTGAGAACCGCGATAAAAACCCTATATATTATATTATTAAATATACTCATTGCTCATCATTCAAACAAAAAACACATCATAACAATATATATATATATATATATATATATATATATATATATATATATATATATATATATATATATATATATATATATATATATATATATATATAACAAAGAAAGAAATCACATTTCTGTTGTTTTTGGATTCTAATATTTAAAAACGGGGCTTCCTCTTTTTGAAGAGTTGTTTCCTTCCCTTTTCTTTTTTGTTGTTTTGAGTTTCTCACCTCTAAACGACTCCGCCCATTATCTACTGCGCAACGAAGCTTTTAAGTCACATAGTGTGTCAGTGTTCTAAGTTTACTTCTTAGTACTTTAGTTCACTATGTACAGTACACCGCTTCTCCATGTAACCCCCAATCCCGTTTCCCCAGAAAAGAAAGGAACAGCCATGTCTTGAAGAGGTAAAAGCCTAAACGAAATCGTCATAACTTTGTTCGCCATTGCGTAGGGACATCACAAAATACTTATTTATATATGAATTTTATTGTATGATAATCTTCAGGATGATCTTGTCTCGGGATTTCTATCGCTACTATTTTACAGATAATTTTCAATATTAATTTATTTTTTTAGCAATCCTTTGGAAAGTGGAAGAGCTGCTACCACAAAATTGGAACAACAAGCTCGAATTGCAGCTTTGTCAATGACTAGCGCTATTATTCAAAAAGCCAGTAACTTGCTAGTATCAGCAAGAGAAAAGGCTGAGGAGGTTCCATCGGCAGAAATCCTTAGTAAATCTTGTATAGTGACAACTCTTTTACCACTGGTTTTGGCGCATATAAGTCCTTTGGTAACCAGCGATTCTAAGGTAAGACCTAGTAAAATATAAATGTGTAAGTAATAGGATAATTAATGTCAATAATCTGGAACATAAATTATCTTGAGATCAAAGTTTTTAAACAATTTATATTTTTATTATTATCTGTTTTAGAGTGCAGTTCATATTTTGAACCTAATTCAGGAGTTACTCCCACATGTGGCAGCTCTTAATTTAATGGGTACACCATGTGGTGCCATAAAATCTGCCTCAAATCTTAGCACATCTTCAAACCACGAAAGTTTAGATCACAAAATTGAAACCACTAGTCATCATTATACTCTTGTAGAAAGTGAACATCCTTATAAACCGGCGACTGTTTCGAATTACAGGTTAGTATATTAAGTAACATCGAGAAACATGCAAAATATTTTTTTTTTTCGGTGCTATCTTAACTAGTGAAATTTAGAAATCCTAACTGTGTATCTATTCAGCCTTCAGCAATTATAAAAGACAACTTAGAATCCAAATCCATATTTACTGTTATCACTCGTTTGTATTATTCCTTATTATTACGTCTAGGATTAGTGTATATACCTACTTTATGACTTGGAAGCATGGACATTAAAACAAGTGCATCTAAATAAGTTGGCCGCCTTTGAATTTTGGTGATACAGAAGAATCCTACGAAAAGCATGGACTCAAAGAATGTCAAACGAAGAAATTTACTAGAAAAATAGGAAATGAAGCTGAAATAATATTTACTATTAAAATAAGAAAACGGGAGTACTTAGGCCATGTTATGACAGGGCAAAGATACTCATTATTGCAGCTTATTATGCAAGGCAAAATGCGAGGAAAGCGAAATGTGAGAAGACGAAGAATATTGTGGCTTAAGAACTTGAGGGAATGGTTTGTGTGCAGAACTATTTAGAGCGGCAGTCAACAGGGTTCGCATAGCCATGATGATTTCCAACCTTCGATAGAAGATGGAACTTTAAGAAGAAGAGAAAGTGTATACTTACTCTGTAGCTCTACAGCCCATCGTGCGTCTTGGCTGATTCACTGGCCTCCATTTCTTCAAGTCCATCATAAGGTCTTTGTCCATCTCTAAGCCTATGGTATTGAGATCTTGAGGGATATTGTCTCTCCACCTGGTGCATGGTCATAACGGTAGTCTTCTTCCTTCTGGGTTAGACTGCCATGCTATTTTCGACTATCGGTCATCTTGTTCTCTTTGGGTGTGACCTACCTATCTCAACCTCTGCGCCTTGCCTTTTCTTACAATGCCAATTAACTATTGGGCCATATATTTTCAACACTTTCCGTTGAGCCCTATCTTTCAATGCACCATTTCCTGCTTGTCTCCACGATCTTCTTGATATTTCCCTTTTCTTGCGATTGGTGGGAATCCACTCTAATATTCTCTTTGGCCATCTTTGATTATTCACACTTTTGACATGGTCATACCATTTCAGCCTTTTAAATTCTATGGTTAGTAAAAATTAGCCAAAAATATTATACGTTAAAATATTATCCACAAGAATTATATTTATAAAAATACATCTAAACTCCCGTTACTCCATAAGGATAATTCAAGACTATGCACGAACATTGGAGCACTCTGAAAAAGTAAAAAGTTTTTAGGACAACTTACCTACAGCTGTTACAGAAGACCATAAACATTTCACAATAATATGTGACTATGGTAATGCTAAAATAGGAACAAAAATTGATTTATCTGAAAATACTTGATAAATAGCTTGTTCTTTAAGAAGATCCATATAAATGGTCCAGGAGATCGGAGATGACTTTATTATCGACTTTATTATCATGGTTAAAAATCATATAATTAAAGATGTGCCAGTCCAAAATCAACTTTCGATAGCAAGCAATCATCGAATGGTTCCGAGCTACTGTAGAAATAAATATTAAGTAAGAATGACACAAGAAAATAAACAGAAATACAGAAATAACAACTTGGATTTGAAAAATATATCAACAGTATTTTACTAAGGAACAAATCAACAAGAGATGTAAACAACCTAAACGAAAAAATAGTAGACTCAATAACACAAACCTAAAGAAACCTTCTAACAAAACTGGCAATGAAATACCAAATGGGCCATGCACATTACATATAGTGGAAACTTTCTGTGAAACAAGTCAATACGAAAGGCGCAGAATGTAGAATCGGATGATATATTAAGCCAGCATCGCACACAACGTTTAAAGGTGCTTTTCGCTGGTTCACGTCGCCATTGACAAGCAGAAATAGAAAATAGATAATAGTGAAAAGAAAATAGACCACGGTTGGCACTCCATGTTAGTGTGAAATTAATAAATATTTACTTTTTAATAAATACCCCAATGGAGCGTGTCCCCTCGAGAACGAGGCTTTAGTTTAGTATTGTCCACCAGTGCTGCTGGTAAAAATTTTAGTAATTTGGGTAATTAATACAATGATGAAAATTCCAAGACAACTTCGTTAGACCACTTCATAGTAAAATTACTAAAACCCTAACCGTACCTGTCCCGAGTCGCGTCGGAAGAGTTGAAGGGGTGAAATCAGCTTCCAACTGTCTTCGAACCGTGTTGATTTACCAACAAACGACATGAAAGCACGCTCTCACCGTAAATGGACAGTTTTGCCCTATCCCAGGGATCGTAAACCACAAATATTGAGGGTAAAAACAGTATTCCTTGTTGTGTTGGTTTCTGTTTTTAGATTTTGTCTTTTCTATTATGTATTTTCTATTTCTCTTCACCAATAAAGAACGCCTCCCTACGTTCTGTCAGATCCCGGCTTCAGATATATCAAGGGTGAAAATCTAACATGCTCCCAAAAAAGCATATTGATAAAAATATAAAAGGTTTTAAAAGAGGTTTTAAAATTGGAAAGTCTCTTCTTATGTCAGGACCTATGTCTGTATAATGAAAATATCTCAAATAAATGGGAAAATTTGGTTACAATTATCCTTCATAAAAAAGAAAATAAATTATTTATATCTTGAAAACTATAGGCCCATTAGCTTACTGAACCATATCTATAGACTCTTTACTCGAATATTGGCAAACAGATTGTAAACCGATTTCTATCGGTTCTATCGAAACTCGATTTCTATCGGTTAGGTGAACAAGCCAGATTTAGACCAGGCCACGGAACAAATGAAGTAATTTTTGAAAGAAAAAAAAAGTCAAGATTTGATTTCACGTACAGTGCGTCTGTGTATCCGCTTATACGTATTTCACCCTAATAGGGATCATCAGAGAGAGATATTCACAGTCGCTCTGAAAGTGAAAATAAATCTTTTCTGTCTTAGGAAGCAACTCTAACATGGCTTCGTATAGATGCAAATAGCGACATCTGATATTAAAATCCGTAAACTAATTTTCGAAACCAAAACAAAAATCTGAATTTGGTTTCGAAAATTAGTTTACGGATTTAAATAATTTTTGTTTACTTCCACAAAGCATTTCATAGACTGGAAATAGTCGATCAAATATTCGAATAGTCAAATAGTCAAATAGTCGATTTTAATTTTCACGAAATTTTCAGCAAATACAGACATCCAATTGGAAATTTTCCTCACGAACCGTTAGATGTAGGAAAATTCTGAGTATGGCAGAAGAACGAGCGGCCAATTTTATGTAGGAAATGTCTATTCGCTTGACTCTCGGACCAAAATTGACGGCAATATAGCCGAATAACCAAATTTGATAAAAATCCAATGGTCTACAGTTTTTTCGATTTTCCGGCAAAACGGTGAATAATTTCTAGCCACATGTTTATTTTTTTTAACAGCAAGTCACCCTTAATCAATATAATTCAAATTTCAAACAAAGTACTCACTTTTAATTTTCACGAAATTTTCAGCAAATACAGACATCCAAGTGGAAATTTTCCTCACGAACCGTTAGATGTAGGGAAATTCTGAGTACGGCAGAAGAACGAGCGGCCAATTTTATGTAGGAAATGTCTATTCGCTTGACTCTCGAACCAAAATTGACGCCAACATAGCCGCTTAACGAAATTTGATAAAAATCCAATGGTCTACAGTTTTTTCGATTTTCCGGCAAAACGGTGAATAATTTCTAGCCACATGTTTATTTTTTTTTTTAACAGCAAGTCACCCTTAATCAAAATAATTCAAATTTCAAACAAAGTACTCACTTTTAATTTTCACGAAATTTTCAGCAAATACAGACATCCAAGTGGAAATTTTCCTCACGAACCGTTAGATGTAGGAAAATTCTGAGTATGGCAGAAGAACGAGCGGCCAATTTTATGTAGAAAATGTCTATTCGCTTGACTCTCGGACAAAAATTGACGCCAATATAGCCGATTAACCAAATTTGATAAAAATCCAAGGCTACCCCCTTGGAAAATTTTTACCAAATTTTACAAAAAATAAATTTTGTTTATTATCAGCTTATTCCAAATATGTGTTTTTTTCTGATCCCTTAACCCCAGTTTGCCGGAAAAGAGGAAAAATCGAATTAAAAAATCTATTTTCGATTTTCCGGCAAAACCGTTCATAACATTTAGTCACAAGTATAGAATCTTTTAATCAGCATGTCACCCTTAATCGAAATAATTCAAATTTCAAACAAAATATACACTTTTAATTTTCTCGAAATTTACAGCGAATACATACATCCCAGTGAAACTTTTTCTCACGAACCGTTAGATGTAGGAAAATTCTGAGTATGGCAGAAGAACGAGCGGCCAATTTTATGTAGGAAATGTCTATTCGCTTGACTCTCGGACCAAAATTGACGCCAACATAGCCGATTAACGAAATTTGATAATAATCCAATGGTCTACAGTTTTTTCGATTTTCCGGCAGAACGGTGCATAATTTCTAGCCACATGTTTATTTTTTTTTAACAGCAAGTCACCCTTAATCAAAATAATTCAAATTTCAAACAAAGTACTCACTTTTAATTTTCACGAAATTTTCAGCAAATACAGACATCCAAGTGGAAATTGTCCTCACGAACCGTTAGATGTAGGAAAATTCTGAGTATGGCAGAAGAACGTGCGGCCAATTTTATGTAGAAAATGTCTATTCGCTTGACTCTCGGACCAAAATTGACGCCAATATAGCCAATTAACTAAATTTGATAAAAATCCAAGGGTACCCCCTTGGAAAAAATTTTCCAAATTTTACAAAAAAAAAAATTTTGTTTAATGTTTTGGTACATGCACTTGGTCCAGCTTATTCCAAACTTGTGTTTTTTTCTGATCCCTTAACGCCAGTTTGCCAGAAAAGAGGAAAAATCGAATTAAAAAATCTACAGTTTTTTCGATTTTCCTGCAAAACAGTTAATAATTTTTAGTCACATGTTTAGATTTTTTTAATCAGCAAGTCACCCTTAAGCGAAATAAATCAAATTTCAAACAAAATATACACTTTTAATTTTCTCGAAATTTACAGCAAATACAGACATCCAAGAGGAAATTTTCCTCACGAACCGTTAGATGTAGGAAAATTCTAAGTATGGCAGAAGAACGAGCGGCCAATTTTATGTAGGAAATGTATATTCGCTTGACTCTCGGACCAAAATTGACGCCAACATAGCCGATTAACGAAATTTGATAAAAATCCAATGGTCTACAATTTTTTCGATTTTCCGGCAAAACGGTGCATAATTTCTTGCCACGTGTTTAGATTTTTTAATCAGCAAGTCACCCTTAATCGAAATAAATCAAATTTTAAAAAAAATAAATACTTTTAATTTTCACGAAATTTTCAGCAAATACAGACATCCAAGGGGAAACTTTTCTTACGAACTGTTAGATGTAGGAAAATTCTGAGTATGGCAGAAAAACGAGCGGCCAATTTTATGCAGGAAATGTCCATTCGCTTGACCCTCGGACCAAAATTGACGCCAACATAGGCGATTAACGAGATTTGATAAAAATCCAATGGTCTACAGTTTTTTCGATTTTCCGGCAAAACAGTGCATAATTTCTAGTCACATGTTCATTTTTTTTTAAACAGCAAGTTACCCTTAATCGAAATAATTCAAATTTCAAACAAAATATTCACTTTTAATTTTCACGAAATTTTCAGCAAATACAAACATCCAAGTGGAAATTTTTCTCACGAACCGTTAGATGTGCAAAAATTCTGAGTATGGCAGAAGAACGAGCGGCCAATTTTATGTAGGAAATGTCTATTCTCTTGACTCTCGGACCAAAATTGACGCCAATATAAATTTCAATGACACACAGGATCGGTTTGCTGATAACTGTTAAAAAACCAAAATTATGACACATGAGCTAGCAGAAGTCAAGAAATCGCCCATACAAATTGTTGAAGGATATCGGCATTGGGAACATAAAATAAGATTTTATTTGGGTCATAAAATGATATACCTTTCTATAAAACTTTCTATAAAAATAGACAACTTTGTCATAATAAGACCTTTCTGTCTGATCGCGTGTTGTTTTTTGTTATGGCGATAATGTTTTGAATGTATCCTACAAGTTTCGATATTTCTGTAATTTTTAATGTTTTTAAACTACATTTTCTCGACCTCTGTGTGTCAAAAGTGTGTTCGGTTCATTACTGTTACTTCCATTAAATAGTTCTACATGTAATTCAATTCCAACTTTAAAATCCTTCCTTGTTGTTCCCATTCTATTATTATGTAGCGTCAACAATTTGTATTATTTAGTTCAGTTTGACATATTGCGATTCATGTATCCAAATTATGTCTGTAAATTTTATAACATTCCTCACATAAGAACGTTAGTTTAGTTAATATGAAAATTTTTAGTTTTGCTAAAAACAAATACGAATTTATTTTTTATTTATTCTAGAGTGCAGTTTCCAGAGAGCGTAAAATGGATGAGTTTGGAGTTTGATCCCGCTTGCTCCACCGTTCAACCCGAGGATTCGCTACAATTATTCGTACCAGCTAAACATTGTCCAAACGATAAAAATCAAGCTATACTTATCGATGATGGAGACTCTCCACCGATGCCGTATTGGCCAGTTCTACATAAGTTCAGTGGAAGGTAAGAGGACTTTTGTACAACCAAAACCAAAATGTTAATCTGCCAATCAAGAAGTGTCCAGAGTATTGCCAGAAGTACGCAACCCAACAAAGAAAATATAAAAATTTTGCTCTATACACTTTTCGAAGCGATGTTTAATAAGTTCGATACCATTTTTATAATAAGAAATGTCTTGCTCCTCAAAATAGCCATTAACTGCCGACATCATTTCTTCGCGGTTTGAAAATCTTTGACCACTCAGCCATTTTTTCAAGTTGGCAAATAAAAAATAGTCCGAGGAGGCTAAAACAGGGTGCAAGACGTAGCAGTTGATACTTTAATTCATGAATTTTGAAGAAGTATCTGTGAGCGGGTAAAGATTCGCAAAATTCGCAAGACGAATGGGTAAAGAGATGGAATTGTTAACAACTGTTAAAAGGAGGAAAGCGTCATACCTGGGCCATGTGTTCCGTAATGATAAGTCTGCAGCTTATCAGCTTATGAATGATCAGCTTATCGTGGAAGGCAAGATTGAAGGTAGAAGAGGTTTGGGTAGAAAGAAGAAATCCTGGCTGAGAAATTTGAGAGAATGGTTTCAAATACCAGAAGCCGCGAACATAATACATGCGGCACAAAACAGAGAAACCTATCGTTTGATGGTCGCCAACCTTCGGTAGAAGACGGCACATAAAGAAGAAGAATCTGTGAGCTGGAGCCTTGTCCTAATACAACAACGCTTTCTTCTTAGAAGATTTTCCTTTTTTAAAATAGGTCTCTTGCTACATTTTCGATAGGTCACAATGTATAACAAATTCCATTATAAATTTAGTTTATATCTTTTTGAACAATATTAAGAAATTTTGGTATATCGTAATGTCAAAATATTACTTTTTAACTTTATAACAAACACAGCGTATACTTATACAATGTTTTCATAAAAGTATTTAGTTTGCAGTGGCCTACTAACTCAGTGATTCTACCAGGAAATGAAGTTTTGTTTTCGCTAGAAACAGCGTCCGATTATTTGAAAGACGAACGTCTCTGTGCCTACGGCTTCAAATGTCTAGTGATCGGATACGAATGGCCCCAAGATAATTTTCAAAGCTTGAATGAACTAAAACATTTGGAAGGCGAATTGGCGTTTCTGGGAGGAATGTGTGCAGCAAGTCTAATGAAAAAGGATATTTTATTTCCACTAAATGGAGGTTTGTAATTTTTTGTAATATGGTCTTTGTATGACTTAATAAACAATTAGATTCAATAATACAATATTTTGCAATCATAAAAAGCGCCAAAATGCGTCAGTAATATTTATTTAAAAATATTGGAAATAATAATTATTCCATATACCTACTTATGTACGTAAAATAAACCTAATGGTCAATCAAGCTCATGTTAGTGTGTCAAATTAAGACCTTTAATTAGCTGATCAATTTTTCTAGTGAGAAGTTCCCGAGATAATCGAAAAATCTACTAAAAAAATATATAATGCATCTATATTTGCATTCATTTATTATTATTGACTTGCTAATTCCATAATACGGGAATCCTTTTAGAAATATCATTGATACGTTTTGAAGAAAAGATTTTTACATTGGCGCGGAGGTGCTCCAGACAGAGTTCTTCTTCATTGGTTCTATTCATTAGGCACCTATCGGAAAGGTGGCACTAGTAGTCAAACCAATTAATAGTACAAAATACTGGATTCAATTTTTATAAATATTTTATTGATATAATGGGGCGACCGGCTTCAAGGTTTACAATTTGTACCCGTTCATCAGGCCGAATTGAAACTATCAAACTAGTTGTTATTTGCAAAAAATGATATACAGATGTCTGGATTTGCGCCTATTTTCGAATTTCCATTAGTTCCACTGTTCTTAGTTCTTCTCCTCTAAATAAATAAATAGAAAACTACAGATATACCCGTAATTATACAGTGTGTCCGTAAAGTATGGAATAAATTCGATTCGATGAAAAGCCTTTTTAAAAAAATCTAAAACAGTCGATTTTTAAATTTAATATTCTACATTTTACAATAAAATTTCATTATACGTGATAATATGATACATGATCATTATAAATAAGGTGATACACATTACAGCGATGACGTCATCGGCTCTTTTTTAAATGTAACACCCTGTATTTTAGGACATTTTTAGATCGATAAAAATGAGTTGATTCAAAAAAGTATAATACTCGGATCTAATGGATATAATTTGAAAGATGTGCGCTTAGAAAATAAATTATTTATTATCAATTGCAAAAAAGTAGCCCACTTCTAGTTTTTGGTAAACTGTAATTATTTTTAGTAACGTTCAATAACAATTAACTAGTACATTAATTGTATTAATTCGTGAATGTTCTGTATTAGTGCTTAGAATTAATTTTAAGTAGAAATGAATTTGAGTGTAGAGCAAAGAATTGAAATACTCATGATGATTGGGTATGGAGACAAATCGCGAACTCAGATGGAAGTGTGTAATTAATTTAATGATAAATATCCAGAAATACCCATTACGCAGTCCACAGTAAGTAAAATTGAAAAGAAATTTCGAGAAACTGGTACGGTTGAAAATGCACGCAAATCAGGTCGTCCTTCTGTAAATTATGAAGATGTTCTATTTGTTTTTGAAGAAGATGCGCACACTTCTGTTCGTAAGGTTGCTAGTGATCTCGATGTTTGCAAAACAACGGTATACAAAGTACGTAAAAGTAAGTAAAGTAAGTAAAATGCACAGTTGTACAGGAATTTAACGAGGATTATCCAGATAAAAGAATACAATTTTGCTAAATGATGATGGATAACAGCCACCGAAACCCTCTCTTGGTTCAAAATATTATTATTTTGTCTGATGGGGCTATTTAAATCGCGAGGTCAACCGTCAGAATTGTAGATACTGGGCAAAAGAAAACTCCAACTGGATGCGGGAACATCATACACAATACCCGCAAAAGGTAAACGTATGGGCTGGCATTGTAAGAAATAAAATCATTGGACCCTATCATTTCGAAGGTAATTTAAACGGGCCAGCATACCTTTAGTTTTTAAGTGGGTATCTCGTACCTACTTTAGTTAATTTATTCCCCGGTACAATTAATCTTGAAGGTTTTGATAAAAATTTATGATTTCAACAGGATGGTGCGCCTCCGCATTATGCTTTAGATGTTCGAACGTACCTAAACGAAATTTATCCGAACAGGTGGATTGGAAGACGTGGACGTATTGAATAGCCAGCGAGGTCGCCAGCCCTCAATCCTTTTGATTATTATATGTAGGGTCATTTAAAGAATGTTGTTTATAAAATGAAACCTGCAAATATTGGAGACTTAAAAACAAGAATTCGTAAAGAAATAAACAATATTTCTCAAGAAAGCATAAACAAGGTTCTACAAGAATTTGTACAATTTTTGGGTTACTCTCGAACACAACAAGGGCTGCAATTCGAACATTTAAAAGTCATGTATGAATTAATGGATTACTTTCAAGTTATTTATTATAATTTATTGATATTATAAATCAATAAAAATTAATTTTTTACGCGTTTATCTTTCAAATTATATCCGTTAGAAGCCCAGTATTATATTTTTTTGAAATCAGCTCATTTTTATCGATCTAAAAATTTTCTAAAATACAGGGCGTTACATTTAAAAAAAGAGCCGATGACGTAATCACTGTAATGTGTATCACCTTGTATAATGAAATTTTATTGTAAAATGTAAAACATTAAATTTAAAAATCGACGTGCTTTAGATTTTGTTAAAAAGGATTTTCATTTAGGAAATATCGACTTTACGGACACACTGTATAAATCGCTTTGCATTAAAAAGCAGGATGTTGATAATCAATTAATTGTAGATGAAGCTGATGTTGACATGGAAGTCGCTGAAAACGTAGCCTCTGATATATTTTCCAAACACGGATCACTTTTGTCCAAAGGATTGGCTCTTAGTTCACCTCCTACGGTTCAACAAGCTTTGGACGGTATGCTGCCCTACAGGTAAGTTTTTATATTATTTGTATTCAAAAATAAAAGCAGTAACAATAACAAAAACGGATTTTCTAGTGTGAGTAGTCTTTATTGTTGATGGTTTATTAGCGGTGTAACTTTTAACGAGCATTTCTGCACTAAATTGATTTTAATATATACCTAATATATTTAAAATAGGATATATAGGTTAAATCTATATATTTTATAGGTTTCAAAAATAAAACAGCTAAAAGACGACAGCCTTTCGTAGGATCAGTTTTTACCATATCAGTTTGACAAATATAAAATTGTCGGATTTTCAGTTCCTTTATCGAATATGGGCGACTTAATAGTTTGATTTAATTTAATTTTAAAAATTAATATCTAATATTTTTAATCCTCAAAGATTATCAACATGGACTTGGCCTGGAGTGCAATATAATATAAATAGATTATATTCTTATCACTAAACAATGGAGGAGCTCAGTAATTCGTGTGAACACAAAACCAGCTGCAAATGGTTCCGACCACAAAATGTTATAAACAAAATACCCTACTAAACTACAGAGTAAGATAATTATAAATAAAAGACCAACATTGGTTCCAAAACACCCAGAAAATTTAAAAAAAATGTAAGTAGACGCTGACCTACCAATAACTACCGGAGATCCTGACAAAACGTGGGAACATACAGAGAAGTATGTCTGAAGCCATATACAGCACAAATTCCAAAGAAAAAATAGATAGGAAAAACATTGGATGCCTAAACAGACTCTCAACCAAAACAAATAGAGATAACACCATAAATACAACTATAAAACTTGTGCAAAACGGACAGAAATAATTATATTACAAACATATGTGCACAATTAGAAGAACATGCTGGCCGAAAAAAAACTTTTCTCAGAAGTCAAATATCTAGCGAAAGAATTCAAACTTCACACAGATCATCAAAGATAATAGTGGAAATACCTTACTAACTCAAACAATATTACACAGCCAAGAAGTGATGAAAAAGAACCATAAATAATGAAATCTGAAATTGAGGCGGCAATAAAAAGCTAAAAGTCAAGAAAGACAAAATTGAAGATGAAATAACAGCTGAAACACTCAATAAAATCTGGAACAGGGTCAGTTCATTTTTATTCTCATATGTTAAAAAGTTCCCCAAGATCAATCAGGATTCGTCGCAAATAGGGGCACAGGAGAATATACATTATTATAATATACATTATTAATAGTACATTAATAAATAGTACATTAATATACATTATTATAGTATTTGTCAAATTGTAGAAAAACCTCGAGAATTTATTCTGGAAACATATTTGTGCTTTGCTGACTACTTCAATACCCTTGAACTGTCTACTTAATTAAAGGCCTTCAATAGTGTAAAATGGGATAAACTGTGGCATATACTTAGGGAAATAGATCTTACGCCAAAAGATCTAATCCATTTATTGTAAGAACTGTATATAAATAGTACCGCCAATGTATGAGTTAATAACATGCATTCGAAAATATTTAAATTGAAATTTGCAAAACCTACAATATGCTAATGATGCCTAATGCCTGATGCAGTACGGTTAAGATACGAATGCGCATTTGCCGGATTTCACGCCTTGTCAACAGATCCAAGTAGTGGTCACGTACAGAACCCTACAAAGATCTTACTACGGCGGTGCTCTATTACGAGTAAGACTACCTTTTTTTGATTTTAATTTATAATGCATATAATGTTGACTTTTTTACGCAAAATTCATATTTTTCGTTGTCAATAACTCATCAAAATGCATAGGTATATATTTCCAGGAATTATTCGAATTCGTTGGATGACATCACTTATAAACGATATATGATTAATTGTTTTTACATCACTATATATTTGTGTATATTGTCACAATCGCTACTTCAAGTTCAAAATATTCGAAAAAAATTAGTACTTTACAAGCTATTTATATATTTCGTGGAGTATTCAATTATTACAACTTTTCAATGATTTTTTATTTTATCGTATATATAATATAAAATATTAGACTAGTACTGCTGAGAGATGCATTTTATCCAAGCCGGTCCTTTGCGACGCTCTTGAGTAGACAATTATTGGTCTAGTATTTCTTTAGTAATATATATTAGTTTTTTTAACTCTTCTTCTGCGTCTATTGTTTCCGATCCAGGTAGATATTCTTGTCCTCTCATTTTTTGTCGATGTCTCTTAGTTGTTTTAAGTCATATTTCATGGGTTTCGGTTTTCGCACTTTTTCATGTTTAAGAATAATGTTAGCAGCAAGTGAGTTGTAGTACGACTGAATATCCGCGCTGGAGTATGTTTTTACCAATGTTACTGAATGTCTAAACCTTTTGTTAATTAAAATTAAAAAGGAAGCAATAAACCTAAATTTAACTTAAATATTTTTAATAAATATCTTAGTTTACAATGAAATAACTACATCTATTTACAAATCAGTTGTAAGGAGATCAGTTCTTTCTACTATAACATGTAATTCAGTCTCTCTATACGTCCTACCATCTGGAACTATAAGACTTAAATTTCCTTTCTTTTCACTTTTTTTATCTCCATATTTTCGTACTCTATACACAAATTTATAATACAATACTATGCCAGAAATTAAGGCTATCACTAATGTTCCTACAACACAAACTACAATTATTATAATGTAATAATTGCTAGCCACTGAGCACATGTGAGCTTTAAAATATGTCACTGTCATATATTCATTATTAGACATGCACTGTATGTCTTCGTAATACGAACTATCTTTAATTTTTTGATCGGTATCTGAACAATCACAGTTTTCTCCGAGGTAAATATTTTTGAATTGTACATTGGGCTCTGACACACTCAGCGCTCCACTGCTGAGTTTGCCTAATCTGTTAGAATCAAAAACGAATAAGGATTCACCTAACAGCATATCTTTTCTAAAAGTTATTCCTCTGAGAGCACCATCATCCATCCGTGTGAAGTTGTTGTTTCGAAAAATAACCCTTCCCCTTGATATAACTTTAAAAGCTTCTCCATTTAAATCTTTGACGTTCGTATTCGTTACTTGAAACACTAAAGGGTTGTATACAGTAAATCCTCCAGGTCGAACTGTATTAAAGGTACAATTTTCTATGGTAAAATTTTGGTATACGGTGATATTAGAGAATGCCCTACTTGGTAATAGATCGGCAGAAACATTGATTAGCTCTACGTATTCCGTCGAAAACTTTTTAAAACTTTGTACACCCACGTTTCTCAAAACTGAATCCCTTATTGATATTTTTTCAGTCTGTAGTAAATTAACAAATGCTAAAGGATCTAAACGATCAACGCTCACGTCTTCGAAAGTTATTTCACTAATTCTGCCTGCAAAAGCATGACTTTGAATTTGTGATATGTTACTCTTATAAAGGTTAACTTTTAGAGAAGGAACAGTGATGTCGAATCGTTCTTCTTCTATTTGTCCGCTATTTTCTTTGTATCCGTACCAGTTAATACTGTCTGTATCCAGTTGAATGGTACCAATTTTACTTAAAGATAATGCTCGTAAGTTTCGCATTTCTGCTACAGCATTTGCTTCTATTTTAACTGACTTACATCCGTTGATTAATATTTCGGAAGTCGAAAAGGAATTAATGGATTCTGCCTTGATTGTCATCTGAAAAAGAAATGAGTCTTTATTAATACATATATACAGGGTGTACAAACTTTAAGAAATTTAATTTTTGGTTTTACTTTTGAACAATCGTTGCATAAAATTAACATAGACTTGTATCCACATTTACATGTGGAATTCTTCGACAGTAGACCCACCTATGCTATAAAGTAAGTAGTTTCTGAACTGCAAAAAGATTGAGGCTTTCGAAATGTGGCTTTATCTTCGAATTCTGAAGATATCCTATACCGGCCACGTTACTAACCAGGACGTTTTATTAAGAATGCAAAAAGGAAAAGAGTTGTTAATCACAATAAAAACAGCTAAAATCAAATACCTCGGTCACATCATGGGAAACAGCGAAAAATGAGGGTTGCTGCAATTAATTCTACTAAGAAAAGTAGAAGGAAAATGATGACCAGGAAGGCGAAGGATTTCCTGGCTGAAAAATCTATGTACGTGTTCAATACAACAACCACAAATATTTTCAGAGCAGCAGTTCTCAAAATACAGATTGCCTTGATGGTCGGCAACATTCGAAACGGATAGGCACTAAAAGAAGAAGAAGAAGCTGATATCTTTTGCCGCTTGTAGGCTTTGGACGTTGGATTGTCAGCAATATTATGAAAGCTTTCGTTACAAGCAGCTGCTCAAAACAAATTATTTAACTGAAGACACGTTCGTTATTTTGTGCAATGAAGATAGTTTAGTACGCCCAATTTATCCCTTTCCTTATCTTTTTCTTGAAGAATGGGTCCTAAGATCTGGTATTTAGGTTATCTAATGAGGTGATCAAACTATTCTGTTGTTACTTCTCTTCTTTAATCGTTTGAAAAATCTTCTCATTTGTAGTGTTTGCCTTCCACGAGATAATCAGAATTCGACAGCATCACGACAGCTCAAATGCTTTCAACCTGTTCACCGTAGGGTCCAGTTCTCATATTTGTACAGCAAAACTGATAATAATATATAATAATAATAACAGCAATTATAACAGCCAATATGAATGCCAAGCATGAGAAATCATCCAACATCTTACCGGGGGCTACCAGGCGTTTGTCGGTACTGATTATGAAGAACGCCATGACTAAGTAGGAAAGATTATCCACCAGGAATTAGCCAACAAACTGGGATTTCTCCAAACCGAACATCTCCCTTATTATTAATACATTCCTGACAGAATGCTTGAAAACGACAACTACAAGCTATACTGGGACCGCACTGTGGTCACAGAACAACCAATTGCACATAATAGACCAGATCTCATACTAGTTAATAAACTTACTAGACAAACAACACTAATAGATGTGGCGATATCTGCGAATAATCTGCGGGTTAAATATAACGAAAAGATCGCCAAGTATATAGAAAGAAGGAAAGAAATACAAATAAGGAGACAATGGAGAATGGAAATTACCCAGACAGTACCTATTATTCTATATATTACTAGTGTTCTTCCGAAAAACCTCCTAGAAAACATAAAACAGCTGGATCTAAGTGAACACCTGTCTAAGACCATTTAGACAGCTGTGCTACTCTCGACCTCCAGATGCCTATGAAAATTTTTGGGAGATACTCCAACGTACAAAGTCACCTAGGGCTCGATAACACGGAAATAGTTCCACCAGAGCTCATTCCTTTTGATACTGTAGGTAACTGAGATGAGTGAACCCCTTAGAGGGAGAGTGAGCCGTATGGCTAAATAACAGGAAGAAAAAATGCGCTTATGGATGGGTAAACGTTTGCATGGGCGACATCCCAATGAGCAGGAAAGATGTTTTCCGAAACAGAGAGCTTCCTCACTCGCCATTCGGAATCAGGTTATCCCAACCAAAAATTTGAGTCAGAGACCATCAAATCCAAAAGGACAAATAGCTATATGGATGTCAAGCCCAAGAAACCATTCATCTTATCGAGGGCTCTCAGGCGTATGTCGGAACTGATTATAAGGTACTTTAAAACTCAGTGGGAAAGATTATTGATCAAAAACTAGCCAACAAACTAGAAATTATCCAAACCAATTATCTGCATTATTATCATAATGTTTCTGACCAACGACAACGAGAAGCTATATTGGGACCGAACTGTGCTCACAAATTATCCAGTAGCACATAATATTCCGGAACATATCTCATATTAGTTAATAAATTAACTAGACAAACAACACTAATTGATGTGCCGATACCTAACAACAATACTAACAACTAACAACCCAACTAATTATACAAATAAGTAGACTAGGAGAATGAAGAGTACCTACCCAGACGATACCTATTATACTGGAGTCATTCTGAAAAACTTCCTAGAAAAGATAAACAGTTGAGTCTTACTGAACATCTTTATAAGACCATGCAAAAATCTGTTTTACTCTCGAAGTCCAGATGCGTACGAAAATTTTTGGGAGATACTCCTGAGTACCATGTCAGCTAATTATCATCATCGTCATTGGTGCTGCAGTCCTAGAGTAGAGCCTCGACCTTCCATTCGTCTAAGAGGGTTGTTCTGGTGCGATCTTTTTAGGTGTCCTGTTCATCTTAGTCTTCCTAGTTTTATGAGAGATATCACGTCTTTACTACCGGATATGTATTTATATTTATGGTACATCTTGTAGTTGTACCTCCTCCTCTAAATGCCGTGTTTACAGAGACCACTGAATATTCCTCTCAGGATTCTTCATTGAAATATGAGCACTGGCAGTATAAGGATTCTATATATTGTTATTGTTATATCCTGTCACCTGACACTCGATAACACGGAAAGATTTCCACTAGAGCTCAATCCTTTTAATACTATAGGTATCTGGGATGAGTCAATTCTTCCATTAGAGAGGATTGTGAGAATTGTAAAGTCACTGTATCACTAGTAAAATCACTAAAGTATAATAGACCAGCATTTCTGTGTCTGATTGACCTAAAGAAAGCGTTTGACAGAGTAAGACTTAAAGATGTAATCCATCTTCTGTATAATAGAAAAGCTCCCCTAAATATTGTAAAAACTATCGAAAACATCTACCAAAACAACAAAATGGAAGTAAGAATAGATGGACAACTTACAGAACCTATAGAAATAGGCAGCGGAATAAGAAAATGTGAATAATTGAGCCCCATGCTGTTCAATTTGATCATGGATGAAATCATCAAAAGCGTTTTCAAAGGAAGAGGATACAGAATGGGAAACAAAGAAATCAAAATACTCTTTTACGCAGACGACGCAATATTGATAGCCCAAGATGAAGATAGTCTGTAAAGACTGGTCCACAGATTTAACATAAGAGCAGAAGGATTTAATATGACAATTTCATTTCAGAAAACTAAAACAATAGTAGTCAGCAAAGAACCAACTAGATGTAAAATAGAAATTGATGGCATCAGTAATGAACAAGTAATGGAAATAAAATACCTGAGAATTACACTGTCTAGCTATGGAGACCTGGACAAAGAAGTGAAAGATCAAGTACAAAAAGCAAATAGACTGGCAGGATACCTTAATAACACTATATGGCGAAACAGACACATGTACACTGAGATGAAATCAAGACTTTATAAAGCCAGTGTTAGACCAATAATGGCATATGCCTCAGAAACAAGACCCGACACAGCCTACTGAAATCGGCAGAGATGAGAGTACTGAAAAGAATAATTACAGGAAATACGTACAGTGTATAAATGAATGGACACAAAATAGAAAAAAAGAATGGAATAACCACATAAGCAAAATGGAGGAGACCCGTGTCGTCAAAATAGCAAGGGATAAGTCACCAATCTGCAGATCAAGTATCGGACGACCGCGCAAAATTTGGATTGACAAACTTCCATAGAGGTATTAATCCGTCAATGAACAAGCAGAATTCCTACGCCTTCAAGAACTGTTGAGGTTTACAAATAAAAAAGGAGGCAATAGAATGAATACATCAATAGTATACGTACATATTATGAATAGTATACATACATAAGAGAAGAACTCCGAAAATCAATTAAATACACTCACCTCTGCTCCGTTTTCGCAATTGCAAGATAACCTCGCCATTGATCCTCCGTGCCACGTACAGCCATATTTTCTATCGTCGGTAACGTCTTGTGACTTTACTATCCGATATAATGCAATAAATAAAATAGTCAAAAATTGCAAATTTCTAAAAATTCTCATTGTCACAGTCCATCTCAGCTACATGCTGTATCCTTGTTTCAATTATTTGCAACAGCGTAAAACTGAAAAAAAAAATAAGAATGAGTACTTATAAAATAAAATACCTAAATACCTAAAATATATAGACACATTTCAAAAGGATTTTATTTAACAGTGCCGTAGGTACTGGTAATAATTATAACCATCTTTTTTTAAATAATAAATTTTCTTATTCATTACATTTTTAAAATGTGTACATAATATTATTGTTGCCGTGGATTGATTTTTAGTTTACCTTGTTATTTTCGTTTCCTATCTTATGTTATAATTGCGTAGGTATTTATTATCTTCAAATTATTTTTTTATTGTAAACTCACATCGATAACCGTTTAATAAATTGTTTATGTTTGAGATGGATGCCAAGTAATAAAATATGTTTATACCTACATAAAATATTTTTGATTCGATAGTAAAACATGATATTACATTTACGATAAATTTAGTTTTATAAAATTTTAAATCATTGTGTCATCACCATCCTAAATCCTAGACAGATATGCCTGTTTCGTGACTTTGAAGTTGTTGATAACTTTAATACGGTGGAATGTGGAAGTGTATAAATACCGACCTGAACAAATTATCACATCGACAAATTGTTTTATCATCAGTTTTTTTTGCAATCTAATATTTTTTAGCATTTATGTGAAAAATATTTTTTAACTCTTCTTACAGTTGTTCAAACTAATAAATGAATAATTATAACCATGTTTTTATAAATATATAAAAACAATCCAAATAGGATAAATTTTTACTTTTAAAAGGGTACATCTTTTAACGGTATAGATATCTGTCATTTTTCAACCCCCTTCTTCCAGAACCACAAACCTTTAATTTTCTTCTTCTCCTTCTTCCTCTTTATAAGCAATTCTGCTTGTTCATTGGCAGATTAATATCTCTATGGAAGTTTGTCACTTCATCTTTTGCGCGGTCGTCCGATACTTCTTCTGCCGATTGGTGACTTATCTCTTGCTATTCTGACGACACGGGTCTTCTCCATTCTGCATATGTGGTTATTCCATTCTTTTTTTCTATTTTGTGTCCATTCATTAATACACTGTAAGTTACATTTTCTTCCAATGTCTTCACTTCCCTTTCGATCTCTCAGCTTATATCCTGTAATTTTTCTCAGTACTCTCATCTCTGTCGTTTCCAGTAGCCTTTGCGTTGTGGCTTTGTCTTGTCTTGTTTTTGAGGCATATGCCAATATTGGTCTTACACTGGGTTTGTAAACTTCACTTATACACTGACATTATCTTAGTATTAATGTGTCTGTTTCGGCATATAGTGTTATTAAAGCATACTGCCAGTCTATTTGCTTTTTGTACTTGATCTCCCACTTCTTTGTCCATGTCTCCATAGCTAGACAGTGTAATTCCCAGGTATTTTATTTCCATTACTTGTTTACTGATGCCATCAATTTCTATTTTACATCTGGTTGGTTTTTTGCTGACTACTATTTTAGTTTTCTGAGATGAGATTGTCATATTAAATTCTTTTGCTCTTATGTTAATCTGTGGACCAGTCTTTGCAGACTATTTTCATCTTGGGCTATCAATATTACGTCGTCTGCGTAACAGAGTATTTTTATTTCTTTGTTTTCCATTCTGTATCCTCTTCCTTTGTTAACGCTTTTGATGATTTCATCCATGATCAAATTGAAGAGCATGGGGCTCAATGAATCCCCTTGTCTTATTCTGCTGCCTATTGCCTTTAATTGTAAATAGGGAATCTACCATGTGTGGCACATTATTATACAGGTCTTTGGAATGGCTATGTAGATTATGTCCATTCAAGTCACTATCACGCAGATCTTGATGGTAAAGATGTAGAGATATAGCAACCCTGGGTGCCTGCGGGTAACAAGAAAAAATTCTTACAAAAACTTAATAGTTTACACCAAAAGGGCACTACAAACTTATAATTAATTGCTCTTATACCAAAATCGGGACAAATCTTTGACAGATAGGAGAGCACTCACTACACGTATATGTGGAGTAAATCCTTGACGAATTTTTGAGGGCTTATGAAACTGAGATGATGCTTAGTCCTCGTCTAATTTGCTTTTGTTTTTGTACGCGGCTGATTGGTGTTCGGGAAGTCTTTTTTGAAACTAGTTATGTCTTTTATGCACAAGGAGCACTAACACTATTATCATTTATATACCTACGTACACGTTTCGCAATGTTGACAAATGATTGTTAAAATTATTGCCAAAAGTTAACTTTTCTTATTAAATTAAAAATATTTTTAAATAATATTCGAACAGAGATTACAGTTTTGTGAGATTTCAGTCTGGATCATCTTTACTTATGTTCCATACCAAGTGTATCTTGTAGGGATGCAATTTGTAATATTTCAGTACTCTGCGGACAGTAGTCCGCAAAAAACCAGTTTCTTGAGCTATTTCTTAATAGTACTTAAAATTGCTTATCTTGATAAGGTTGAATAAATAATTTCGCTCTTCTTCATGCACACTTCCCATTTATTTTGCACACTTCCCATTTATTTAATATCGCTGTTGAACAGTACCAACAACATTACTAAATTTCTTCAAATTTCGTGACGCGATGAAAAAAAAATTTCACGTCATTAACACTAGTAAAGCATAATCGTTACGTTTAGTGTTTAAGAGGTAACACTTTTAATAAATTAATACTTTTTCACAAGAACGGAGTTAATATGAGAAAAAAATCATGGATGCCTGAATTCTCCAGGAAAATATCTTTCTAATGATGTTCCACACTTGGTATATTCCCAATTTAAAATTAAAGGTTTGTGGTACTGGGAAGGAGGGAGGGGGTTGACGTATGAGATATCTATAAATACTTGTTTCGAGCATTTTCATCAAATTCAATGAATATTGCTAAATATCAGGGTGGACTATCCTGTACATACCCATACATATAGTACCATAGGACAGATGTGAATAAAGTATAAATAAATAAGCACTTATGAATTAACTGAGAATATGTCATTTACTATTGATTTATTGATTAAAAAAACACAAAATACACATGCACTTCCTTCAACAAAATCACCAGACACCCGCCCCGCAACTGACTGGGTGAGATGCGTGCTGCGACTATTGCGCTGCCCAATCCCAAGGTGTAATAACATTGTGCCCATAAAATGCATGGCACATGGGGAAAGTGTTGGCCTGGAGAGCTGACGAACTCTGTGCAATTATAGCCTAGACTCGATACGGGCATCCTGCCGTGTTTGACAGTGTTTTATCCCAACTCGTGGGAACAAAATGAGACGAAGACAAAAAGAGATGACCGAGAAGAGAACTTAGAAATGGAGACTTCACAAATAAAAATATAAAAGGAATTAGTAGAGAAATGGCCCCGATCGCTGATTCTGTCCTTACCCAAAATCGGTTTTAATGGTCCTACATAGAGTACTTGGTGAACCTTCAGCAGAGTTAGGCAGCTTTTGAATAACTTCTGTTACTACGGGATGGTTCGATGCTATCGAAGTCTCGAGGACTTTTATAATAGTTACTGGAAGTTGTACAATAAGCCGATTGGGTGCAGTACTACCGTACCGGTGTACAACAGACGGCTTCAAGGGAAGAAAAAAATAACTTGTTTTCTAACCAATTTTTCTTAAATTTCCCCTTAAGTCATTCCTTAAGATTTCAATAAGTTAAATTTTCCTTGCCATTTTTGAAAAACTTATTTAAATATGAAATAGTTTAAATCTTAACTTAAGGATTTTGTAGAATACCTATATAATAAGAAAACTTGCTTAAAATTCAATTGATACCTTGCGTGTGTAGATTATTTTTTTGTTACTTTTCATGATATTACACTTCTAAGCTCAATGTTAGATCATAAACTAAGGTTTTTCGTGTTGGGACTGCGTCTTCTTTGGACAACTGCTTCCCAACTTTTTTTGAAATAGAAGTGTGGAATGTTCGATTTCTTGTTGGGATTTTTGTTGGCGAAAAAGACCAATTTAGTCATTGTATACGTGGCCACGGGAGATGACATATACATCACAAGAGAACAGAAGACGTGGTGATGACTTGCTTATTCTGTTTGTGACGAAGCGAATATATGAAAGAGAGGCGACAGGCGATGGAAGAAAGGTGACAGGCAATGCAAGAGTAGCCGATCCGAGTTAGCTTCACGTGAATGAGTAGGATGATTTAAATGTCGATGAATATTAGTCTTTTGTAATTTTTAATCAAAACATTTAAAATCAAAGTAAGTATAAAAAAATGTATTTTCCTGCTACGTGAACCAGAACTGAAGATTTTTGTTAGATTGATAATGATCATGTAAGATAACTACAATAATCTTGGATGTGAATGTTGATAAATAGCGATGATACATCGGCAGTATGAGAACGTTTTGAAGGGTAAATCGTTAAGGATAAAATCAAGCTAATCAAACATGTGGAATTACTGCTAAAAGAAGAAGTACGACCAATATTTATACGGCTCAGTATGGTAATATATTTCAATAAATTAAAATAACACTTATTAAGTGTGAATGTGTATATAGTTGTGAAATAACTCTTATCTTGCAATTGTGTAACGATAAATTGTTTATATCTACAATATTATACCTACCTATTGTGAGAACTTTGATACTTTAAACAAGGTAATAATACCTCTCCTCATCGTGCTTTGTTATGGGTACAATAAATTACCTCGTATTTATCACATTTATTAAACAAACAATAGTCTCTGATCAGGTTGTCATATCAAACAAAAGCAAATACTTACGAAAATTAAAAAGTACATACCCTAGTATCCATTATTCATTACATAGCAGAATAAATCGATAACTGGGCAAACATCACCGACGAAATATAACTGACAAACGAGCCATCTATCATTTATTACATATTTTGTTTACTCAATTATTAAGCACTTCGTCAGAAACGCACCTTGTACTAAGTTTGTTCACTTTTTAAACATTCGACACGTCTCTGTTGGAACTAAAATGTGAAATAAAACCAGGTGAATAATATTTTCTATCTGCGATAAGATCGGTAATATTCGAATTGTACGAGGGAGGAAGGTACTTAATAATAATTAGTTAATTGTAATCGATCAATTGAGAACTAGAATAAATTAGGACAATAAAAAGTCTGCAATTTACTTCTTGAGCTTGTAAAATACTTTTTGAAATGATAATGAGAATTTGTAATGTACTAATACGTGTTTCATAGTGATTTATAAATAATTGATAAGCCACCTTTGGTTTTTTTTTTATAATCGGTAGTCATCCACCCATCTTTTTCTCCCTCTACCGAAGGTCATAGTAAAGACCGTTCTAGTTATTTCACTGCGTTAATTATATTTTTATCCATATTCCGGTTTTCTATCTTCCCAACGCCTTTCGGTAGGGACAATGAACGCGCGAGTTGTAGGTTTCTATTTTCTATCTTTTACCGTATTTTAATTTGATACCTAATTTGGTTTTCGCAGAAGGCCTAGGAGCGCGTGAAGCTCTTTTTTACTTAATATACTGATACAAAGATGCCTGGACGTCAATCAAGATATATACGCATGTTTTATTGCCTATAATAAAGCATTCGATAAAGTACGACATGAACAATTAATGAATGTCCTGAAATCAAAGAAGATTGACTACAACGACCTCAGGATCCTATCAAATTTATACTATAAACAGCGAGCAAAAGTACGTGTTAACCAACAGCTGTCAGAAGAAATTGAAATTAGAGTGGAGTGAGACAGGGATGCGTATTGTCGCCAATTCTTTTTAATGCCTACTCCGAAGAAATTCTGAAAAAAGCTCTTGAGGGTGAAACGTCTTTAATAAAGCTAAATGGAGTTCCCATTAACAACATTAGATATGCGGACATCAAATTCAGAGACTGGTGACCAGAATAGCGGAGTATGGAAAAGAGTACGGTCTAACAATGAACGTCAACAAGACGAAATTTATGAGAATATCGAAAACTCAAAGAAATAATGAGAATCTTCTAATAAACGGAACCAACGTCGAACAAGTGGACAAATATGCATCTTTGGGAACAATGATTAACTCCACAAATAATTACATTCAGGGGAACAAAATCAGAATAGAAAAGGCAAGAGCAAATTTCAACAAAATAAGAAGAGTGCTATGTACAAGGGATATAAAATTGGAACTAAGAGTTAGGTTGGCAAAGTGCTATGTTTTTTCGACTTTGTTTTATAGAATGGAATCTTGAACCTTGAATGCGACATCAATGAAAATGGAATCATTCGAGCTGTGGGTGTATAGAAGAATTCTGAAAATATCGTGGACAGAACACGTAAGAAACAAAGAGGTTCTGAGAACGAGGAATAAGGAAATAGAAATTTTAAATACAATTAAAACAAGAAAATTGGAATATCTCGAACATATTACACGTGGAGAGAAATACACCTTACTCCTACTGATTATGCAGGGAAAGATCCAAGGAAAAAGAAACATTGGGAGTCGTAGAAGGTCATGGCTGCGCAACCTGAGAGAGTGGTACGGATGTACATCAAATGAACTTTTCAGAGCAGCCGTCTCAAAAGTCCGAATAGCTATGATAATTGCCGACCTCAGCCGCGGATATGGCACTTGAAGAAGAAGAATTTGAAGTCGCAGATTAATTATGGATTTTAATTTACTAAAATTTTATTTTTCTGGTTAGCGCATGGCTTACCCATAAACTCACGAAACTATTTGCATCAAATTGAGGTACTGGGCCGACTAATTATATTTATAAAAAGCTTAATTGAAAATTATAATATTTCCTGAAATTTATATATGTGGATATCATATAAATCTGTCCTATATAGAGATATGTTGGATCTTTCCATTCCCATCTAATTGCGAACAATGTAATATTTTGGCTTTGGTGTGTTTGAGCCTGTAAAAAGCTATAGTCCATTCCATACTTCTTTAATCCTAACCCATAACATTTTTCAGTTGTGATGTTCTTTAAAAAAAAAAATGTGTTCCGTGTTTGGAGATGATTCACTTCTTTATTAAAATTATTTTACGTGTTTTTTTACAAATGTAGATTTGTCACATAATAAGAATAAAGACGTTATAGTGCAAAAACTAAAACATACTGTCATTCTGCAGTAAATTATAGTTAAAAAATACTTGTCTATTTGAAAATTCATTCTTTAACTTTGCATAATACACTCTCTTCATTGTTTTTAACAGAAGTCAACTTTAGCATGAGTCTACCCCTTGAAATATTTTTATAATTTGAGACAATTCCAACTCGATATATATTTTTAAGAACGTTATAATTTGTAGATTGGGTTGGGTTCAACAATTCAAAAAGTTCCAATAATTTTCTAAAATACTGATATAACTCAAAATAATGCTATAACCATAGCCATAATAATACAAATAGACTGAGTGCTGCAATTCAGGACCGTTCCGCCAGTGGGCCTGAGAACGCAACGCATCCTGCATCTGGTTCTAATGTGCCGGGTTTATCCACCACGTGACCTTCTCTTCATTTGTGTTTGGATTTTTCCAGCCTTGTGGTAATTTCTCATTTTTTCAAATTCGTTTTATTGGGTTGGTTATTCGTTTGAGCAATAACTGTCCACCTTTCTTGAACATTATTGCTGTTACCTATACCGTTTTCTCCTGGACTCGTTGTTATTTTTCAGCTGTTTATAACCACTTCTCAGAGCCTCAAAGACTCAAAGGTTGAGTCTAACCTTTCCTTTTCCGTCTTTAGTACTTTTATAATCTTTCAGATTATAAAAAATAGAAATTATTACTACTCCCTCGTAATACGTATTACTCGATTTACTGCTGAACTTCGCGCAAATTCATCTACTGTTTCATTATCTAAAAGATAAGAATAATCTTTCGTCTAACGCAAACTGAAGGTGACAAATACAACAAACATAAAATGTGTGAATTAATTTAACTGATGATTTACCAATAAGGAATTGTTTGTGTAATATCAATATTTTCGAGACAGCTGCAGTGACAAAGAAAATTTGTTATAGTTGTGTCATAGGTATTTCGTAGAAATTATAATAAAGGGTTAACTTTTCAGTTACATATAAGACAGATGTTGACATTGATCTAAGCCTGTATTTTCTTTTGATTGCGTGTTAGATATTATTCACTATTTTTTTTTTATTTTAACTTGGGAATTAACCACAATTTTACTTTAAAATATAGTTTATTTTGACTGATGTTTTGATTTCAACTTCAAAACTTGTTAAAAATCGTTAAAATCGTTAAAATTAAAATTACCCTAGAAAATAGCTTCAGGATAATGCGTGTAAGGTAATAATACTCAATTCGTGTTGTTTCAAAGTTTTGTTGTTTCAAATGATTTTAAAAATGCTCTTAAATTCTTATTATGATTTTAATATTCAAAAAGTTCACTATATGATCATAGGTGTACAGTAAGAAATGAGACGGACCCAATAATTATTAGGTATAACACCACAATGAAAATAAATGAAGAGATCAGTGAAAAAAAATTAGAAACGTTCAAGAAAATCAACTACCACAAACAGTTCAGTATGAGTATTGGATGCCCTAAAATCGAAGAAAAAGAAGAAAAGGGGCTGATCAAAATGTTCGAAAGATACCTCGGTGGTGGACAGAACCGCCTTCCAGCCTCAGTTATGTAGGATTCTCTAGCATGGCCACGATAATATTCGAGACAGAGGTTGTTCAGACACCATCACCGTCAATGCCAGAGATTTACCTGCTAAAAATTCACCAACCATGAATTGCCAGCCGGAGTGCCCTGATTGGGACGCGACATCGACATGGCATTCATCCGATCTTCCATTCACGCATAATTCTCACCATTCTCACTATGACTGAATCCTTCATTCCTCTGTTCGTCCCTGTTTATGTTCAATCTCGCTACCTCCCATTCTGTTTTTTCTTCTTGTTTGCTCCCGGGCACCCTGTCTCTCTTCGGGTCGCCTTTCCTCTTGTTCCTTTTTCTTCAACGTTCTCTTAAATATATCTGAACTACTCTACACGTGAGACAGTGTACAATTGTTCACATTACAAGCATTTGTCATTTTGGTCCTTTTCAAAACTGTAAAGGTATGCCCTGAAACAACCATGTCCTGTGAGCATCTGCCTCAGGAAGTAATCCAAACGCCGATGGAATCAGCGACTTCGTCCACTGCACCACCAACCTCATCTCGTCCCATTCCTCTTGCCACACCATAATAGACCTCTCTCTTTCTTCTTTTTTTAAAACGTTCTCTTGCTATATCTTTATTTCTTCTCTCGTATACTCTTCCTCTTTTCTTCACTAACACATGCATCGGAAAATCGGAATACAGCCGGTGATAACCCCCAGCGCCTCGGATGAGACTGATCTGTGGGCACATGCCACTATTGTATTCTATTTTGCTCCAACCTTTATACCTGGTGTTCATAGTCAATTTAAAATTGTTTTCCTATATACTTCTGTAAACTTCTTGACAAATATCTGTTTTCCATTGAGTCACCCGTATCAACAGTTTAGGGATTTGCATACATAATTTATTGTTTTATTACTCTCTCATACATAAAAATACACTATAATAAACTTTTGAATATTAGTCGCGCTCTTTCAGCAAATTTGGTTTAACCGAATCATCGCACACTTAGCAGAAACAATGTTTAGTATTAGGCCGATAAGATTTGTTTATTTAGATTCCTCCTAACTAAATTATAATGGGAAAAAATTGAATTATTAAGTGGGTGTCCGTAATAATAAGTGTTATATTTTTATTAGCTAAGGTGACATTTTTAAAAAATTTCGATACGATATTACTGTCGGCGTAGCAATACAAGATTATTTTATGATTAGAGGGCGGCTATTCTCAAAATCTGGACAATTAATTTCAGAGTGAAGAAGTCGTATACTGGAAAAGAATGTACAAAATATTTTATTTTTACATTGTAATTATGACCTCTGAGCACCTGTCAAATGTGTTGTTTTTAATGAATATTTTGATGTATGTTTATGGTATTGTTCGTAATGCGCATAACTCCAGTTTTTCAAATTTTTATTACATATTTTTTTGCGTCTGATAGAGTCTTTAAGCATATACCCGAACTACAATACTCGCTAAAACTTGGTTACAGGGAACAGGCTTAGTCTTGTTCTTGCGTAAATCTTGCACGGTCAGTCTTGGTCTTGTTAAAATTAGGCGGTCTTGGTCTTGGTCTTGCGAAAACGCAAGAACAAGACCAAGACCAAGACAGATTGTGGGCAACACTAAAATGAGGTTTGGAAATTTATACTTTAAAAACAAAGTATATGGCAGTAGGCTCTGCAGAACAAGGTTTAATTGTTGATGTAAACCTGATCAGCTGTACAAAAGAATACAAACACCTGAAATTAGCACTGACTGAAGATGAAAACCACGTAAATGACACATTGCACAAAAGCTAGAGTACGCACAATCAGAAATCACTTAACTTAAAATCATATAAGAATGATCATCAATTATCCTATATTTGTCCACTACTCAACGTAGGCTTCCCTTAAAATTTTCCATCTTCAACTAAAAACTTAAAAATGGACCACCCAGAGAAGAAAAAAAAAGAACAAAAAATATTAGTATGGAGCTGTTAGTTAAGATACAGAAGACACTTTATGCTGAAACACAATGGCAATTAACTTAGTTGGACCTGTATAGAAAATGACAGAGAAGACAGATATTAGAGTGAATTTCTGTTTCGAAAAGAAAGACATTTCGTTACAAAACGAAATTACGATTTTCTCAATTTTCTATATTTTATTTTTTAGAAATGTTGTATTTACGATACTCTTTAATTTTTATGTAGCATTCCCTAAACCTCATTTTTTAACTCATTATTTTCCGAGATATTTTTAGTTTTCTTCAAATTTCGAGAATAAATTAGATTAGATTTTCGAGAAAGTAGAATTAAGTATTGAGTATTTAATGATAATATAACAAAATTATTGTTACTCAATAAGTAACTAACAAAAAATATAAACCATAATAATATGTAATGAATGTAACAATAAATGTGATATTATGAAAATAAGTCTAAAGTAAATGTTCAAAATGTCCACCTTCAACGTCTATACAAGTTTGTAACTGATATTCAAATGACCGAGCCACATTTCTTAACATTTGTGTGTCAATTTTATTAAAAGCTTCTCTTATTCTATTTTTCATATCATCTGGCGATATTGGAGCCTTTGATATGCAAGGTCTTTTATATAGCCCCTCATGAAAACATAAATTTTGGAGAATTCCGGTGATCGCAGTGGCAAACTGTTGGTCCTCCTCTGCCTATCCACCTCTCAGGAAAGTTATTATTTATAATGATTGTGACTAGGAGCAGTATGGTGAACTGGAGTACCGTCATGTAAAAACCACATTCGTTTTCGAATATTAAGCGGTACATTTTGCAGTAGTATTGGCAAAAGAGATTTTAGAAATATTATCCAGATATATGGCACCATTCACACGACCGTCAAAAAAATGTGGGCCAATCACATAGTCGCCAACAATACCACCCCAAACATTTATAGACCACCTAGTTTGACTATGAGTGTTAACAAAATAGGGATTGCTTGATGCATAGTAATGAAAATTATGCCGATTCATTATTCCATTTTTGTAAACAGTAGCCTCATCTCCAAAAAACACATAATTAAAAAAAAATCGGTCTCTTTGCACTTTCTGCTAAGGCCATTGACAAAAAGCTAATCTGCATACAGTTACATCAATTCTTGATGTAACTGTATGCGGTAAGGATGCAGTTTATGTTTACGAAGGATTTTAGTCGCCAAAGTTTGACTAATGTCATGTTGACGTGAAATTTCTGACGTGCTGATGTGGGGATCTTCAGTAGTAGCTACCCATATTCCTTTTCTTCACTTAGAACAGTTTTGGTTTTCTCCTTTTTTTCATATACAACTGACCCAGTACGAACAAAACGATCCATTAATTTTTCAAAAGCTCTTGCATTTAGCTTCCACCGTTCCAGGATAGTGCTCGTGATATATTCTGGATGCAAGAAAGCAATTTCTCCTAATACCCAGATCATACCTGTTAAATCTTCATTCAATCTGTCAAAACTCATTTTTAACAATAAAGACAAGCCACACAGACCGATTAAAAAGGTAATAATATGAAAACTGTCATTTTCAAAGCCTACTGTTTAGGCTTTAATAATATGAAAACTGTCATTTTTTCAAAGCCTAATCGACAGTGGAAGTGTGACGTCACAACTGTCAATTACTTTCCAAACAAAAGTTGAAATGCCCAATCTCAAGACTTTTTAATTTCTATAAAGTTAACATTTTGCTTCCTCTGCTGCTTTTTCTTTTAAGTATAGTGTTTTTTACGATAATACCATCATAATTCAGTGTTCTATTTCTATGAAATATAGTTTAAAAGTTTAAATTAAAGACATTCTAACCTTACTTTATTTATACATGCATTTTATTGCTATTTTTATAAAACAACATGCTTTATTATTTGCACAACCTTGTAAAATTGTTGTAGTAACTATTAGAATACTTAGATATTGCAAAAAGCGGAAAGATTCTGTAAAAAAAATGAAAAAATATCGAAAAATACAAATTATCCACACTAAACAAGGTTTGTTTGGAAAGTGAAACTGACAGATGTCAATAAAATCTACGTCATCACTTCCACGGTCCATAGTTTACCTTTGTAACTGACGCAAATGGCCTTTTACTTATTAATAACTGCGGGTCACAATCGGCAGTAAATTCCTGACTTAGAATACTGTTGATATAACAATCTAAAAATTGTTACATCAATTGTATATTGTTTTGCTTTTTGTTTTGTGTGAGTTATTTATTGAATAAAAATAATTGTGTGATATTATTATACAAAAAATATTCTTCTTATACATCTTGTAAGAATTTTAGTAATTTTGTATTTCATTAAGGAAATATGATAGATATTTCCATAATATTTATTGATACATTCATTGCATATTGTTATGGTTTATATTTTTTGTTAGTTACTTATTGAAAAAAAAATAATTTTGATATATTATCACTCAATACTCAATACTTATTTCTACTTACAAAAATTGAATGTATTCCCGAAATTTGAAGAAAACTAAAAATATCTCGGAAAATAAATGAGTTTAGGTATAGGGAATGATATATAAAAATGAAAGAGTATCATGAAAATAATATTTCTAAAAAATAAAATACAGGGTGATCCATTTAAAAAAATTTAAAAAATCGTAATTTCGTTTTGTAGTTCACCCTGTATACAAATTTTAGTCAATGATTTCAATTCAACTTAATTTAAAAACTACAATATATTGTTTACCTTATTATATAAAATAAATAATTGTTTATTCATTACTTCTTTATATACATGGTATTGATTTCATAGGGATTTCGAAATCAAAATGGTCATAATTATTAGAGGAATATAAATATGAAAAAATATATTTTTTTCCTAAGTTAATGGCACTGGCAAAGCCAAAAGGCCAGTCAAAAAAATATATAGGGTGTCCCATTTAAAAAATTGTATGTTTGCTATACCACGTAGTAATTAATCACCCTGTAGAATTACACATATTCTCCACGCATGTAAAAAACATTGCCTACATTTTTCTAAAGTTAGATACTGGTTTTTTAGAAAGATTTAATCTGACACGCCATATATTCGTAGTTTTCCAATTAAGAGTCTAATTAAATTATATTATTATAATTTACCAAGAACAACAACAATAACAATAATTAATTCTAGATTTAATAAATCAAGTTGATTTATTTATATAAATACCTAATATTTAGATAACTTTATTCTATAATAATTAAATAATTGTAAATAGCACAGAAAGTCTTGAGAAATTTCTAAGACGAGTATATAAATTTCAAATTGGTTACTTGCCATTTTTAGCTGCATTTAATTCACATTTCACTCTTTATTTGTTTCTCGCCGTCAATAAAATAAAAAGTACAGTGGATCTGTTGTTATGGAACAAAACAGTAGCAGACTAAACGTTAAACTTGCTGTACGTACTTTATGATCTTAAATGAATGTGTCAGCAATTAAATTAAACATCCTGACGACGTTTGCTCACCTAGTATAGGTTAAGTGCATGTGTGCATGAGTATATTCCAGACGGTGTTGCTTTTGTTATGTTTATATTATCATGATGTCGAAGGCGTGAGATAGGAGTTCTGGTTAAAACGTTAAATATTTGTTACGACGATTTAGTCCAACGCTTGGAATGAGAGGAGTATGATAAACATATTGATAGCAATAAAAAATGCAGTATTAAAATAACTAGCATACCTATAGCAGCTTTTGAGAGTTTTTAAAATGACTTTGAATTTAAGAAAAAGGCAGATGTTTTAGGTTTATAAAAAATATAAATAGCATTCCACAAAAAGTTCATTTTTCAGTTTATCTTATTTTACTACCAATAAAATTAACTTATCAAACATACTAACATATTAACTATAACTAAAATTCGGACTACGTTTTTAAGAGCACTTTAACCGATTTACATACCTCTTCAATCTAGAATGATAAGTACATCGGTATGGTATGTGAATGCCACACTTTATTTAATTTCCTTTTTGTCTCTAGTAATGGATGTAGAGAGCTTCTTCTCTCGACACACTTTAATTATAGTAGTAAAAGGCCATTAAGACGCCGAAGACGAAATAACAGCGACTAAGGAGATTGGTAGTTAATCGTGAATTATTGGTTCTAGATATTTTGGAAGTGAATCACTATATTTATTAGGTCAAATCTACGATTATTTTTTACACAAAAATGCTTAAATAGATCGGATAGTAAAATGAAAAAAAATTGTGGCTAAAAGATATTTCAGGAATAGTCAACTCTACACCGTCACGGGGTAATAAAAAAAAATGATACCACCGCAATTTGAACGGACTGTAAAAGTACCTATAACGTTGAAAGAAATATTCCCACGAAAATTTTTTATAAGTAATTCCGTTCGTGGAAGGCCCCAGAGTAATGGGGAAAACTGCGAAAAATTTGCAAAAATTTAATTTTTTCACCTTTTCTCCTTTTTTCAATTTTTTCCTTTTCGCCTATTTCTTTTAATTTTAGATTTTCAGGCTCATTGTAAACAAAAAAAGGGTTAAAAACCATGTAGGTAAATGTTTTCTAAAGTTGATCATTTTAAGTTATAAATTATTTACAGTTTGAAAAATCGAAAATCTCGATTCTTATCCGGCGGCATGTTACGAATATGACTATGCAAAAAAAATCATGAACATATTTTTTACGCCACTTATATGAGTTTTTATTAATTTCCAAAATGATTGGCAGGTCCCTAATTCAATGTATAATATATTGTAAACTGTATATATGTATAAACTACTGATTTTTCTATTGTTGCGAGATTATTGATACAAAATACATGAATTTACAGAAGATATATCAAGCAATCTAAAAAAAATTGCCATGGGTCATGGAGTTGTTCTTCGATCTGTCGAATATAAGCTGTACTTCTGATCTAAAGGCATCTATACCCTTTGTCAAATTGTAGAAAGCGGTTGTTTTAGGTTTCTTGACTTCAGAGCTTTCCGAATTATGCATCTACTATATTAGTATTACAATTTTCTTTTCTTTATACATAGAAAATCCCACATCTCTGGTTTTATTTGGCAAGAACTCAGTTGGTATTTCCCTTTTGTTTTTTTTTTATTCCAGTATATGCAAGTTTTTTTATTTTACATGTACTATTGTAAATCCAGTTGTCTGCAGTTATGTTTCGATCGGTGTTGACGATATTTTTGCAAGTAACACCAAGCAACATCTTTTTGCAAGACGACCCCTAACTACAGTCTCTATAGCAGGTAGGGGGCAAATTTACAATCTTACCCCATTTATTGCAAATTTGGATTCGTCGTAAGAAAATAAGTATTTTTTATAAGCAACATTATTTTCGAATTGTTGATAGATGGCTTAGAATCGGAAAAAACTATTTATCCTGACACCCTAGGAAAATTATGGAAACGATTTAATATCTCAAAAAATATACTTCCAAACGAAAGACCAAAAAATACTCGTTTAATATTTTTCAAAAATCTATCGAATTACACCAAACAAGACCCCGAACAAACAATCTCTGGAGGTGGGGCCGGGGGTAGGCCTGGGCCTACCTTATTTATTGCAGATTAGACTACGTAAAAAAAGATCTGATTTTTTTTATTCGGGATAGATGGCGTTGTGATCAAAGTAAAACATTCACTACAGATTAGAAGTCTGCAAGTTAATTTTTATGGTACAGTGGTTTCATGGTAATGAACACAGTGTTTTAAGAATGTTTTGTAGAATCAGAATCTGCAATAAAAAATGGTGCTTCCTATTTAAGATTTCAAAGTTGCACCATGGGGTACGGGGTCATTCGATAAATTTTGGAAACATATTAAACACCTGTTTTTTAATTTTTTATTAGATATATTAAATTGTGTCCCTAATTTTCCTAGGTTATCAGTATAAATTGTTTTTCCGATTATAACGCCATCTCTCAACAATTCGAAATAAATATTCCTGACCATCCCGCTTCTTTTATCACACCCTGTATAAAAATCAGCTTTTATACTATTATATATAACTTAAGTACAATTATAATTAAATGCGAATTAAGGGTGTTTGTCAACTGGTTGCTACGATAGTAAGTGTCTGGCAATAAATGAAGTAATTTTTAAAAGTATTCTGAAGGAAATATAAAAAATCAAATATTAAAAAGAAGTTATAAAGAAATGCATGATAACGACTCCGATTTTTATGCTACCAGATATTAGCAATCCTAGTCGAAAACTATCTGTATCTTCTGATGAGGAAACTTCAGATCCGGTTGTCACACCACTTCAGTCTACTCAATTGGATGAATATCACTGGACCAAGGAGCCGATCTTACCTCATTTCTTCGAAGCAGTAACATTTGCCGAATTCACGGATTCGAATATAGCAAGCCAGTCTCCGCTTGATTTTTTCTTTTTTTTTTGGAAATATTTGGAGAGGATCTTTTGCTCAGCAAAATGGCAAAACGTTGGATTTGTCACTGAATGAGCAAAAAGCATTTATTGGTATGCTAATTATTATGGGCTTCAACCATTTGCCAAGTTTACGTTTGTATTGGTCGACGGATCGGTCGAATTTCCATTCAGACAGCATATCTAGTATCATGCCCGTGAAAAGGTTTTTAAAAATTCTACGATATATTTACATATTAGTAATAACCAGGAAATGCCGAAAAGGGGAGACCTAAATTTCGACAAGTTGTACAAGGTAAAACCGTTGATTTCCTATTTGAAGGAAAAATTTCCGGACGCATATAGTCCAAGTAGAAATTTAGCTGTAGATGAAAGCATGGTTGTTTTCAAAGGTAGAACGCATGCTCGGGAACTGGTTATTTGTTAAATTTCTCTGTATATGAAGGCAAAACGGAAACCAATGAAGAGGGTCCTCTCGGCGAACGAACTGTTTTGGAATAGACCCAGCCTTTGGTAGGAAAGTATTACTGTATCTACTTCCATAATTTTTTTACCAGCTTTGCATTGCTCTCCAAGCTTCTGGATCGGAAATTGTTTGGTTGTGAGAGTATAAGATCCAATGGAAAAAAAATTTTCTACAGACGAAGTGTCACCCGATAAAAATTTACAGACTGGCGACTCTGGCAGTGTTGCTACCAGCAATATTACAGTGAAGGATAGAGGAAAAAAATATGTTATTGTGGCTAGTACCATACACAACGTAACAGAAAAATCTTCAGTTCAGCGTATGACTAAAGAAGGATCAAAAATCAAAAAAAAACTACAATGTCCAAAGAGTATTGAATATTATAATCGAAATATGGGTAGAATTGATCTTTTCGATCAACTTCATTCTTGTTACAGCATTGCCTGGAAGTCTTGAAGGTGGTGGTTGAAACTTTGGTACTATTCTGTCGATGCTAGTATTGTAAATACATAATGTATTATATACAAAACTTCAGCTTTGAATAAGCAGCCTCGAGTCAAACCTGAAACACAACTAGTATTCAGAAGCATTCTGGCAAATCACCTTGTAAACGGATTTTCTTCAAAAAAAAATCCAAGGTCTTGGTTGGTAATAGGAAAAAATAAAACAAAAAAGATGGATGGTAGAGCGGTTACTGTTGAGTACAGTGCGGCTGACAAATGTTGCCGACCACTTACCAACCAATACGACTTCAAGGAGATATGCAAGATGTAGTACAGAAAAGCACCCAAAAAGGTCTAGCGTAGCTTGCGCTAAATGTGAAGTAGCGCTCTGCATACCATGTTTCGCCCCTTTCCACAATAAATAAATATTAAGGTTTCTAAATAAGGTTTAGTTTTATGTTCTTTTTTCAAATTATTATCTGGTTTTATTTTATAATAATAATACATTTTCACCTTACAAAGTATTGTTTAATTACGAAAACAATTAACTGGTTGAAATTTCGACCAGAGATTTTATGGAAAATTATTTTGCATAACTGGATACAGGTTGAAAAATCAACGGGCTCAGAAAAGATTCTCAGACTGTTTTTTTAAATATTTTTATAAACTACTGTGATTTGCTCAGCTACATTTCTTGTTTGAAATATTTTTTCAAATTCTGTACAAATTCTTAGTAAATCCATTTTAAACATATTCCGTTTGTTACCTACGGGAGGGGGGGGGGGGTTGGGGTTTAGGGGGAAGCCCGGAGTAGGAGTTAGGAGCAAACTTTATTACATCCATTTTGGGGTCCCAAAATTGACTCTTAGCAAAATTCAGCTTGTTCGTATAATTTTCAGAGGTTCAGTGGCAGTTTCGTCTCCGACGATTGAAATGAATTTCACGAGATAAAAAAAATTAAACAACATAATATTACTACTATTAAGAAAAAATCCTTGAAACACAATAAACGATTCAAAAGAAATGACAATACCATACATAAAAGTCGTCTTTCTGTTTTCCGTCTAGATGTCTAAACGTCAAATGTAATTTTAATTACAATTCTGTGGTTTATTCCTAAAAAATATTGTATACTCGTAGTTTCAGCGCCATACTTTATTTTATTATCGTGATTTATTCCCAATAACACGATTCAGAAATAATGATCTTACTGTCTAAAACGGTTGACATTTGTAATTAATCATTATTTTTACTAGCACATTAAAAGTTTAAATTGGCATCTGCAAATAAATATATTGTAAAAACGTAAAAATAAAAAATTCAAATATATACAAACATAACTATAATAGTTACCCGTCTCCAGTTGAGTGTAACAAAGTTTGCATAATGTAGACCTTGAATACGGATATTATGTATTTTAGCCGTAATAACTGTTGTATCTTTTGTTTCATATTAGTAAACGACCTAAACATCTATTTTTATATTAAGTATAATATTACGTCATTTTTTTACTTGGGTACACTGTTGATTTTCATGTTTTCACCTTGGAAGTTAAAAATATATACAGTGCGCCAATTTTTATATATCATTACCAAATTAATTTTCATAAAATATTTATTTTTATTAGTGATATTTGTAGTAAATTATATTAGGAGATATTATTCAAAAGTGTTGAAAAGTCACGCTATATTTTATGAAAAGTAAAACTATGGAAGAGCAAATCTTTATAAATATTATTCTGAAACTGTTTCCGTGTATAATACTGTTCCATTTCTACCAATTTACAAAATATTCATAACATAAAATTTTTTCGTTTAAATTCTATTCTAATAAATATTATTCCTTGTTTGCATGTTTGATAAATATCCATTGTAACGCTCCTTTTACTTTCACACAATACGACTTTGGTAGCACAGGGCGCACAATGAATCGGGAAACAATTTTAGCGTTTTGGTTAATTAATCGCTGTAAAAAAATACAAAGACGTAATCGCCTACATTGGGTTCATCCAATCAATGGAAGAAGAGAAGAAGCAAGTTTATTGCATACACTTTTTGAAGATTTAAAAAATGACCAATATTTAGCTAGTAATGAAGTTATGGACGCATATAACAAAAATACTAATATTTATTTGTTCATTTTTAAGAAATATGAACATATGTAATCATATTGTTATCATATACCTATCTGGCAAGTGGCTGCACGTTTACTGAGCTTCATTATACCTACTTCTCCACACGAACATCTCTCAACACGTTTCTCCCCGCCACTACTCCTAAAAAAAAAAGGGGAGTACCCCTCCCTTGAAGAAGCATAAGCTTAAACAAGGTAAAAACAAGATAGTAAAACAGGTAAACTGGATGGTTTGTATACCTACTATCGCTTCAGATTTTTAAACCATTGCAAATTTTCCCCATTTTTTTAGAAACAGTGGATGGTAAGCACATGCGGCTTACTTGTCCATTTTGCATTGGATCAATGTATTTCAACTACAAAGATTATTATTCTGTAATTTTTGTTTGTTTTAGTCAAACTATGTAATTGTTTTTAAAACTTAAAATTTTGACAGACGTTATGTCATGAATGGCAAATGTCAACACCGAAACCAATTCGGTATCAAGTAGCGCCATCTATCAAAGGCTAGTTTAATATCAATCTATCCTCGTATATATACATCCAGAGTTTTATCCCACAACACTGATCTACTTTGTATCAGCGCAATTAAAAATTCACCATCTATATTTTCTGCCATTATGCACTTAGTACGTACCACTACAAGACTAACTGTCGTTACGTGTGCAAGCATTGATTTCATGCAGTGGTGGATCACTGTAAACACGGCAGTCACGGCACGACACGACCGTCGTCCATCGCAGAATCGCAGTGGCATTGGATTGGACGGTAATGGCACGATAGTTAGTCGTGGTCGTCCTTTGTGAAACTCGCCGTATATCGGACTAACGGAATGTACCGCAAACTGTCGTTACGACGTTTTGTCCTGTCCTAACGACCAAAGTCGTATTGTGTGAAAGGAGTCTAAGATTTTATAATAACTCTAGTGCCTAATAACACTATTACCTAGATATTTATTCTCTTTTTACTAGTCCAGTCAGCTATGATTTTAGTAATTAATTTTTGGTTGAGTTTATATTATGTTATGAATTCTGCAATTTTTAATTTATATAAAACAAGCATAAGTAAATATGTGTTTCTTTGGAGATTAATTGCAGTTAGTTACTAGAAATTTTTTGGCAATTACACTTTGATAGATTAGGTAGATAGATAATCGTCAAATCAGCAGTTGCCATATTGCAACTTATGTTTGCAATTAATCTCGAGAGAGACAAATATTTATTCGTTATTGTTTCATATAAATTAAAAATTGCAGAATTCATAAAATAGTATAATCGATATGTACTTTTTAAAAGCGTATATTTAATAAAGGTTATATATAAAGGTATAAATTGTGACGTGCAACGTTTTTACTTTGAAAAATGGTATAGCCAATATTAATTAATGCTTATAGCCAATATGAACTATAACTTATAAAAAGTCATATTTATTAACAAAATAAAACTGCATCAATTAACAAAGGTTTAAATCTTTATTTTTGAAATTTTTTAGTAGTTTAAATTGTTTACAGATGATGTGTGCGTAGTATGATTTATGATTTTTTTGTAAAACAACTGACCATGCAATTACTTACTTCACGAGTTACAGCGGCTATTTGCAAATTTTCATTCATAGGTCGAGAAGTTAGGTTATGCATTGGGCGGGTTCTAAAAATTATGTACCTACTGAAAATCCGGAAGTTGACGAAGATGACAAACTTCCCTTTAGAAGAGCTTGTAGACGATGTCCACCCGCAAAGAAAAGAAAAACCGCATGTAAATGTAATATTTGTTTGATGTTGATGTGTAAAAAGCCGGTTTGTTTAGAGTGCACACGCACACCCAAACTCTGCCTCGACTTTGCTGTTTAAAACCTTAAGAATTAAATGTTTGCAATTTTTGGTAAACTTGGAAAATTTTAAAAATTTTATATATGTTGTGTATTTTTTAAATTTTATACTTTAAGAAAATATGAATACATTGTTTATTTTTTCGTAATTTTGTGGTATCTTTATATCGGGTAAAACTCTGTAAAATTTCGCTTAAAATGTAGCAAATTTTTCCTATCAGAAAACTGAAATTATTACAAATTTAAATACTACATATTAAAGAAAGATTCATCCTCTAGAACAAAAATATAAATAAACTAAAAAATAATTGCACAAGGTATTAATTGTACTTATCAGATACCCCAAGTCTATCATTACATATTAAAGTAATGCTAAGAAAAGGAGAATTTATTAGCAGTTTATTATACAATAATATATCCAACCAAATCAACAGAAAAAATTACTTTCTTTGCTGTTCCACATATGTTTAATTTAATGTCACATGCTACCAGATGGATAACATTTTTCGATATTGAACCAATTTCGTTAATTATAGACTTTTAATTAAAATAGGTCACTACTTAATTTACTAAGTGGTGATATGAGCATTATGACATTACGATAAAATCAATAAACATTATTATAATTAAAAACACATCGATTTATTTGGTCTGAAGAACTCTATATAGGAAGTAGAATCGAAATTGTTTACAGAAATGCTTAGGCAGCTTAAAAAGTGTAATTAATAGGTTCATTTCAGGTCAAACGTATCACATTTTTCATAAGAAAGAAGGTTAAACGCGCAACGAAACGCTGATGGATCGATATATTAAAAGATTTTACAACTTTACATAAAAAACGGGTTTATCCTATTTTTTTAGTAAACTATATTCAAAAATATTATGCTCAAAATTTACATAATTAATGCACTAGCAAAAATGAAATGGTAAATCAAACTAAGATGTAGAATAAATAAATAAAAATGTAAAATACCAAATTATAACAGGTCATCAACTTCGTTTTTCAATATATATAATTTAAGGCATCGACTTAGAAGCCCTTCAGAAAAAAATCTAATAAAAGGGTGTTAAAGATTGATCACACATCGACTCGAAGCCATACATCAGAAGATCAAAATGGAGCAAGCATAATATAATAATCGAAGGAAGAAGGAGAAAAGTTTTTAGTTATGCAATTTGTTTTTTGCTAGACTTCTTCTTCTCTCTGGGCGCAGTCGTTAGTATATGTATAATGTCCGGTTCATAACGTCTTCCGGTTCCTAGTCTCCATTCGCGTTTATCGGCCCAGTCTCCTGGTCGAAGATCTCTCTCTCACTTTTTGGATTCCATGCAGGCATGTTGTTTTTGGTCTTCTTCTTTTTTTGCTCAGGTGGTTTCCAATCCAATATTATTTTCGATAAGCGATTTTTTCATATTTGAAAAGTTGTTCACGAATTAAAAAAAAGTTGTTCTAGGATGATTAGGTAAAAAGTTCGGATTTTTTATATTCGCAACTAATTTATTTATAAACATTAAGAAACGTAGTCCCATTTTAAAGATACAACTTAAAATTTCATAATACAAATTTTAAAAAGGATTAAAGAAACTTAAACAACATAGTCTGTGAATGTTAAAAATGAGGCCGAAATGAAGATTAGTCGGATATTCAAGCATATCCGTTGAAAAAGATCTTCGAAATACAAGTTTCTGTATCCCCGGTTCTAGTTGATCGATATTCATCTTTTTTTTTTAATTTGTATGAACTTTTTTCGTACATTAAAAACACACAATGTGATAATAATGTTGTTAATAAAAAAAAACAATGAAATTGGTTTAAACAAAAAAAAAGTCCCCAAAAAATGCAAATTGTTTATTATATTTCAACCTATTTTCTATTTTATAATAAAACTGTAAGTTTTTATCTTTAAAATGAGACTAATTATGTTTCTTGATTATTATAAACAAATTAGCTGCAAAAAAGAAATCGCTACTTTTACCTAATTATCCCAACATAACTTTTTTTCTTTTAAGTTCGTGTAAAAATGTTTTTTGGCTTTTTAAGTGTACATTATAAATAAAAGTCTTCACCTTTCATGCGGTTCCCTTGGAATAACCGTATCTTCATTATTTTGTCTTACGTTATTACAAAAAAGTGACCTATGGGAAAAATAATTTGAATAACTTAAAGTACCTAATTGATATATAGAGGTGAAATTTCGAAGGTTTGTTAAGTACTTCAGGACCCCCTTTGAGAGCAATCACAAAAGGTAATGTTTAACAAAAGTTATAAACAGTTAACGATTTCGTCTTATTTTACTGTTTTTGGGACAAAAAATTAATCAAAACAATTTTAGAGTTCGCTATTTTGAGGGTTTTTCTATCCCTTTGCAGGTAAAATGTTTATATGTATAAATAGATAGCTTTTTAACGGAAGCGAAAATTAGAAAAAATCCAAAAATTTTTCGCACTTAATTGTTAATAATTAAAAACAACGCCAGAATTTCCGCAATAAACTAGGTTTTCTTATTTTCGGTATACAGGGTGATTCACGACGAGCTTATACTATCTCAATATTTATCGAAAACTACTTCACGATATTTATGAAAATTGGTTTATGGGGATTACAAGTCATAACGAACTTAAAGAAAATATTTTATAGACATGCCACTTCCGGTTACACCGGAAGTGAACAGCAACTTAGTTATTTTAAATGGGATAGTATTGTATTTTTTGCGTAAATTTCTAGACAAAATTTGTATAAGGAATCATAGGTCAAAACTTGATATTTTTTGATTTATTCTTTTTTTAAATATTTAGACAGAGATAAAACTTTTCAAAGTTAATAGTTCATCCATTTACAAAGATAATGTTGTGAAAACTTTTGCACACAAAGAATAGGTAACTTTCTTTCCGTTATTTACATCGAAATTGAATTTCTAAATACAGGGTGTTCACAAATGATACGCCATTTCTTTAAGCTTACCATAGTAAATCAATAATTGTAAGTGACACACCCTGTATTTTATAATTTCAATAAAAAAAGAAATCAGTTGTCTCTCAAATAGTATTGGGATTTTCTATACCTAAAGTTAATACTTTTGAAAATAATTGTGGTTTAATGTTAAAGATAAGCTATTTTTATTGTTTCATTCTAGCAGGCCGTGTATAAATATGTCGTTATGTCATTATTTGTGTTTATTGGCATTTTGCAAAGTGATATAAATGGCTCGTTTAGCATTAAACAATGAAAAATGCATAAATGTACTTTTAATACATGGAAAATGTAACTACTAAACCATGTGCTTTATTTGCTAAAAGATATCCAGATCGACCAAGAACTACCCGTGACACTGTGAAAAGATTACTTAAAAATTTGACACATTTTGGTTGTTTTCAATAAAAAGTTAACATATGCGAAGCCTATTGTTGATAATAATGATTATACAATGTTCTTGGTTACTATGCTGCTTATTCCGAAACGTCATTACGTTGTTCAGCTAATTTAAAAACAAAACAAACATTTCATTCTCATGCTTACACCACAGTTCAAAGCTTAAACATACTATAATAAAAGAATATAATTTGTAACGTAATTACTATTTAAATGGGAATAAGCCACAATTTAAGGGGAAAGTACGTTTATTGACGTTTCAATTTCCACTTCGGAAATCGTTCTCAAAATACAATCATTATTAAATTAAACAATTTCTTTTTGTTTATTATATACTATTCTCTATAATATTTTTTTACTTTATATGCCGTTAAAGTAAAAAAACCGGTCCTTGTATATGGATCAGAGACATGGACACTATCGAAAAGCGATGAAAACCTATTAGGCACATTTGAACGAAAAATCCTTAGACACATATATAAGTGGGTAAAGGAAAATGACATATGGCGCAGAAGATATAACTTTGAACTGTACACAGCATACAACGAACCCGAGATCATAACATCCATAAAGATCGGACGTCTGCGCTGGATGGGCCATGTTGAACGAATGTTGGAGACTGAAACACCAAAACATATTATGAGACAAACACCAGTAGGAAGAAGGTCAAAGGGAAGACCCAAACTTAGATACATGGAACAAGTGGAGCAAGATCTGAAAACACTTAAGATTACCAACTGGAAAAACAAAGCAAGGAACAGAACAGAATGGCGGAAAATCCTAGAACAAGCCAGGACCCAGAAAGGGTTGTCGAGCTACTGATGATGATGATGAAAGTAAATTTACGCAATCTTCATACACAGCCTGGTAAAATAAAACGTTAAATATCTTACCTTTAACATTAGACGACAATAATTATCTTCAAAAGTATAAACTCTAGGTATATATGATGTCATTTCACTTAAATTATAAAATACAAGGTGTTTCATTTAAAATTATTGACTTACTGTAGTTTTAAGTTTAAAGAAATGACATATCATTTTTGAACACTCTGTATTTAGAAATTAAATTGCGATATAAATTCCTGAAATAACGTTACTTCCTCTTTGTGTGCAAGGGTTTTCAAGACATTGTGATTATAAATAGATGAGATACTAACTTTAACAGTTTGTCTAGATTTGCCAAAATTTTTGAAAAAAGATGAATAACTCAAAAAATATGAAATTTTGACCCAAGGTACCTTATACAAAATGTTCTCTAGAATCGTATGCAAAATATAAAAATGCAATAATATACAGGGTGTGCCATTTAAAATACCAAAGTTGCAGTTCACTTCCGGTATAATCGGACGTGGCATGCCTGTCCAAATATTTTCTTTAACTTCGTCATAGCTTGTCATCACTATAAACCAATTTTCATAAATATCGTGCAAATAGTTTCGGAGATAGTGTAAGCTGCTCGTGAAACCCCCTGTACATTAACGGAAAAACTCGTATATACCTTGCGATTTCGAAGTTCTGAACACGGTTATATTTTCCCCATTACCCTGGAGTAACAAGCTTATACAAGGTGTACAAAAAATAAATTCGATATAGTACCTAATAATTATTTAAAACTGGCATTATTTTGTTAATAAATGTAAAAGTTTGGAAAACAACAGTGTTCACCGTTTTATTTATAAAATAAATTTTTTTACTGTGTTTTTGCCAAGATAAGAATAATTATTGCATATCTAAATTTGTGCTGAGTAGCATAATAGTTAAATATATTATTTTGTGATAAAAGTAGTTGATTCCGCACTTGCTTTGATGTTTTGCATTATAATTAGATTAATATATTTATAAGTATTGGAAAAAACTTATTGAATACTAGAATACAAAACTGCAAAAAATGAATAGAATTGCAAATTTAATTGAATACTTGCCTATGAATTAAAATTGCGAAGTCCATATCTACGAAACAAACAACCACATTATTTTTCACTATCATTGGTAAACAACCGTCAACAAACAATTAGCGAATCGCTACAATTATATAAGCGCTAATAAAATTGTAATAAGTAATTGCTCCTAATTAATACGTTATCAGAAATCACAGATGAACTCGCACAGAGCGGCTACTTGCGCGCACTCGTATTTTCTACTAATGTGCGATTGAATACGCTGTTAGCGCTAATGTTGTTTTTTTCCTTCTGAGATCGTCAACTTGTTTTATGGCGACGCGAGCGGTTTTGACGCCGTTTCCATAGGGATAGTATTGGCGTCGGAGACAGCTGGGTAGGGGTTGCGACCACAATATATTTGTTATTGTGGAAACCGTGACCTATTTGTGTTTGTACCTGCGCTAAAGGCATCAAAGGAAGTTGCACAATTCCATTGACCCTAGATTTTGCAGTTAAGATTTAAAATGAAGGCAGATTGAAGGGTAGATACGTGGTTCAATATTTTCTGTTTCTAAAACTATAGACATCTTTTCCGCATAAAACTGTGTTAAGAATATTAAAGAAATATGTTAATATATAATTTCAAGGATGGACAATGTTACAATGTACATCACATATTCAATTTTAAGAGGATCGCAAATTGTTAGATTAGAGAGAAGAAAATATAAATTTCAGAAGAAAACTATACTCGTATTCGTTTTGCAGTATTGACCAATAATAGTACATTTGTTTCTTGTATAAAGTTAATAAATTTGTATACTAGAAAGTACTTGTATTAGTCCAGTAACTTGAGCGGAAAATAGGTCCTTACCTCCCAATTGTGTGGGACTACATGGATTTCGCTGAAAATTTGGATTTAAGCTTGTCTTACCCTCCTTTGAACAAGTTTTATTTATGTATGAAGTGTTATTTTTATTTTTAAGGGGTTAAAAAACTACCCCTAAGTGGAAAAAATAATAAAACACGTATTTAAGCGTGTTATGCATTAAAATATGATTGAATTAAGTAAAATAGACATATTAACTGGTAATTTGTACTTTAATACTAATTTTAAACCCTTAGAAACTACCGCCTATGACGTAAATAACGTTAAAAAAATTATTTTTTACGGTGGAAAATGCTTAACCTATAAATTATAATCAAAAACAAATTATTCATCGCTTGTGAAATGATATTTAATTGGTTTTCAGTTTTTAACAGACGACTGGAACGTTAAAAATAGTTTTGTACACATTAAATTTTTTTTTTTTTATTGAAAATTAACGTGCTCGGCAACAAAGGCCACTTACACGAAAACGGTTACAAATGTAAAACTGTTACAATTAATTACAGGAATATGTTATAGAGTACATACTGTTATAATACAATCAAAATTATATTTTATAATATAACTGAACGTCTCTGAGGAATTTTAGACTTGAGGTTATTTGATCCAAGTTATTGAGTATGTCTTTTAAATCACTTTTAAGGCAATAAAATAGTCTTTTTGTTGAATATTGATGACATTCGGTGAGAATATGGTTAACTGTTAGATGTGATTGACAGGTCTTACAAGAGGGTCGGTTGCTGGATGACATCAGGTATCCGTGTGTTAATCTTGTATGTCCTATTCGAAGTCTTCGTGTTACAATAGCGTCTCGTCTGGACATACTGGCAGAGATCAAATCAAGGGGGCTATCGACTAACTGTTGGATATGATGTAATGCTGAGTTATTGGTGTCCCAGTGTTGTTGCCATCGGGTTCTTGCTCGTTTCTTAATGTGAGACTTTAAATCTTTACTAATTTGTATATTAACCGTATTATCAGATGATGTTGAGGCAAGTTTTGCATGGCTGTCTGCAAGTTCGTTGCCTGTGATACCAATATGGGATGGTAGCCAGATTAATGTAACTGTTATTTTTTGGGAAGCGATTAGTTGGTAACAATCAAGGATCTTTTGGACACTAGGATGATCAGTGAATATATTTTGGATAGACTGTATTGAGGCTAGTGAGTCTGTGCATATTGCAACTTGTTTATCAGGTGAAGAAATGGATTTGAAAGCCTGAAATATGCTAAATATAGACGTATATATTTATCGATAAACATTTTTTCCTTGCTTATGACACAATATTTTATTAGTTGCAACTCTGTTAACCCTTAAAAACTACCCCCTTTGCTAATAAACTACAAAGCCCTCATTATTATTTGATTTTTTTTTATTAATTATTAGATATAAAAAATAATACGTAAAAATTATGGTAAATTACGTAAAACCATAGCACAAAAAATCAGGAACCATTACAATCACTTGATACATCTTCATCACTTCATCTTCTTCGTTAATTAGAGGGCAGTTTTGACCATTGCCGAGTAGGTCGCGCACGTGAGATTACAAAATAAACACCACGAAGATTCGCAACCTATTGTGCAATTACAAAAAATCCAGCGCTCCAAAATACGTATACTTTTCACGCTCCAAGCTTATCTCCCAAAAACTTTCTTTTTATTGAAGTTAAGGTTTGAAGCACTCGAAACAGGGGATGTACAAGACATACATTTTAATCGGTGATATATCAATTGTTTCGTACGATACAGTGACACCTTTGATTTAAGGAAGAAAAGCTTTCGTATGATGAGGGTCTGAATCTTTGGGTTGAGATTGAGTGGGAGATTAATATCTGTGGATGCTCCTATTAATGTGATTTTCGCGGTAACCGTTTTGGATGAGGGAGGGCTTGTTTTAAACTAGAGAGCTCAGCGGCTCTACTTGCATCATCGCAAAGGCGTATTGATCTGGATACAAGGGTATTAATGACTGAATTAATTTGTGAAGGTGGATGATAAGAGTTGGCATGCACGTCATGCAACGCATGCAACTGTCAACGTATGGTTTGGTTTTATAAAATTTACGCTTATACGTTTTGGTCGACGTCGTTCAGTCGCAGATCGGTACGATCGGTAAAAATTGCGAAATTCAATGGAAATGAGGATGAGATATTGGTAGAATAAGTTTAGAAAAATCTCTCGATTTTTGATTACGAACATGGGAAAACTATATAAATGTTATATACAAAGAAAATGTCAGGAAAAAGATACCCTGAAGAATTATAATTAAAAGATCACTGTTCTTATTTTGTCGGTATCAGTCAACTAAACTAAACTAAAGTTTAATCAGACTTAAACTATGCACATCAGACAACACAATCTGTTAAACTGATCCAAATAGCCATCGCATAAAATTAGAGACGCACAAAATAAATCATTCTGTATTGCGGCTGCGACTGCAGTCAAGCACAGTCGCAAGCCGCAGCCGCTCGAGCCGCACCAACGAAACCGTACCTTTAGTTAGTCTTTTGATTGATACTGTCCTATCATTATCCTCGTCTTGACTCTTGTTTTCAAATGAATCAGGTTATGAAGTAGCGGACAATATCGTCGTAGCTGAGAAGCTGATAACTTGGCTTATCATTATTCATACTCTATTCACGATTCAACCTAGGTTTCATAAATATCTTCAAACTCATCGGCGTTGCTCACTAACGTTGTTAGTTCTGCTATGGGTGTTTCTTTATCATAATATTCCATGATGCTTTCATCTTCCTCAAGCGTCATTATTTAGTAAAAAGCTCTTTGAAAGTCTTCTCTTTCACTCCACTCATGCATTTTCACTTTAAAAATTGTATTTAATGATGAACGATTTTCAAAGATTTATCAGATTAACTTTTTAACTAGTTCATCATACACTCTTTGGTAGAGTCGTTTCATTGTCTCAATAACACCCTTCCATCCTAATAACATCCATTGGTTGAACTTCATACTATGTTTACGCTTACTGATAGACACGCAAGGGCCAATTGGTAATACTTTCTTAATGTCACTTCTCGAATTAAAGCAGTTGAGTTGTGAGACAATTTCTATAAAAATAAGCCATTTATTTATTGGTTTTCCTTACCTTTCGAGTTGTAAAATATCACACATGTATTAAAAAGTAAAGAGAACAGTATTAATATATTATATTTCATTTTAATTAAGTAAAAATAGAAAAAAAAATAAGTCATATCAAAATAGTGTGAAAACATAGATGGAAATAGATAGGAAAGTCCTTCAGCGACAGTTTTTGCCTCTGAATTTATTGTTTTGTGTCCCATAAAGTTCATATTTTTATGCTTGTTGTTTTTCTTTCTCATATTATTAATGAAAAGTTTCTGAAGGTCCAATTCATTGACAAACATAATGAGTTCTATTTTAATGTCAGGTAAAAGACCTAAAATGTTGCAATATGTAAAAACAGATATAGACTTTATTAAAAGGACAATAAAAAACTTTACAAACTTGGATTTTGTGGCTGTCATAATTCTTTGGAATTCATTAAAATAAAGCCGTAAATTGGAGAAATTTTTTATGTCTACGCAATATTCACCGAGGTCATTACCACCCCCATAATTTGATAGACGCTCACATAAAACCTCCCTACATCGCTGTTTTAGCTATCCACCACAGATATTACTGGAATTTATGCTATTTCTGACTCGCAAAATGTATTATTTGTTGTCTTGGTATAAGTTAAAACGAGTTATAAGTTTGTAAAATTATTTTTTGTGTTTTTAGGCATGGAAAACTGCACTGTAAAATACTAAAATAATATTCAAATCAAATTAATTAAATTCATTATCATCATTCTGGCTTCACGATCCTGCGTGGGTCCTAGAATCCTCAAGAATTTCCCTCCAGTTGTCCCTATCCATTGTCTTCTTTCTCCGCCAAGCACGTAAGCACTTAAATTTTAAACTTAAATTGTGGCTTCTTCTTCTTCTTCTTAGCCTTCTGTCGTCCATGTTTGGACATAGGCCTCTCCCAACTCCTTCCATCGGTCTCTATCCTGAGCAACATATTTCCAATTTGTTCCTGCTATTCTTTTAATATCATCAACCCATCTCATCTGGGGTCTTCCTCTTGGTCGTTTACTTTCGTAAGGTCTCCAATGTTGTATTATATTATTCCAACGTTGGTCTTTTTGTCTAGCAGTGTGGCCCGCGAAGCTTCATTTAAGTTTGGTAATTTTTGTTGCTATGTCTTCGAATTTTGTTTTGGATCTTACCCAGTCGTTCCTCTTTTTATCTGACAGTCGTATACCTAACATTGCTCTTTCCATTGGTCTTTCTGTTGTGGCTAGTTTATTCATGTTTGCCTTGGTTAGGGTCCAAGTTTGACATCCATATGTCATGATAGGAAGGATGCATTGGTTGAACACTTTGCTCCTCAAGTATTGGGGTATTTTGCAGTTCTTAAGTATCCAACTAAGTTTTCCGAATCCTGCCCATGCTAGCCTTGCTCTTCTAGTAATTTCCGCACTTTGGTTCTCTTTGTCAAGTCTCAGGATTTGGCCTAGGTAGATATATTCCTGGATTTGTTCTATCTCACAGCCATTTATAGTTATACGTCTGGGCTCATCTGTGTTTGTCATTATTTTTGTTTTTTTCATATTCATTTTTAGGCCGACGTATTGGGAGCTGGCTGCTAGTTCTCCCATCATAATTTGCAGTTCTTCGAATGTGCTCGCTATAATCACTATGTCGTCAGCGAATCTGAGGTGGTTTAACTTGTTGCCATTAACGTTAATGCCATAGGTTGACCAATTGTGGCTTAGTCCCAATTAAAATAGTAATTGTAATAATATGCCACAAGAAAATAGCTTCAGAACAATATTTTAACCTTCCTATACTCTCTTGGATTTTGGCATTAATTGGTGCCACCCCTATACTTCGCACCGTCTGACCTGGAGCAGTAAAAACACCAATGAAAGAAGTGAGTCATTATTACAGTTTGTTATGGAGCATGATTTAGATAAACTAAACGTCGGAAACAAACTAACTTTCGCAACTTCACAACGAAAAGAGTGAAGTCGGTGTATAGTCGGTTCGCTATTCCCAGTCCGAATTGTCTAGTGAATTTAGTAATTATTTTTTTGCTAAGTTAGTTACTTTTTGACAGACTAAAAGTGGCTGGAAATTACTATACAACCAAGCACACGTACTCATAGCCAATATTAATAGTAAACAAACTAAATAGTAAATAAAATAGAACTTTACGAATTACCGACAATCAATATTTATTTATCTGCATCATATAATAATAAATAGGTAATTATGTTAAATTATAACAACTGAAATATATTTTTTAAATATATACTACTCAAAATTTTATGGGTTTAGTATACACTTCCACTATTTATACTAATTCTTCTTTTTTTAATGAAAGAAGTCTGTAATAAAAGTTTATTTAAGCTGTTAATACTGTGATCTAGGAACTTTTGTAGTGTAGGTTTCCAGCTATGAATCTGTCAAAATATGCCCGAATTGAGCGAATGGACCTTTTCATAATTAATATAACAGTGGCCACAATTCACGTAGCTAGAAATGTTAAAAAAATGGCATGTGTCAGATGAGGTGTCTTATTCAGCCCATCTATATCTCTTTTTTGAATAATAGGTATCATGTCCTGGACTATGCGGATGACCTGGTCATCTTAGCCCATGGCAAATTTAATGACCGAGATAAAATGGAACAGGCTCTGACTGTGGTTACAGAATAAATTTCAGAATGGACTACAGAACTCAGTAGTCCAATATCATAAAATTTATCAGCAGGAATTTAGAGAGATTGGTGATTAGAGGGCTAATTTAGAAGGCTAATCCTAAATAGTACACATTTAAACCTGGTGAGTGAAGTAAAGTATCTTGGGCTAATATTATACTAGAGGCTTACTTGGAATCAGCAGATAGAACGAATAAACAAGAAAACGGTAACTATGTACGTTAATGGTAACCAGATGCACTCATGGAAAAATGTTGGGTTTAAAACCAGACATGTTGTACTAAATCTATAAAATGGTGGTAAAACCAACAAATGCATATCCATTAGCGTTATGGTGGCCAAAAAGTGCCATCCTCAAGCTAAAAAAGATGCAAAAACTTGCTTGCTCGGAATCATAGGGGCTATGAAGCGTATACCAACGGCAGCTATGGAGGACCAATTAAACCTCCCTCCTTTACACATAGTTATAAGAGGAGACCAAAATGGGATATTATATACTGCGAGAAAACTTTAGCAACCTACAGATTAGATCAGGACATAGTAACATCATAAATTAAATTAGGGATACCGAATGAATAATGCTTTCTGACCATATAGTACCCAGATATAGGCTTACAGTATCTTTCCAAATGCAGTACACCCAAACTGAAGAATTATACCTAATATACAAATAAGTCTAAAACTGCAGAAGGATTGGGTGTAGGAATATTCAGTAATTGTTGAAATTCGTACATTTTCATTCCACTAGAAGAATATCTGTATATTAGGCAGAGATTTTTGCAATCGGTAATAACAGTTTTCCTCATTACCAAATTCTGCATCATTCTCATCAGGTAGCTTTCGTATTTGTGTTCTGTTAATCTGTGGCTTTAGTCAATTCAGTCAAGTCAAAGGAGAGCCAATATTAGTGGTCTGTGCAGCCAATTTGGCAGATGAATTTGACAGATGTTGCTTCAACAATATGGCCTCCACCAACTGTCAAAATTCGAAAGTCCTATTGGAAGACTCTGAATATAGTGGGACTTAAGAAATTTAAAAAAAAAACGATCTATGAACTATAATTTTAATAAAAAATTATGTCGAAATCATACATTACGATAAAATACAAAATATACAACTAACACAACATTATCACAGTAAGGCAAGATTATTCTTGCGATATTTTAGATGCAATTTATGTTAAATCAGAAAAAAATAATATACATAGAAATTTAAGTAACATCTGACTTAATTTAAACCGATAAAATTTGTTTACATTTGTTTTCATTAAACTACGTTGATTAAAAACAAGATTATATACATAATATCAAGAATTATTAGAATTTTTCATCAACTTTCACTGCATATCACTGATCAGCAGTTCAAATGTTACCATCTTACTATAATATGCATCATACGTACATAGTTGGTAGTTCAAGAACCACATAAGTTTGTAATTAATGAAATTCAATGGACGTTATATAAAAAAAGTTTTGTCCACAAAATAGAATTTACATTCGTAAAAATATTTAATCTTGTTAGAGGCGTTTCTGACAGATGAAAAATGTATTTACAAAAGTACAACTCTATTCAAAATAGCACTCATTTATTTACATTTATTTTTTTTTGTTTTAGAACGATATCAATTTTTTAATATATTTAATAAAAATCCGTATAATTAGATAATGACTAAAACTAACAATTTATAATAAAAAAATACAGTATTTTGCATATTGGGAGTCCAAAAAATATATTATTTGACGACGTAGTGTTTTTCTATTCTTTATTTAACACTAATTGATAATTCTATAGCTAAAAGTAAATCTGATTTAATGTTTTCTGATCTGGATGCTAAGTTTCTTCTTAATTACAGTCCGATAAGCGAGAAGTGGCTTGTTGCGCGTTGACCAAATTTTATATTATTACATAATTCATTTCTTCTATGACCGTCAAGCGGAAGAGATCGAGACCCTTATATTAAATTCACTACAATCATGTCAAGTTATTAAATCTTTCTTTGAAGCGGAACGGGTACATTTTGGAACTAAAGAAGGGTCAGTGAAAAATAGATGTTTAGGGTCCCAAGCAGGTTAAATTATTTTTAATATGTTTTCAAGTTCACTACAAAAGAAGCTAAGACTTTTAGTAGATCTAAAAAAAGTACTAAAGCTTGAGGCTAATTAATCAGTTAATCCATTTAATAATCAATTAAGCATAATGCAACATTATAAAACATAATGAAACAATAACTTATTATTGACTATAATTTTGCATCTTAAAGCAATAAATGATGTTTTTATTTTAAATAAAAAATTGTTTTCCAGCTTAAGTCAATCAAAAATTATGTATTATTTGCAGCCCCGAGCTTAAAATCAATGCAAATAATAATTGAGGAAGGAAATAGAAAATGGTAGCTTAACTGATGACATAATAGTTCTTTGCTCCATCTAAAAAAACAAAGAGTATTCAAACTAACTGGCGACGGCTTGTTTCGCAGGTCTATGATAAATTTCCACCTTCCACCTGAAGAAAAAATGCATCCGACAGTTAAACGATGCCGGAAAAAGTTTGTAGAAGAAATGGGTAACACTGAAAGCAGAGACACTCTCCGAAAAAAGATTCATAATAAAGGATTTCTTTAAAAAAAAAACAAAAATTATAGACACATCTTAATGAAAAGGCACGATGCAAAATTAAACAATTTTGTATAGAAAAACCGAACGATTGTTTTCACAGATAAGACGCACTTGCATTCGAATTCCGCAAACGAATATAATTTGAGTGATAACAGCTGTACCGTTTCGGGTAAGCTCTGTTTAATAAGGACAAAGGTTAACTATTGTTGCTGCTTCGAGAACTTAGAGAATTACCAGAACTTTTACATATAAAAAAGTAGATGGCTTAGGTAACTAAGCCATCTACGCATCAGGAAGAAATATGGCATACAATGATGAAATGCTTCGTCCAGAATTAAATGATTTGATTAAAGTACATAGCTTCGATTTTTTAAGTATTCAATTGACCGTAGTATTAGAAGTTTTGGACATGAGGTATAACAACTGCCACCGTACCATCCGGATCTAATTCAATTGAACTGGTTTGGGCTGCTTCAAAATTTCGTTGGCACAAGAAATGTTAGCTTCAAAATAAATGATGTTATATCTGATGAATTTCCTGTTAAAGAATGGAAAAAAAATAGTGATAAAGTTGTTTCAATTGACGATACCTTTGTATTAGAAGAACCTTTACTATGCAGTTTTTGATCAAATAATAATTTGCTTTGGTGATGACGCAGCAAACAGCGATTCTGATGAAGATATTTATAGCTCGAATGGATTATTTATTGAACAAGAATAACAATTTTTCAGTTTTAAGTAAGATTTTAACTTTCTATTCCTTTTGTATTCTATAAGTTTAAATTTAAAATCAACCACAACATTTGCAGTTATATTGTTTATAATGTCTAAAATAGTAATATTTAATATACATTGTTTTCGTAACATTCAAATCACAACTGAATTTTTGACGCCGCAACACCGCATTCAAAACAAGCATTTACGCGCAGAGGAGCAGCCACTGATCGCTTGTCGTACTGAAATTATAAAAATTAAAGCGTATTGTCCCGATAACCTATGTGTTCGTTTATCTTGACGTTTAGTTACAATCGTTAAAAAGAATGATGGGCTGATGGTCACTTACAGTAACTTAAGAACGCAGAGAAACTAATTGACATTGAAATTCACGTATAGTAAGTCACATGATCAACTGAAAACACTCTGAAATTAGCATTATTAAGGTAGTTGGTAGAGTCGAGGACCATTGTGTCATTTTGTTTCAATTGATTTGGGTTGGTGTTAGCCGCGTGGAGCCTATGCTAACGCGATCAGGCGGAGAGTACTAAGTATGACAGCTTCTATCTCTATCTGGGGTTTCAGATGGGCGGATAGCAAGTAGTCATCCCCTCTATTTATATCCTCGGGCATGGGTGCCGATGGTGTGATGGACAGGGGGTGCAATTGCACCCCATGTCGGAAAGAAAGTACACAGCTATACATGTACAGTTCTGTATTTTATATTTTGGTTAATAGTATGTGTAGATGCAGAAAGAATAACAGAAGGTCAACTCTACGTCAATCAATCCCCTGTAGAAAGAGTACGCACTACAATTACCTCGGCACCATAATAAATGAAGAATGGACCAACAACCAAGAGATTAGAGCACGCATCGGAAAAGCTACATCCACCTTCAATCAAATGGGGGCCTTCTTCAAGAGTCACAACCTCTCCCTTGATACAAAAGTAAGAATACTGCGATGTTACGTCTTCTCTGTCTTTTTTTATGGTGTTGAATCGTGGACCTTGAACGAAGATATGTGCAGAAAACTAGAAGCATTTGAGATGTGGCTATATCGGAGAATGCTTAAGATCCCGTGGACTGACCGAGTCACAAATGAGGAGGTCCTCAGAAGAATGAATAAGAACCGAGAGGTACTGACCGCCATCAAATCTCGAAAGTTGCAGTTCTTCGGACATATTATGCGAAATGAATCAAGATATGCTCTCCTTCAAGCCATCCTGCAAGGAAAAATATTTGGAAAACGAGGTCCAGGAAGAAAAAGAACATCTTGGTTAAAGAACCTCAGAATCTGTTTCAATACAATATCTGTGCAGCTTTTCCGCGCTGCTGCAGATAAGATAAAGATTGCCATGATGATCACCAACATTCGTAACGGATAGGCACATCAAGAAGAAGAAGTAGATGCAGATGCACCTTCATGAAAATAATGCTGGCAGCACCAATGTCCTCGGTCCTTCTGATTTCTAGTACTTTACGACTTGTTTAGAATAAAAGCCGAAAAAAATTGATGATTTTCCAAGCGATATATAATTTAGAATTCCAATGTTCTGCCATACAGAATAAAAGAAAATACCAGATGCAATGATGCTATTGGATTCGAGTTTGGATGAATGATTAAGTATACACCACAAGAATAGAGAGAGACGGTGATGGATCTTTAAGAGCAGGTGGAAATTTTCCTGGATAATTTTGGTAAAAGTGGTCCTGATGCCTTCCTTGGGAGCAATCAAATTTAATATATCTATAACGGAGTGAATATAAAGAAGATGGCAGATTCACAAGGGCTCGAGTCCGAAAGCACGTGTATGTGTAGAAGAATTTAGATTTGGATGAGTAAAATTTTATATTTTTAAACTTGTAGAGAATAACAATTAGAAATAAATAACTCTTAAAAAGTAAAAAGTTCGTCGTTACGATTGGCGGGTTCAGGTATAAAAGTGGTTCGATGGATGTAACAATTATTAATGACAGAATTAGTGTAGTAAACCTTATATCCATATATGGTATAAAAAAGGGAGGGTGTTTTGACCGTCTTCTTCTTAGAGTGCCGTCTCCCTACCGAGGTTGGCAATCATAATAGCTATTTTTATTTTTGAGCTTGCTGCTCTAAACAAATCAAACGATCTGCATTGATATACCAATCACATTTTTACCGTGAAAACAGATAATAAATGTTCAACGTACCGAGGTATAATTTCAGTTGTAAGGGATATGATTATATATCTAAGGACCCGAAGGTTTCTATGAACTTATCACCAATGACATGGGAATAGGGGGAGCTCATCGGGGTTTCACTTCCACATGTTCCTATGACGATATTATTTAAAAAGAAAAATAGATAGAAGAATCAATTTTGCTACAAGATCAAATAGCACTAGAGACTTGTTGTCTAACTACAAATTTGTTGACTAAATGATCATCTCAGAACAGCGAAAGAATCCTAGATAGGTCTTGGTAAATAGAGATGACACATCGAAACTTACAGCAATGTCTTAGGGGTCAACCGTTAGGAAACAAATTAACCTAAAGATGTGTATGAATTTGTGGACTTAAGAAGTGGGACCAATAAGAAATTGACCATGGAACGAAACGGTACGCTTTTATTTTGAACTTTGGGAGGGTAAATTCGGGGATTCTGAATAATGTACGTAAATCCGACCAGCCGTTCGTTTTCGTCTATAATTATTTAAGTTACCGTGACCAAGAGCTCATTTTTCTCTGGAAGAAGTCACATATATTGTCGAAATTAACCCAAAAATAGGTCGTTCAAACAAGATACTGCTCAAACCCTGAAAAATTGATCATTCTGAATCTGTTGTGGAAGCGTTAAATTTCATTTAAACTATTGCAGTTATTCAAAGGTATTCCTCAGTATAAAATAAAACAAAATTTTTAAAAACATGATTAAAGTTTTTCGACAAAATCGAACTAAGGAATGTGATCCTTTGACTTAATAAAAGAAACATACCAATAAGTATAATCAAATTTAACGTATATGAAAATAAAAACAACTACAGAAGAACTCTGTGATGTACAGAAATATCTAAGTAAGCTTTTTTGAAGTTAAGCTAGTCATTTTAACAGTATTAAATTACTTAAAAGCGTCGAACCATCTAATGACTGATCGCCCATTCAGTGACCAGCGCAAAATCTGCTCTAATAACTTCGAAACAGCATTATTAACCAAACACGACAATAATGTTTCTTCTTCTTCGTTTTATATAGACATGACTGTCTGTTTTTCAATGTGCCTCCAGTAAGTTGTCGTCCCATCGTTTTCGTGGTCTTTCTACTTCTCGTCTTCCTATTGGGGAACTATCTCTTGCCCTCTATACCACTCTATTTGTTGTCATTCGGCTTATATGATCGTTCCATTCGACAATAATGTTGAAAGGAGTTATTTATAAAATATATAAGATGCTATTTTTGCTCAATTCTTATATTCCTAGAAATATCAAAAACGAAATCGATATAGTATTTTGTCCAAAATGTAATGGATCTCAAATAGAAGATAGTATTATAATGAAGTTCTAGTTGGTATTTTCCAATTTGAAGTTCCAGAATAATAACTTTAAGAACATTTTGAAACACTAGACAGTTGTTATCAATAAAGTATGGTACAATTGATTACTATATCATTTAAAATGGCATCAATCTATTCGATCGTCATAGGTTGAAACTGTTATTAAGAAATAATATTCAAATGTGAATCCAATTTGACATTTATTTCCGTTGATAAGATGTAGAGGAAAAGAGCTGCATAAATTTTGAGATATGGCAAGATCGCATCGATGTACATCAAAAAGTTTAATGTTTTATTAATATTCAATGTGGTGCTTCAAAAGACGTCTTTAAGATGGAACAGATGAATTATCAGAGACATCCTAAAATTAAACAACTATCGATTGTATTGGTTTTTCAAAAGATACTAAAACTGAACATCTCATCACCACACCTTTAGAATAACGAAGAAGTTCCATTACGAATACCAAAAACCAATTTTTTCCAGAATTATCTATGACGACAACAATGAAGAAAACTAATCCCTGAAGATGTATGAGCACTCAAACATAGAATTGGTGGATATTATGTTATGCAGGAATGATTTGGTATCAAATGACTTCACCAAGCTCTTCAAGCATTGGTTCAACAGCATTTCTCTATCATACAGAATGTTTTAAAAAATAATTCTTCTGGTTTTCTTTAATTCATAGATCTCTTGTACTACTCATCTATGTATATTGGTCACCACCAGCATATTCTAGTATAAGTACTACTACATTCAATTTTTTGTTTTTTAAAAGGAGAGGTTAGTCTTTGTATGTGGGTATATTTTATTTTATAAAAACCCTTAAAAGGGCAACATTAAAAGCACGAACGTTTTCGGAACAACTGTTCCATCATCAGGTTAAAATACAGGTTACCATGCCTGAGCCACCAAAATATTTGGGTAAAAACCCTTTAAAATGTAATGTGTTACCAAAGATTGTACATGATGTTAATAATATTATATGATGTTTAATATTTTAATTAAATTTTACTTCAGGTTATAATATTATTAACATCATGTACAATCTTTGGTAACACATTACATTTTAAAGGGTTTTTACCCAAATATTTTGTTGGCTCAGGCATGGTAACCTGTATTTTAACCTGATGATGGAACAGTTGTTCCGAAAACGTTCGTGCTTTTAATGTTGCCCTTTTAAGGGTTTTTATAAAATAAAATATACCCACATACAAAGACTAACCTCTTTTTGTTATACGTGGTATACAGCCAGCTGCAGGAATTATTTTCCTTGTGGATTTTTTTTGTTTTTTGTCCGAGATCCGAGCCAATCAACCCACTACAGCCCTTACAGTGAAGTGAATGTACTTTTCCAGGTGGTCCGCTTGGCTATCCGATCGATTTTAGATCAAGATATTTTGTTATTAATACAATTTCTATTGCATGAGCTAGCTATATGATTATGACCATAGAAAATCTTGTACAACTTAGTTTTTTCATAGGAATTTGTCATAATCATTATTCACTGTTTGAACAGTAGTTCATTTGCCAATTGCCAACCGTTGCCAATTTGAAAAACAAACCTATCTCGCGTCGTCATCTGCAGCAACTCATCACTGCAATCTTAGATTTCTCCTACGCCTATTTCCTACAGGTATCGGTAGTAGGCTTCAGAAATAGAATAAAAATGGTTTTCATTCACTCTTGATAGGTAGCCTGCCTATCTTAGTCTACCTGTTTGTCTGAAGGGTATATTCCTAATACCGGCTATTTCTCTCTGTTTTCTTATAGATCTCGAAATTAAATCACCTTCTCCAGGAGCTGTTTTGACCAGTGCAACAAAGTGAAGTTTTATTTGTCACCAAAATTTTAATATCTTATAAACCCAATATTCTACATAAAATTTTGATTATTCCAGAATATAACACAAAAGAAAATTAATGGAACATGAGTCAAGCACACTTTAAACATATCATGAGGTATAAAATAGTGATTTGGCAAAATATTACAATCCATTTTGACGTGTATATTATTGGCCGCCAACGTTCATCAAAAGTAGTCAGTTAAAAAAGAGGAATACTACATAAAATCAGATTCTTTTATGAGTTGTAAAACAATTATATGGAAGTAATATTAATTATAAATACAATCCAATAAAATTTATTTCATATGTAAATTTATATGCGAGGAAAACCAAAGAGCGCCTACAATTCAAAATGTTACAAACCACACACCATAACCGCAAAATAATGTAGTGTAGGTTTATCACATTAACTACCACACACAATGAAAATAAAATTTTACAACTTAGTAGATGGTCCGGGTAGCGACAACCAATCATTTTTTACATTATTTAACGTCTCACTTGGCTTTAAACAGTCTGTACTATTTTTACTATTGTCATATTTATCAGTTTTGTTTTTCAGTTCCGAATAAAGATGAACAGCGGCATCTGTTGGTTCAGAATATTCTCCTACTAGGGATGGTTTCCCGTTTATATTCGGTTCTGCTTGCTGGGAAAACTTTTCCTCCATTAATTTTAAGATACTTCGTGCACCAGATGATGACTCCTTTTCTTCTTCGTAAGGAGGAGGAGGAATTTGTAAGTTTAAGTTGCCTAGTTCTTCATAGAGATGCGCTTCTTCCTCTTGTCGGTTATTATTTTCGTAGCCATCGTCTATTATGAACATTTCGTAGAGACGTTCGATCATTTCTGAAGCGTCTTGGTGAGTGTTTGGATCGTCCAGTCTCTTCGCTAGAACTTGAAGAAATTCCAGCGTTAGTTCTTCTGGAATTTCTAGTTTTTCATTCTCATCCACTGTTACTACTGTACCTTCCTCTTCTATACTTAGATCGTTATTGTTATAATGTACATTTCTAAAATATCCTTTTTCTTTGAGCCATCTGCTACCTCTAATAATTAAAATAATAAAAGTGACAAGTATTGCTAAAACAAATAGTCCTATAATTGTTATCATGAATATCAACCAATTTTGTTTGGTTGAATCATCTTCTTCTAGAAAAATTTTGCTGGTTGTATCTACTACCCTAGTTTTGCCTTCGTAAGGTTCACAAATTGTTAAATTTTTACAAGCTTTTTCAGTAAAATTTTGAATATTGATTATACCTATTGGTAAAGAAAAGCATTTTGATAATAACTCATTAACTGTACAAAAACTCGTATCTTTAATCAAAGGTATTTGATTAATAGAGGCAACTTTTTCAATCCAGTTGTCTATGGAACAATCACATGACTGATTGAAAAAATTGTCATCGAATGTTAAAATAGAAGAATCTACATTGGATAAAAAAGACAGCGCTCCTTCTTCGACAGCATAAACCTCGTTTCCTCTAAATGATAATTTTTCGTTTTCGTTTCCGTGTGTCGCTATCAAAAAATTTCGGTGTAGATGCTTGATTATGTTCTTGTCCATGCTGACAGAGTTCCAGCTATGAATGGTAATACCTGATGGATATATGTTGAATATTTGGTTGTGGTTAATTTCACTTCTTGCAATTGTAGCATTTATGGCACCGGATTCTATATCTGTAACACTAAAATAAAAAATACATTAATTGGTGGGTAATAAGTTTACAATAATATTTAAGAATGTTTATGAAAAGCAGGCAACCAGTATTACATAAATATACGTACATAATAGGATAGACCAATAGACAAAAGGTTAGGAAAAAAAACTTCGTCCCAAAATGTCCTACGTCAACTTGTTTTTTCTTTTAAATTTGTAAAAAAATCAGTCTTTCTGAATATGAAAATGGTTAAAAAGTTATTTTAATTTTTTATAAGCAAAAAATCGACATGTTTTTGCCAACTTATTTTGCAATATTTAAAATTGTTTTTCCTCGTTTTTTTTTTTAATAATATTAATAGAATAATTCTTCTTCTTTCAGAAGCTACCCGTATCATTAATATAACTTTATAATTTTCTGACTTCGTTGCAAAAAAAATTTAATTTGGACTAAACAAATTAAATAATTTTTAAACCATTTGACCGATCGACTTGAAATTTGGATCATACTTTAAGCACTACAAGACCCAACATTGTATGTAATATACTGGTCATAAGTTTATTTTTAAAAAAGTTACTTCGTTTCAAACTTCTTAGATTAATTAGTGTCATACTTACATGGAATGGCTTAAAGAAAAATTGCCAAAAGCTGCAAAAACTGCCTTCGATTGTATCCTAGAAATATTACATTTACTGATTTTGAAGTCGCAAATGAGAGACCTTTCAGCGAACGCCGCTGTTTGAATATTTTCGATACTGGAATTAATCAATACAATTGATGATATCTGTGTCGCTTTAAAAGCATCCGTCAATATGACGCCAATTTTGCAGTTTTGGAATGATACGCTTGCTAAAGACTGTAGAAAAACTTCTCGAGGTATCTTCGGAATTTCGACATTATCGAAGATTATCTAAAATTAAAATAAAAAAAAAACATTATATTTTATTTTGAGCAATTTTAAAGTAAAAATATTCTATACTTCATGTTTAATTTATAGCAGATTGGAAAAATTTGTCTTGTGTTGTATTAACATATTTTCCACATCGTTATATATCTAAACTCCTGGACAAAATTAACGTACCACTCATATTTTTCTCAATAATCTTTATTTAATGATAATTTACCGTACGACAAGTTGCCTATGGACCTTGTTTGACAGTGACAGTTGTTAGGTAAGCTAATAATTCGCGATTGAAACTGAATGTAGAGGGCAGGTCGATTGCAGTGTCATGGCCGATATAAATGGTATAAACAACTAATGTTTACCATTGCTTTTGCATGTTTAGTTTGGTTTAAGACGAGTTATTTTTATCATTTAAAAATGGAAATTAGCTTAATGATATCTTTGAGTATTGTGGTGAAGCAAAGAGACCATTGGTTGAAGGGGAAGCAGTTTTCAAGTGATGAATTCTTAAATTTTAACTTAAATATTTGGAACTCGCTTGTGTATTGATGAATCCAGAATCCTATTTTGTGTATACCTGGGAAAACCCAGAGTATAATTTTTTGTGTAATGTTTGTCTTACTATCAAATATATGCATTATTTTATATTATGCATTATGTTTTTAATATGCCTTATGTTAATTTTTATTTTATACTATTTTTTGACATGTCGTAAGTACTTTATTGTATATTAACATAAATAAATAACTTGTTGAGTTTATTGTAAGATAGTTCATTTGATTACATGAAATCAACCTTAACTTGGAGAATCACCTGTCAAAAAAGATCATAGCACATGATTTGTCTTTAAAAGATTCCGTAATAAATCATGAGGAAAAAACCTCACGATACTATCCCAACATGGTAAGTATTTGTATTTCTGTTATTCAAGAAAATAAATTATGTATTCTCAGTATGTTATTGACTTAATGATAGTGGTATTTTCTTTTTATTGATTTCCTCTTTTTCCTAAGTTTTCCAGTTTAGGAAAGAGAAATAGAGAAATATCTTTTGTCGATCTTGAATTGCATTGAGGAACAGAACAATATCGATTTGATTTAAAATACTTTAACGTAGTCACAGTATATTGCTTTATAAAGAATATTCTTTTACAATATACTGTGACATAGTCATAATGCTGAAATTTACTAAAAAAATTTAATAATTCTATTCAAATCAACAGCTGTCTGGTTTGTTTATACCACTTTTAGTAGTTTAAATTTATTCCGCCAGAGGTCAGATACTTTGTTTTCAATCGCGAATAGTCTTGTTTTAACAATAATTTGTATTAAACTTCGTTTTAGACTAAAAGTGAGTTAAACTTTTCATAAAAAGTGCCGATTAAAGCAAATTGCTTGTGAGAAACAAGCTTTTTATTGTGATATTTTTCATCACATGCATGTTTGGAAGTTCATTTACATAAAAATCAAATAAAAAAATGAACCGCCAAAGAAATTTGTCAATGGAGGAGGCAGTGCGAGTATCGACTCCCCTAGATGAAGGATATTCAATGCGATACGTTGCAGGTTTGTTAGAAAGACATCATTCCAGTATCAGTCGCAAGGTGAGACGATATAATGAAACAGGGTCGTATCATCGAAGATCAGGGCAAGGGCGAAAACGTTACACTAATCAAATTGATGATCGTTTTTTGACACAACGTGCTCTCAGAGATAGGAGAGTCACCAGCAATTTGCTAAAAAAGGAGCTAGCAGATGTTCGAGATGTCGCGATATCGTCTAGAACAGTTAGAAGACGTTTACATGAAGCAGAATTGAGCAACAGGAAACCGGCCAAAAAACCCTTCCTTGCCAGATAACACAGGGTTCAGAGATTGAATTTGGCAAGATTGCATCAAAATTGGACCATCGAAGATTGGAAACGAGTTCTTTTCTCCGATGAGTCTAGAGTAAGCCTAAAAGCTGCAGATGGTCGTGAGCGTGTCTGGCAAAAGCGAGGAGAAAGGTTTGCCAGTTGCAATATCTCCCCTAAAGTACCTTTTGGAGGTGGCTGTAAAATGTTTTGGGCTCTAAAATATTTGTTTTGAAGCTCGTACGGAGTTGGTCCCCATACATACGAGGTCTATGAATGCCCATTATTACTTAGACAACATTATTGTCGAACACGTAATGCCTTTTGCTCCGTTTCTTGGACCTAATTTTTTATTCATGCAAGACAAAGCTCGTCCTCATGTGGCTCGACAGGTTATTGGCTACCTAAATGATGTTGATATTCCCTTATTAGAGTGGCCACCTAACAGTCCAGACATGAATCCCATAGAGCATCTATGGGACTATCTCAAAAAAAGATTCGAAGTCGTAGACCCCCTATTGTTGGACAACCAACTCATTGAGGCCGTTATTGAAGAATGGGAGAATATTCCGCAAGCTTTTGTTGAACATTTGATATCAAGCATGCCTCGACGCATAAATGCAGTCATAAGAAGTAGAGGAGGGCCTACACGGTATAAGTGTTGACCCAGATGCATTTTATTGTGTTACTTTACTGATTTTTTTCTTTTTGCAATTTGCAAAAGAGTTAGGCTAGCTTATTTACCCATTTCCGGCAAAAACAAATTTTTAAAGAAACAATAAGGCAAATTAAGGTCATGATAAAGTCATGTTTGATTTATTTTGTGTTCATATTGTAAATATTTAGAATAATTAAAGTGGTGCGTTAATTTTGTCCAGGAGTTTATAAAGCTCTATGTATATCTCTTATTAATATCGTATTAACTACAATCCAAAACAACAAAGGAATTAGTCATGTCATGTTTTTTAATCGGAAAAGTGAACAATTTTTTTACACATAGAATTAAAAGTATAACTACCGCAATGAGTAAACAACTGTTTGTGTGCGAATACTTACAACTGTAACAGGTCCGTGCCTAGCAATAGTTTTTTGGTTTTTAAAATCGAAAGAACGCTCGTATAATTTTAGCAACTTGACGTTCTTGAATGTGCTATTGTCGAGTTTGCTGAATGCTGCTGGTTCAACGCTGACATAATGTACATTGAAGACTTCAATGGAAACGGAACTCTAAAATTAAAAACAATGATGATTAGCTTATAATGATATCCAGTTAGTGCTAAAGTTAAAAATAATAATTTCCGTTATAAACTTAAGATGTTTGACACAGTTTTACTGAAAAAGCATAGAAAATCCTTTAAAATGAGAGTTTGTAAAGTTATTTTTGTTAATTTGTTGCTCATTTGTTGGAAAAATAGCTTCAAAAGTAGACATTTTGAAAATTATTAATAACATTAATAATAAGAAGTTTCACTTAACAGTTATTGCAAGATTTAAATTGTTTATCCCAGAAAGCTTTTATCTACAACGTTATTATACGTAAATTATTAGGTCTACATGAATTTTGAAAGCACAAATTGAAGAGAAAGGTTTATTTTATCAAATTAAATCAGCGACTAAAAAAATTATGTTAAATATTGTAAAATAGATTTACAGAAGTACTGTGATTTTAAGATTGTTCTGAAGCTACTTACTTGTGGCATGTTAGAGTAATTACTATTTAAATGGGAATAAGCCACAATAAAAGGTTAAAGTACGTTTATTGAAGTTTCAATTTCCACTTCGGAAATCGTTCTCAAAATACAAACATTACTAAATGAAACAAATTTTGTTTTTTTGTTACTTGGTGAAAAATTCTTCTAATAATTTAATTTTATCTTACTCATTTATATTGACAATTCAGACATACATTATACATTTTAAAGTAGACGACTTTAAAATGATATTGCCAATATTGTTGAGTTGCGTTCCTGGGACGACTTTACTTGTTATATAGTTCATTCGATTACATGAAATCAACTTTAACTTGAGAATATCCGTCAGAAAAAATCATAGCATGTAATTCGTCTTTAAAAAGACAAACACATGCCATGATGACAGTAAAAATCTCCTGTTAGTGATTCCATAGTAAATTATTAAAATTATTAAAATTCGTTCTTGGAGGAATAGCGGCGAAGGAGATCTGGATGACTACACTTTGCGCCGAGGCTGAAAGCCTATATAAACTCGGCGACAGCTTCAATCTTCACAAGAAAATTAAGGAAATTGCTGGTGTCTTCAAGAAAAAACAAGTCACTGGTATACATAATGACCAAAATGAATTAATAACGGACCCTAGCGATATACTTAATACTTGGAAAATGTACACAGCCAATTTGTTCAATGATGACAGAACACAAAAACCACCACAACTGGGAGACCATTTGTATGGCCCAAGTATTTTGAAAGCTGAAATTGTACACGCTATCAAACTATTAAAAAGTAACAAAACCCCAGGACCAGATGATATGTACGCAGAAACAATCAAGTTACTTAATGAAGAAAACCTAGACATTATTGTCAAGCTCTTTAACGACATCTACGATACGGGCCAGATTCCAAAAGATTGGCTTCGATCTACATTTATCGCCCTACCAAAAACACCACGTGCAAACTTCTGCAAGGACCACCGACTAATAAGCCTAATGAGTCACTTTTTGAAACTTTTCCTGAGAATACTTCACACTAGATTGTTTAAGAAATGTGAAGAGGTCAGTGGATGGAGTCAGTTTGGTTTCAAAAATGGACTTGGCACGAGAGAAGCGATCTTTAGTATGCAAACATTGATACAGAATTGTTTAGATCAAAGAAAGGATGTTTTTATCTGTTTCATCGATTACGAGAAAGCATTCGATAATGTAAAACATGAATTGATGATAAAATACCTACAAGAGTTGGGATTGGATGCAAAGGATATAAGAATCATTGCCAATCTGTATTGGAATCAGACAGCAACAGTACGTCTTCAAAATTCCAACGAAACAGAAGATTTCTCCATTAAAAAAGGAGTAAGGCAAGGTTGTATACTGTCTCCAATGCTGTTCAATTTATACGTAGAAAAAGCCTTCGCAGAAGTAGTGGAAGACTCTAATAAGGGTATTAAAGTTAACGGCATATTTATTAATAACATCAGGTATGCCGATGATACAGCCATAGTGGCAGATAACATCGAAGATCTTCAATGCCTTTTGAATGATCTAACTCTTGCAAGTGAAGCTCGGGGTTTGAAAATAAATATCAAGAAGACAAAATCAATGATTATAAGTAGAAATGATTACCCCAACGCAAAGATATATGTCTCTGGAGAAGAAATCGAACAAGTCAGGCAATTAAAATACTTGGGATGTTTGCTGAATGAGGGTTGGGACCCCGAGAATGAAATAAAGAGCAGAGTTGAACAAGCCAGAAATGCTTTTTTGAGGCTTCGTAAGTTTCTGACTGATCGCAAATTGGACTTCAACCTCCGATACAAGATGCTTAAGTGTTACGTGAGGCCTGTTCTCCTGTACGGAATGGAAGCATGGACGTTAAAGGCCAGTTCTATTAACAAACTTGAAGTGTTCGAAATGTGGTGCCTGCGTCGAATGCTCAGAATATCATGGACGGACAGGGTCAGAAATGAGGAAGTACTCAGAAGAGCGGGCTTACAGGATAGGGAACTTTTTAATTATGTAAAAAGTAAGAAGACTGCATACTTGGGGCACATTATACGAGGAGAACGATACACTTTTCAGCAACTGATACTCGAAGGGAAAATAGAGGGTAGGAGAGGTCTCGGACGTAAAAAAATGTCATGGCTGCGCAATATTCGACAATGGACAGGAATCCACAGCTATGAAATGCTTCGCAATGCTGCTAAAAACAGAATTATTTAATCCAGAATATTTAACATCTCACCTGACAAGACGATGTACGGTGGACGCCTACGCAGAAATGCATGGCACCTTAAGAAGAAGAAGAAGGAGGAAAAACATTTGTTAACATTTGTTTTATTAAAAAATGATTATCTTTTATTGTTTATAAATAAGGAATTTTCAACAATCGATCGAATAGAACAGAACAACTTAGAACGAGATCCTACGGCATACACAAGGAATAATACGAGGAAAATAACAATACCATACATAAAAGGATTATCAGAAAAACTTAAGGGGATAGGAAATAAATTCAACATTTCAACAACATTCAAAACAACAAACACATTGACATATATTTTGTCTAAAACCAAACCTAACAATGAACAAGAAAGGACAAATAACTGCATTTATAAAATACCTTGTGAATGCGATCAGTTTTATTTAGGTGAAACATCAAGGCCATTAAATGTTACAATAAGTGAACATCAATCTTATATTAAAAATAGAAAATTTGATAGATCTCAAATATGTAAACACGCATGGGATAATGCACATAGGGTTCAATGGAATGATTCAAATATAGTCCTAAAGGAAACGGATGGTAATAAGAGAAAAATCAAAGAAGCTGCTCTAATTATGCTAAATGAGACCAATTGTGTCGCAAATTCCTCGACACAATGTAGTAGGATCTGGTTACCCATATTAAAAGAGGAAGTTATTAATAAGAAAATACCAGTATTAGTAAGTCGGTAACATATAGAGGATACATAATTTATATATATTTTTTAAATAACAAACATATAAAATCAGAATTTGGTGTTTTTTCTAAGTGTTTTCATCTCTGCTGTTTATAACATCCAGTTTGTCCTGTCTGTGTCAGGTCGTGTTTCTACCGCGTATGTCATTATTGGTCTGATGACTATTTGGTAAATTCTGCCTTTCATTTCTTTCCCGATATTTTTATTTCTCCATATTATTTTATTTAGGCAACCTGCTACTCTGTTTGCTCTATTCACTTGATCTTCCATTTCAGTTTCGAGATTTCCGTAGCTAGATAATGTGATGCCTAGATATTTACACTCCATCACTTGTTCTATTATCTGACGTTTCAGTTCCAATTAAATTTTCTGGCGGTTATATTAAATTGGTGCAGCATACGTTGTAAATCATCTTCGCTTTGAGAGAGTAGTGTTGCAGTTTCGCAACGATATATAAACATTTGTAATATGAACAGACTTTTTTGTGTTAGTTTTGATTCTCCCCGTAGTATATTTAAACGAGATTTGCGTGTACAAGGGCACAGCAGTTTTAAGGGCTAAACATTCCAAGACAAGCCATCTGCGAGATAAGGGCGAGTTCCATATGCCAGATAAGAATATGTGTTTTTGAAGTTAAGATCAGCGCGTGAAGACACTTGCCAGCGGTCCTTTGACCAAGTAGTCGGTTTGATGCAGAAAAGTTGAAATTAGAAATTTTGTGGTTCCTGTTATTCGTCCGTGAAGACATATTTTTTGCGGTGGCCGGAGTGCCATCTTTTCAATGGGTAAGGAACAATACACCATTAATCTATGTTGCTGGATATGTAAAGTACGTGCATTTGGTATTGTCATTTGATATTTGTTTGGAACTTTATCGAATTTGTGCCGCGATCGCGATTGAACTTGATTGAGAACATTTCATTACCTTTATGTAGATTTGTATATTTTTCATATTATAATAATTTCACTATTCTTTTGTATATATATCACAGTGTTGTGTATTTTATTACCTAATATTAACTCATAATGTGTATTATGAGTATACTTTTGCATTGAGTTTAATAATTTGTTTTTATATGACATATATATTCATATTTTTTATTTTTTGTATATTATTTCTATCTATAACGTGGTATATATACAATCGACAGTTTTGTTTTGTTTATGGTTCTCTTTTTGTGTGTAAGTTTGTACTACATATATTCTTCTTCTTTTAAGTTTATATTCTTCTTTATTTATAATTGTAGGTATATTGGGTTATGTATATTTATGATTGCTTTTACTTCGTGTTAAAATAGAGTTTTATACAGTCCACTTGTTTTCATTTCTTTTATTTTAATATACATACCCAATCTAAAAAGGGGGAAACCAGCGTGTTCTAGATTGAACAAAATATCTTCTCTCCCCCTTCAGGATGACCCCAATTGTTATATTGAGGTCATCGTATGTGCAGAACGCAACATAATGGTCCTTCGAGCCGGATTTTCTTCTTCTTTTTCTGTTTTTTTGTTTGTTTAGGGTTCTCTGATAGTAGATACCTTTTTTTCCATGTTCTTTTTCATGTGTAGTGGCGGTTTCCTTATGGTAGGAGCCTTGTCGGTTATGATAACTAGTTAATATGTCGTTGTTTACGGTTTCCTTATGGTAGGGACCTTATCAATTATGATAACCATTTTATTTGTCTTGCTCACGGGTTCCTTATGGTAGGAGCCTAGTTGGTTGTGATAACTATTTGTTGGGGTATTTCTTTTATCTGAAAAGATACCCAGTCGTCTGCCGAAAGACGATACCTAGTCTGCTGAAAGACTATTTCGTTGTCGAGGTTCTCTTATGCTAGAGACCTTATTGCGGTTATCACAACCATAGTATAGTCGGGTTTTCTTTTATCTGAAAAGTTGCCCAGTCTGCCGAAAGACATTTTACTTTTTACGTTGTACAAGGTTTATTTACTGTATACCTTTTTGCGGTTATCATAACTATATAGTCGGGTATTTCTTTTATGTTAAAAGATACCTACTCGTCTGCCGAAAGACGATACCTAGTCTGCCGAAAGACTATTTCTTCTTTACACTCTTTGTTCAAGGTGCTCTTCTGACAGAGACTCTCTTTTTGCGGTTGTTATAACCATTTATTGCATATTTCTTTTTTTTACACATTGCTTTCTCGAGGTTCTCTTCTGACAGAGGCCTTTTTTGCGGTTGTTATACCCATTTAGATTACGGTATATCTTTTATACTAAAAGATATCCAGTTGTCTGCAGAAAGACGATTTTGTACTTTACATTAATTTTCAAGGTGCTCTTTTTACAGAGACCTTTTCACGGTTTTTATAACCTTTTCACATTTAGACTTCTTTTATACTGAAAGATAACTAGTCTGTCGAAAGACTATTTCTTTTTTATATACTTTATTCAAGGTGCTCTAATGACAGAGGCCTTTTCCGGTGTTTTTATACCCATTTCTTTCTGATTTTTTCATAGTGCTTTTAGTGGAGTATTTCTTTTGTCTAAGCATATACTCAGTCTGCCGAAAGACATTCTTACTTTTACTTGTTTAGGGTTTTCTTATGCTAGAGACCTTATTACGGTTAGTATAACCATTTACATTGGGGTATTTATTTTCTGAAAAAAGATACCCAGTCTGTAGAGACATTTCTTCTTTTGTGTTCGTTAGTGTTTGTGAGGGTGGAAAAAGTATTTTCGGTTATTGCAACCATTTTTTTGTTTAATTTTTCCTGATTGTAGGGACATTAGTAACAGATTGTAATCGTTTTGTGTTGGGATATATCTTTTCCTTGATAAGATAACTGGTCTGTGGAGACTGTTCCTTTTTATTTTGTTTGTAGTTGTCTTATTATAGAGACCTGCTTTCGACTATTAAAAGTATCTCTTTGGTTTGTTTCTGTGACAAATCCAGGGATTTACAATTACTTTTACTCGTTCACAATCTTTTTCTTTTTGTCTTGTCAGTTTTAAATATTAGCTGCTCCATTTTTGTCTAAACAATGGATACCCTCAAATTCAAGAGACGGTCTGCCAAGAATGCAATTATTCGTCACTGTAATTGGATTGCAGAAAATGTTTCATTGGTCGATATTGATTATCTTTTGAAAGTTCGTCGTGAGTATTTACAGGTTGAGTATGATAAATATGAATGCGCACAGGATGCAATCGAGAACTTATTGGTAGATTCCGCTGAAGATAGCGAGGATCGAAACATTGTAGACGATTTGTTTTGTAAGGCAATGGGACTTATAATATGGGAGCCCGTCCTCTCATCCTTTACGTATTATAAAGTAGGTAGTGCATCCCATTGTTCTTCTAGGTTACATGTGGGGGAAAGACCTCCCACACTTATTTCAGATTTATGCCATCTACTCAATGTAGTTAAATCTTCTCAAAATCATATGTCAAAAGACTCATCTTTTTCACAACCTCAACCTTCTTTCGAGACATCCACGTCTCAAATACCTCGTGTGATGGCGCCTAGTTCGTCAGGTCAGCTATCCTCGACTTTAGCTCATGTAGATACTGTCCCTAAGGCGTTACCTACGGGCCTTAGCAGTATTGCATATTCCCTTCCACCTGTTGCAGTGGTAAATGATAGTGAGTCCTATAAGACTCGTGACGCTCATACAAACGCGAGTTCTTCTACGGGGCTATCCTTTAATGATTTACATCTCTCTGGGCCTCAGGCCTATTCTAATATTCAATCCTTGCCCAAGGATTTTTCTTTGCATGATTTTCATGATGGGGTGTCTGATGATGACGCTGCCGATACAGCTTCGCGGGGAGCTAACCCCGATACACTAGCTCGATCGAAATCTTGGCATTGTGAGCCAAAATTCTTATCGTCTCGAGACAGAGACAAAATTAAAGAATCTAATAACTTAGATATTGAGACCATAATTGGGTCAAAAGTTCCTAGAGTGGTACTACACCCATCTCTAGATTTAACATTCGGAGTACATATGTTTAAAACGTACTCCTATCTTTCTCGTTTACGCCGAGTAAAGGCATTTGTATTTTGTTTCATCAGAAACGTTCGTAAAAAGCAAGCTGAATTGCTTATCGTTCAAGACTTAAAAAGTCTCTCGTTTCCTCGTATATTGGAATCGTTGCCATCCGGTATTGCCAATCCGGATAATCAGTTGGATATTCCGAATTTATTTCCAGAGGAAATTATTCACCATGCGAAAGTTAGCGGTATGTTGAGGAATACTACCATTCCTTATACTCAAAAGCATCATTTTCTTCTTTCTTCGAACAATCTAGTTGTTTTAAAGATGTTCGAAACACACGTATGGTTAGGACATGTAAGGCCCCAAGGTACGTCCAATTGTAGATATCATTTCGGACTTAGTTGTTGCACTTTTTATAATGTTGAGAGTCCTATCCATCATTGTGTTACCAGTTCGAGATTTCTGTTTATTGCCATAGATTATGGGATATACTTTTTGCTTAAAGCTTGCGTAGCTTTATTTGTTTATGTATTTGCGCCACGTTATAATAAAATAACGGTTTCAACGTTTGGAGAGTTAAGACATTTTCTATTAACATTGTACGAATTCTTTAAGATACAAAGAATTCTTAGGAGTCGCACCATTTTTGTTTTTTTTTTGTTCGTTTCAAAATTGCCTTTTTATGTAAAAAAGCCTTGTTTATTGAATAGTATAATGTTCGTATTTTATCTATTCTCTTTAGTTCTTTATTTAGTTTAATTTTGATTTATTCTAATTGTCTAAGTCTACTCCTAGCTTAGAGTTATTCACCGCTTTTTATCGAGAGAGAGCTGAGTCTGAACCTGAGATATAATTTGCGTATTGTTGTTTAAATTATCATATTATCTTTTATGAATAAAGCTTATGGAAGAATATTGTTTCTTCATTTTACATTTTCGTCATGATTATGTCTGTCCAGGTAGATTACCAATATCTAGGGACAGTGTTATAATTCATACGATATTTCTTTTGCCTTTGCTGCTTATTCGTTTCGAATATTTTAGTGGCCATTCCGGCTACAAATATTCTGTTTATTTGCCCTTGGCTTATTTGTTGTTGCGGAGAACCATTTCCTTAGGTTTTTTAACCAGGATATTTGTCTTCTCCCATTTCCTTGCTTGTCGAGAACTATTAGAAGGTTATTTGTAGTATTTATATTGAGTGCCGTCTCTCATAGGTGTCCGAGACTTTCTGATTGTTGCCTTCTAATCATATACATCACTTTTTTTCCTTTCCTCTTTCTTTTTCATACGGTCCCGTTGGTTAACTGGTCCATCCATGATATCCTGAGGATTCGCTTGTATAGCTACATCTCGATGGCTTCAAGTTCATGTGTTGTATCCTAGGATAATAGAGGAATGCACTTCCTATAAGAGAGGAAATCTGTTTTATGTATAGTACTGATAATTGTATAATTGTAGTGATGTATATTTAGTATGTAGTTATGTATTTCTATTCTATTATCGTTTGTTGTATAAGTTTATTGTTGTATGTATAAGTTATTGTTCTTTGTGCTCTTTTGTTAATGTAATGCTTTGTAGAATTTTAAGTGTGGCGTTCGTTTCGTAACCGAAGAAGTGTTTACGGTTTCAGAATTTGTACAGTGCGTCGGGAGTGCAAAGTACAGTTATGTTTTATTGGCACGTATGCCAACGCGGGGAGAATGTTGCAGTTTCGCAACGATATATAAACATTTGTAATATGAACAGACTTTTTTGTGTTAGTTTTGATTCTCCCCGTAGTATATTTAAACGAGATTTGCGTGTACAAGGGCACAGCAGTTTTAAGGGCTAAACATTCCAAGACAAGCCATCTGCGAGATAAGGGCGAGTTCCATATGCCAGATAAGAATATGTGTTTTTGAAGTTAAGATCAGCGCGTGAAGACACTTGCCAGCGGTCCTTTGACCAAGTAGTCGGTTTGATGCAGAAAAGTTGAAATTAGAAATTTTGTGGTTCCTGTTATTCGTCCGTGAAGACATATTTTTTGCGGTGGCCGGAGTGCCATCTTTTCAATGGGTAAGGAACAATACACCATTAATCTATGTTGCTGGATATGTAAAGTACGTGCATTTGGTATTGTCATTTGATATTTGTTTGGAACTTTATCGAATTTGTGCCGCGATCGCGATTGAACTTGATTGAGAACATTTCATTACCTTTATGTAGATTTGTATATTTTTCATATTATAATAATTTCACTATTCTTTTGTATATATATCACAGTGTTGTGTATTTTATTACCTAATATTAACTCATAATGTGTATTATGAGTATACTTTTGCATTGAGTTTAATAATTTGTTTTTATATGACATATATATTCATATTTTTTATTTTTTGTATATTATTTCTATCTATAACGTGGTATATATACAATCGACAGTTTTGTTTTGTTTATGGTTCTCTTTTTGTGTGTAAGTTTGTACTACATATATTCTTCTTCTTTTAAGTTTATATTCTTCTTTATTTATAATTGTAGGTATATTGGGTTATGTATATTTATGATTGCTTTTACTTCGTGTTAAAATAGAGTTTTATACAGTCCACTTGTTTTCATTTCTTTTATTTTAATATACATACCCAATCTAAAAAGGGGGAAACCAGCGTGTTCTAGATTGAACAAAATATCTTCTCTCCCCCTTCAGGATGACCCCAATTGTTATATTGAGGTCATCGTATGTGCAGAACGCAACATAATGATCACAATTATGTTGCGTTCTGCACATACGATGACCTCAATATAACAATTGGGGTCATCCTGAAGGGGGAGAGAAGATATTTTGTTCAATCTAGAACACGCTGGTTTCCCCCTTTTTAGATTGGGTATGTATATTAAAATAAAAGAAATGAAAACAAGTGGACTGTATAAAACTCTATTTTAACACGAAGTAAAAGCAATCATAAATATACATAACCCAATATACCTACAATTATAAATAAAGAAGAATATAAACTTAAAAGAAGAAGAATATATGTAGTACAAACTTACACACAAAAAGAGAACCATAAACAAAACAAAACTGTCGATTGTATATATACCACGTTATAGATAGAAATAATATACAAAAAATAAAAAATATGAATATATATGTCATATAAAAACAAATTATTAAACTCAATGCAAAAGTATACTCATAATACACATTATGAGTTAATATTAGGTAATAAAATACACAACACTGTGATATATATACAAAAGAATAGTGAAATTATTATAATATGAAAAATATACAAATCTACATAAAGGTAATGAAATGTTCTCAATCAAGTTCAATCGCGATCGCGGCACAAATTCGATAAAGTTCCAAACAAATATCAAATGACAATACCAAATGCACGTACTTTACATATCCAGCAACATAGATTAATGGTGTATTGTTCCTTACCCATTGAAAAGATGGCACTCCGGCCACCGCAAAAAATATGTCTTCACGGACGAATAACAGGAACCACAAAATTTCTAATTTCAACTTTTCTGCATCAAACCGACTACTTGGTCAAAGGACCGCTGGCAAGTGTCTTCACGCGCTGATCTTAACTTCAAAAACACATATTCTTATCTGGCATATGGAACTCGCCCTTATCTCGCAGATGGCTTGTCTTGGAATGTTTAGCCCTTAAAACTGCTGTGCCCTTGTACACGCAAATCTCGTTTAAATATACTACGGGGAGAATCAAAACTAACACAAAAAAGTCTGTTCATATTACAAATGTTTATATATCGTTGCGAAACTGCAACAAGTAGTATTGCGTCATCTGCATAACAAATTATTTTAAGTTGTTTTTCCCATTTGGTAACCTTTTTAGTTCTTACTTTTTTTATTATTTCATCTATAATCAGGTTGAACAATAGCGGACTCAGGAAATCTTCCCGTCTTATCCCATTGCCAGCTTCGTTAGGGTCGGTTATTTCTTCTACTTTTACTTTTATTGTGTTGTTTTTATAGATATTTTTGATCGTTTTGATTATTCCTATCTCTCTTGCGTACAAAAGTGGATAACGTCCTTTAATTTAACCCGGTCGAATGTCTTCTTAAGGTCCACGAAACATAGATATGTCGGTTTGTTGTATTCTAATGATTTTTCTTGCCCTTGCCTCATTATAAATATAGCGTCTGCGCATGATCTTGGTCATGTATAAAAATATAAAAAGTTAGATAGGTTAATTTGAAATAGGCTGTATATCGCTAATTTGTGGAAACAAAGGTTACCAGAGCCAATTACTAATAGAAGAAAGGCCAATACGAAAATTTTTCATAGAAAACGTTTAAAAATATTAGAAGTAGCTATCAAGCTCTCTTCCAAGAAATGATACAACATTGAAATTAACATTTTAACAGATTTTCAAGAATGTATAAAAAAACTGAACTAAGGATTTATTCAGTTACAAAAAATAATTAAAAGTGAATACAAAATGCACTTTATCTGAAGACAATATCGTAACTTTACATGTCGTCGCTCAAAACCATTGAAAAAACCCTGAACTCTAATTCAAAGCGCCATAATAACTGCAAATGAAAGACCTTTATTTTTAATCCTCGGAACAACCGCAGGACGTGTTCAGGTAAAACGCATACGTATTTGCGGTTACTAATGATATCCATCTCGATCTCGTTTCTTTATGAATGTATAAATAATAACCACAATTTAAATCTGTGACACGTGGAATTTTTTACCTTTTTTATATTGTTTTTATAAATATCTCCTTAAAAGGCAGCTGACTTTAAAACGGTTTTATTAATTTTGTTAAAGCAGAAGTGTAAGGTAATACTTCTTGGTATGCGGATGATGTATTGTAACTAGAAAAGATGATTTTCTGTGGTATCTTAGGTTGATGCTATTAAAATTGTGAAATAAAAATGTATAAACCTTTTGACTTCGAAATCAGAAGCCCAAATTGATTTAAATACAGCCAAAATTCAATTTTAAAATAAACATAAATATAATTTTATTCTGTTAGATTAAAAACAAAATTATTTTCGATTTACAAATATACAGTAACCTTTGAAAAGACTTTTGAAAAGTATTGTTTGTCGGGAACATCAGCGTAGTTCGGTAGTGATTTTCGTGTAAGAAAGAACATTTGGAAAGTATGTACAAGTCTGACCGAAGATGCTGCTCGTAGAACTAACAGTAAAACAGTTGTGTAAATAACTAGAAGAACGGAAAAAAACTGCCAAAGCGTGAACAAGACGATCCTTCAAGAGTAACAATGATGTTCTCGACAAGTATGGAGTTTACCCAGATACATTCAACTTTCAGTCAGCAGAAGAAACAGTTTTAACAAAAATAATTGATGGAAAATTCGAAAATGTGTCTCAAATATTTGAAGAAACTTCTAAATTCGAAAATATTTCTAGAAGATTCGACCAGACTTCTCAAATAACACTAGTCTGCAACCAAATCTTCCTTTCAAAAAATATATCATCTATATGCTCAAGTCTACCTCCGTTGACCGATTTTTTCTATCATGTCTGGATTGTCCGTTTAAGCATTTTTTTGTAAATATTTAAAATTTATGATTTTTTCAATTTAGTTTTGTTTCAAAACTATAAATGGTGTATATACTGTCGTACGGTCGATTCATCCTCCAAGTTACTTGGAGTTTCAGGATGGTCTCCGACCGCCGCTTTAGAGGAGAAACAAAGGTTTTCGACTCCATCCTCTTTCTCGTGGAGTTATGTGTCCTTTACTAACACTCAGCAAGAAGCTCAGCGAGAAGCTCACCGGAGGCTCTATTGTCAGCAAGGTGCTACCGGCAGTGCAGAACTCTTTAACAGTTCCATTTTTTTACGTAAGTCGTATATATCTTACATGAAACATTGGTTAGTATTCTATGCACGGTAGATGCCTCCTCTCGTGAAATAATTCCAAGTCCCATAAGGACCTTTATTTATTTCTAACGAATGATTTGGCGACAAAGTGCTGCTTCAGCTCGGTCGCCAATTGAGGAGTAATTCTAAGTCCACCCGGGCTTTTATTTACTCCTAACCGTCGGTGGTCTATTGGAATGCTGTGACAGTTATAGACAGATATAAGACAACCTGTCTTTTCTCTATTTCGAGGATCGATGTCTCTCTACCAGGGAGCGTTCTCTCCGAGCTGTTGGATGGCTTTTGCGAGGTAATTACAAGTCCGTTGCCAGACTTTTCTTGACCTCGACAAAAGATGATCGAACAGTTAACAAACGCCGTTTCCCACACTTCTTATGGCTTGATTAATGTCATAGCCGTAAGGATTGCATCTCCGCAGCGATCTTCCGTCGGAAGGCCAATACAAACGCAGTTAATAACAACCTTTGTTATTGCAATCTTCTTTGTTGTTATTTGTAATCTTCGCTGTGATTGGTCCACTCTGGCGACAATACATACAAGATGGGTTTTAGCGAGCAGTAAAATAAATTAAGATAGAAGTGATAGTAGCTATACTTACTGGCTTACAGGGAGGATATACTGAGTTTTCTTGTTTTTTTGTGTGAATTGGACAGTCGTGCTAGAGTTATACATTAGGGTAGTGAAAAATTGGCCAAAAAGAAAAAGTTTAACACTTGGAGTTAAAAATACACCACAAAAACGTCTAGTGCCACTAGACTGGAAATTTTTCTGCACCACTTCACATAACGCTGGAACTCATGAAATTTCGTAAAAGCTATGAATAAAAATGGTAAAAGATTTCAGTGCCTTAAAACTAAATTTCTCCGAATCAGTGACGCGAAGCTAAAACAAGGAATTTCTGTTGGTCCTCAAATACGAGAGCTTATGACAGATGTGGCTTTTAATTTTATATTAAACAGAGCAGTAAAAGAAGAAGAAAATCATCATCATTTTGGCTTTACAACCCTGTGTGGGTCCTAGCCTCCCCAAGAATTTTTCTCCAGTTGTCCCTATCCATCGCCTTCCTCCGCCAAGCACGTATTTCCAAAGAAGAAGAAAAAGTGTGTCATAATTTCCTTGGCAATACAAAAGCTGACAAACTCTGAGAACTCATTCAAGACCTGCTTTGCGTTTTTGAAGATCTTTGATGCAATATGTCACTCAAGAATAATTTTTTAGATTCACACTTAAATCTTTTTCCTGGAAATCTAGGTACCGTACGAGATAACAATGTTAAAGGTTTCGCCAGAATATATTGCACATTGAAAGAGGTTACAACGGGAAATAAACAACAGCAATGCTGTTAATCGATTTTCTGTTGTCTGTTGGTCGACTTACCGAGAAACTCCAATTGAAGCACTAAAAAGAAAGAAAACTACAGAATAACTTGGATTTTATCATGATAATGAGATAGATTTAGTGAAACTTTCATGACTTGTAATACAGAAATAGTATTTTTTACTGTAAAATTTAAACATAGTACATTTTTATTATAGTTGTAACTCTAATAATATCGTTTTTTGATTAAATAAAGATTATACGTAAAGTATATGTGCCGTCTTTATACCCATAGCAAATTTCGCATTTAGAGCACCAAAAATAACGTTAAAATGCATGAAAACTGAAAGGAGGAAAACTTTTTTTGTAGACCAGTGTAATTAAAGAAGTATGTAGACAAAACAATAAGAAATTTGAAGAAGTTTCTAGAACACTAGATAAGATACAGAAAACTGTAGACGATGTAGAAGAGAAGATCAAACAATTAGAGAGATTAATGCAGTAGCTTTAGATTCTGTAGTGAAAGAAGAATCACCGAGAGACGAAATGACACATCGTATGAGATTCTAATTGCCACCATTTGGTAGAAGTTTTCTTGGTCCATATACCTTAGACAATTTGATGCTATTGCAAAACTCAATTATTGGACTAAACAACAAAAGGCTGTTTCCTTGACTACTGCTTTACCAGGTGATGCTGCCGATATCCTAAGATTGATTCCTAAGGGCTAAGAAAAATTTTATCAGATCTTGTTCACTCGACTAAAAATATGCTATGGAGACAAAGAAAATAAATGTGATTATAATAACTACACAGCGAGAATCTTCGCGGCGTCCGAAATAGTGACCGCGGCATTCCAGAATATATGGCGGTCGGCGTTCAGAATAGTGACCATGGCATTCTAAAACGAATAAAGCAAATTCGCGAACTTAGCAAAATGAGTGGTAAAATGAAATCCTGAAGTTAGACCCAGTAAATGAAAAATAAAGAAGTGATGGAGTCGACCGTTACTTGGTGGAAATTCATTTTACCTAACAATAAAACACTGAAAACTTTTGTTTTCAATACTTCCACACACTTTGCGTTTACGCTTTATAGTCTTTAACTGAATAAGTTGAGCTGTTTGTCTAAAGTTGGTCATTCAGAGTTATATCTGTATTTTTTAATTTATTAATTTCCATAGATTCTAATAAAGATTGCCTTTATTTTGAACATGGAGAATATAATTGAAAGACCTTTTGTGTTCTGCTATACGTTTGTTAAAAGTTCTACCAGTTTGACCGATGTAAGTTTTTGGACAGTCGCCAAATTTAAGTTTGTATACACTTACACCACTGTTTAAGTGCTTTTTCTTTTGGCTCTTGTTGTACTTAATATATTTGGTGGTGGAAATACTAATTTCATGGCTTTCTTATGTAGTTTTGGTTGAAAATTTGTTTATTGTGTGTTATGGGTACAACGTATGAGGGGCTACAGGGATTCTGGAGAGGAAAAAGCTCTCTATCACAAGCTACGTCCATGGTATTTAACAATGAACTTTTAAAAGTTTAAAAAACAACAACAAAATTTTGATTCAAACCATAACTACGGTGATAAGGTAAACGTTTTATTCTCTTTTTCACTAATAAATTTAACACGATCTGACATTCACAATTCTCATCATAACAGACACGTCTCCATCTCTATTTCAGTGAAATATTTGTGATGACAGATGTTATGAATGGATTTCATTTTTTTCAATAAAGCTAAAATGAATCACATTCACATAATTATAAAAAGTTCAATAAACCGTTTTGATGATGACTTTATTTAATTACTGCCAGTTACTGTCAATTAAGAATGCTTCACGGTATTACTTAACCTATTGCTATCCTTGACGTTAATTACAAGAATAGTTCCTTCGTTTTGGTATATTAAACTATTTATTTTAATTAGAATGGGTTTAGGAAACAACCTGCTCGTTAAAATTATGTCGATTGGAAAATTTCTTTTTAATTCTATCTATTAAAAAGAAAGCTTCCATATTCCGAAGGATATTCTTTTAAGACGAACAATTATTACCAGGAGCAAAATGCATGAAAAAAATAAGCTAGTTCATTTTAGAAAACTAAATAATTACATATTTAATAATTGCATATGCTACAAAATATATTATACTTTGCATAATCACAAATATCAAGATGATTGGGTTGAGTACTAACGTACCTGAAAAGACTACAACTAATTGAAGAAAACGAATATACAGTTTGTAAAGAAAACGAAATACTGCATGTTTAAGTGATTAAATATATATATCATCCCAGAATACCTGCTGTAAAATTTAGAATGTATAAGAAAACTACCAATAAAAGACGAGCAATAAGAAACGACCTTAGTGCTCGCCCTACTAATTGAGAGACGTTGTTCTCTTGTCCAGTCGTCAGAGAGTTGACCCCTAAAAGTCATACGAACAAGCTGAATTTTGAAGAAAATATTAATTTTAGGACCTCAAAAAAGATTGCAAAAAAGTTTAGCACTTTTACCCCCGGGCTTCCCCCTAAAACCCTCCCAGGAGGGATTTACCAAGAAGCTGTACGCCGTAGAAAAAAATGTTTCACATAAAAAATGTAGCTAAGATAATTTTAAACAAAAATATTTATTAGCACTTTTTGTGTAGAATGATCCGTTCTCTCAGAAACAGCGCTTGAAGCGACTGTCGATTTTGAATGTTACGCGCGCGAAATCAATGTTCCAATAAAATTTGTATCAGCTTGACGGTAAAAATTCGATATCTTTTGATCCAAATGTCCTATCGACAAACCTGAAGATGCGTTTTAAAGGTAAAAAGTGCAGCTTTGGTATGCAGTTTTTTTGTATTTTGCCGCGAATAAACTTAGTTATTATAATTCACTTTCATTGACCAGTCGTAGTAAAATTTCCATTTCTAAATATCAATCTTTAAAACTTATGATATGAAATTTCAATTTTGATTTGTGGCAACAAATATGAGGCATTTGAAATATGAATAAAAACGCAGAATTTAACGTTTTACATTACAAACGATCGCACGTCACGGGAAATGCCTCCAAGAAGACGGTTTTGGGTGTAGTTTATAGCAGAAATTTGGTTCGACTGATTAATAATTGATTGATTGATTGATTGTGGCTTCCGAAAAAGTACTCACAAAAATGAGAAATGTAAGAATTTTAGTTTTATCCTCTGTAAGAGACTATTAAAGTTGGATTGGTTAGAAGAAGACCTGCTTAGATCTTCTTCTGACCATTGTTTATCGTATATCTCAGGTCACACAGTTTAAGATTTACCAGTAATTATGTACATTGGACTTACATGAGCGAGAGTTTTTTTCGCAGATGAATCCAATGGAAGTCTACACACAGTTGTGATAGAGGACGATGAAAATGAGTATCAATACATGTGTGGTTCGCGAAAACATTTATACCCTTTGTGCATTCATTACATTATACATTATACATTCATTTTTATGTGACATAATACAAGGTTAGATTGCCTTAATAAGGTTAATATTTAAATCTTTGCAATTCTCTACCATAAAGACCTTAGAGTAAGAGCGCTGAGAAGTTACGTATACGGATACGACAATATGGACTTGAGAGCTGGACACTGAAGCAAGAACACATAAATAAGCTACAGTCATTTGAAATGTGGTAATACAGAAGGATGCGAATAATTGCATAAATACAGAAGAAAACCAAAAAGGGAAGTATTGCAAGAAATAGAAAAAGAATACGAAATAATAAACACAATAAAAATAAGCAAGTTGCAATATCTGGGATACGTAATGAGGGGACAGCGATATGAAGTTCTAAGATTGATAATACAGTGAAAGATAAGAGAAGAAAGCAGTGTGTGAAAATTGTTGAAAAATTTAAGGGACTGGTTTAAGTACAGTATATTAAAACTTTTCAGAGCAGCGGTAGATAGAGTAAAGATAGCGATGATTATATCCAACCTCCGATTAGGAGACGGTACTTAAAGATGAAAATTTAAATCTCACAGTAGCCACCACTAAGTCAAGATTTGAATAAAATTTGGAACATTTTAGATGTTCTCAAAAAAAAAACAGTTTGGTGTCATGTATCTATTCCAATTAAATGAAAGAATTGGAGCATGCTATTCTGATACAATGGTAGATATTTTCTAAGGAACCTTGGGAAAAAATATAGGCTTCTATTACTATATACTAAAAGCAAAGGTAATAAAAAGATCATAAAATCTGAATATATAGAACAGTGATATATACGGAGTTCGGTACTGATAGCGATCAAATCTACCATATTTATTATCAGCTATCCCGAAAGATAGTCATTTTAAATGGTAAAAACAAATCATAATGTAACAGCAACAAAATAACCTTTAAATAATACCTACGTAAAGAGATAATAAAAATTCCAGTTGGGTCTTGACCAGTTTTTTGGACCGGCCACAGGATCGACTCAACTCCTGATCAAGAAAATTAATCAAATGACTTTATACAGTAATAATACTACATACAACTCCTCTAAACACATTTACTCAGATGTCGTAAATTATTTTAAACATCCAACAAAACAACAAGCAATAGTCATTTCCAGCATTGAAGGTACAAAAATCCATTATTACGTCTTAGCTGTTGGATCACTAGTGGGTCCAGTTAATGTACTTTTTGCCTCCAGAATTGCTAACAATAGGATATGCATATACCTCTCTTTAAAAAACACTGTTGATGCTCTTCTTCATTCTTATAAATATATCGCAATAAATGCAATAAATGGATGTCAAGTCGAAGTAAGAAGACTAATTTCTCCAGCCCAGAGACTTTTAATATCTAATGCATGTCCTACAATCCCGAACGAAATAATTGAACAAGAATTACAAAAACTTGGTATTCACACTGTATCCAAAATGACTTTTCTTGGAGTAGGTATGTCTGAAAATGGGTACAGTCATGTTCTGAGCTTTAGAAGGCAATCATTCATTACACCCCTAAAAAATATGTTTAGTTTTGACTCTTTTACCATAACTCATGATAATACTTCGTACCGGGTATTTCTCTTTATAGACGGATTTAGTTGCTCCAAATGTAAAACCATTGGTCATCAAGAATCAGAATGCTCTCTCATTTCGAACCAAACTAATTCAACTACCCTCTTAGATTCAACCCAAACCACATCATCATTATCTAAACCTCATGAACCTAATGATACTCCTTCAACTCCCCTCTCAGATTCAACTCAAACCACATCGTCATTATCTAAACCTAATGAACCTAATGATAAAATATATCAATCTACGGAAACCGACCTCATCCAAAACATATCTAAAGATAATCCAAACACTTCGTCTTTTTTTTCCAAATCAACATCACCAGCTGTAAATAACACTAAAAATACTATGGAAATCGACCTCATCCAAAACATGTCTAAAGATAATCCAAAAACTTCGTCTTCTTCTTCCAAAACAACAGCACCAGCTGCAAATATCACTGAAAATACTACGACACCAGAAACACCAATAACCTTAAATAATGCAGTCAATTCTAAACAGCTAAAAAGATATAACATATCATCTCCTGAAATTAACGAAGACAACCCAAAAACCGACTCCACCGACTCATCTGTTTTTAATAACCCTAAACAATATAAACCAAAAAAGAAACCCAAAACCCCCCGCGAAGATGCCATTCACTCCCTAGAATCCATCAAAGAAGAAACCGAAAATAGATCACCTCCATTTATACTAAATTTCAATGAAATATGTGATTTTATTGAAAATGTTTTAAACTCTCATAACCCTGAATTAATTTCTAAAGATTACTCCAATTAACTAGAGGAACTGGTTCAGATCCTTAATTTTGTTTATTGTTAGACATAAAATTCTAGGTTAAGAAATAATATCACCCGACTAAAGAAAAAAATAAACCCTAACCCTTCTTCAGCTGACGAAATTGACGAATCATCACTAGTTGAAGGATAATCAAGGGATGACTAATTCTCCTTAAACTATATAGGAAAAATATCAGCACAGAAACAACATCCAGTATTCTCCCAAATTTGCCATCCCAGTATTGGTTCTACAAAACCAGCTAAAAATACTACTCCCCTTATAGAACGAATAAAATCTTCTAACTTTGACATGGATAAGCTAAATCGATCTCCACAAGTCAGCGTAAATTTTCCTCCATGGACAATCCAACCACTTACCATTGACTTAACCCTCACAAAATACCCCAAATCAACTACAAATTCTATTTTCATTGAACACTTGTACTCCGAAGTGATATCTCATTATCCTAATTATCTCCAAATTTTTCAGTGATGCCTCTTAAAGTTCATGACGGACACGCTGCTGCATACTACTGTAAGTACACTACTCACAGTATATCCATACCTACAAACTTCTGCATCCCCACAGGCGAGACCACGGCCATTTTGGAAGCCTTAATTTTCTTCAAAACGCGTAGTGAGAATAAATGTGTCATGATTACTGACTCATTAAATGCTCTATTAGGTGTAAAACAAATATACCCTACAAATCCAATATTTCGGGCTATAAAAAATGAGATAAATATAATTCAATCAACTCGAAATTACTCCGATCTTAAAAGCCTACTGGAAAGACTACTGGAAAGATTAAGGAACCAAACTATATGAGATTTATCCCCTTTTGAAGACCATCTTGAATAATCCATCCAATAGAAGGGACCAAGTAATAACTAACCGACGAAGAATTGGACACACTGCACTGACCCATAAATTCTTAATTAACAAAGAATCTTCTCTAACCTGCAGAAACTGTTCTCTCCCATTGACGGTGAAGCATATTCTGATTGACTGCCAGTACCACGAAGAAACAAGAAGAAAATATGGAATCTCAGATGACATCAAAACCACTTTAACCATAAACACTGACCATGTAATAAATTACTTAAAAGATTTACGTTTATATACATCTATTTAATGTAAATAAAATGAACTCTTGTGTACGTTAGTCCACTAATAACCCTGCGTGGTTAATGTGGATTATATGTTTTTTCTAAATAAAAAAAGTGATATATACCAGTCATAACATACGACTCAGAAACCTGGACCATCACGAAACACAACCAACTAAAGGCTATTAAGACTTTTTGTCGCAAAATACTGAAAAAAATATATAAAATAAACTAACCAACAACAACACACTAAATAGAAAATAGAAAAGTGTTAAAATATAATGATAAAAATGATAATTAATTACTTATTTTCGCGAAAATTATAACTCACCTGCAAGTATTCGAATGCACCAGTCTTAATAATTAGTTCATCACAGTTCTGTATTTGAATTAGTAGACTAGAAGACGTAATATAATAAAACGACTTTTTCTCCATCACCACTCTTTGAATTCCATTTAGATAGATGAATGTTAGTGCGGGCACTTCTTTAAACGTTTTGGTCGAGAAAGTTAACTCCCGTCCACCGTAGATGTATATTTCGAAAGCTTCTTTGGGAACGTTGGCATTTTCCAAGTTTACTACCTGTAACAAAACAAAACCGTTAATAATATTCATGATGGACCTATTAGTCGTTTGCAAATATAAGATAATACGTCAGAACAAATGTAAACAGTATCCAGACAAACGTCAAGCTCAAAACATTATGAGAAATGTTTAAAAAATAAAATGTAAAATCCCCAAGACCAAGCAGCATCGTTATGTATGCTAATTTAAAGCCAATGTGGCATTATTTATGGATTATTGCATAAGCTTTTATTTTAAATAGACCAAATCGTCATGTTAAATTATTTTGCTCTTGTATTAAATCTGTGAATAGTCTTTGAAGGCTATCTTCATTTTGGGCTATCAAGATCGTATCGTCTGCGTAACAGATAATTTTAATTTAATTATTCTCCATTCTGTATCCCCTCTCTTTATTGACGCTCTTTATGACTTCATCCATGATTAGATTAAATAGCATAGGGTTTAGTGAAACCTCCTATTTTATTCCATAGTATGTATCTATAGGTTCTTTAAGTGGTCCATCTATTCTGACTTCCATTTTCTTGTTTGGACAGACGTTTTTAGTTGTTTTTATAACATGTGTATTACACATTTAAGTCTTCTATGTCAAATGCCTTCTACAAGTCAAGTCAATAAAATATAGGAATGTGGGTCTATTTTATTCTAATGCTTTCTTTATAATCTGTTTTAAGACGAACATTGCATCTGAACTTAGTTAAAAGCACAGTTGATAACCGCTTAAACTCAAAATACAAAGAAATATACCCTGGGGGCAAAATTAACCGGACACTCATATTTTTACTAAAAACTGGCGTTTAAAAAAGTTTAAGATAATCCCAATTGAGTATTTAATAATAAACAAAATTTAAAAGTCAAATTTATTACTTCCTTCTTCAAACTCAAGAATGTTACACAGAAAAAACAATAAATAATTTAAAAAATTTGAAAATCTGCAAAGAAACAATTTTTTTTAATATAAACATTTTTTATGGAATATTTAGTAGAGTGTATTACATCCAGGAGTCCTAATTACGGCTCTTATTCGATCAGGCATACTTCGGATTAAGGCAGTCTGCTTGAGGGATTTGCTCCCATTCGTCACGAACTGCTTGCTAAAAATCATTCATGGTTTCAAACTCACCATAGTTACGTCGAATACGTCGTGACAGGATATCTCATGCGTGCTCTATTGAATTGAAGTCTGCACTCTTTGGGGGCCGTGGTAATAAACGAATCTCAACTTCATCCAAGTAATCCCGTGTTATTCTTGCGATGTGCGAACGAGCATTATCTTGCATCAGACGAAAGTTTTCTCCAACAAATTCGGCAAATGGCACTACATGATCTTTCAAACATTGCTGACTATATCTTTAAGCGTTTAAATTGCCGCCTTGACTTGTAACAAGTTCTGCATGAGTCTCTAGGGAAATGCCTGCCCACACCATTATACCACCTCCACCAAATTGAACTCTCGGAGTAAAACAACATTGCTAATAACGTTCACCAGCTCTTCTCCATATCCTAGGCCGCCCATCTGATGAGTATCTGTTAAATCTTGATTCATCGGTGAAAAGCACAGCACTCCTTTCGTCAGCACCCCAATTAAAGTGTTCGTGAGCTAAGTGTAAACGTTGCCTCCGATGATCTGCTGTTAATAGAGATCCCGTGACAGGTATTCTGGGACCTTAATCCATATTCATTTAAGCGTCTTCGAACGGTATAAACGGAAACTGTGTTTCTATAACATCTATTAATTGTACTGGTGCTGATAATGTACAATCGCGTAACGTTTGTAATATAAGAAAGCGATCTACAACTTGACTTGTGGTACTTCGTCTACCTTGACCTGGCCTCCTGGTGTATTGTCCTGTTTCCCGAAATATTTGTATTGAATCAAACACTGTACTTCGAGAAATTCCTAAAGCATTTGCGATGTAACGAATGCTCCGCCCATCATCCCGAAAAGCAACAGCTTGTGCTACTTCTTCTGGTGTCATATTTTTTAATGCAAATTTTAGACAGGAGACAATACAAAAATCTACAGCCGAAATTATAATCAGGTACAATAGGTACCACAATAAACTTAAATTAATACAAGGCACTATTTCACATTAATAACAAAACATATGTGTAAAAGTGTTGTTGTTCGCACAAAACATCTAAACAGGTTCAAACAAGAAAAAAACGTAATCGCTAATAAGGCATAAAATACAATTTAAGCAAATTAAATAAGTTTTGATCTAAACACCAACAAAAAACAAAAAAATCTGAGTGTCCGGTTAATTTTGCACCCCAGTGTATAAATATGGAATGAAGTACTAAAAAAATATGGAATGACAATTAATAAATATAAAACAAAAGTTATGGTAATAGAAGAAAATGAAGAAGAAGAAAAGATAAATATAAAAATAGAAGAAGTAAATATAGAACAAGCACGAACCTTTAAATACTTAGGAATAGAATTAGAAGACAACAGAAAACAGGAAACGGAAAATAATAGAGTTAAAAAACGATGAACCTATATTACCCTTTACAGGCAGTAGAAACGAAATATCTGATACAAGTTCGAGGAGTTACCTAATGAGATTACGGAACATTCAAATAAGAGAAGATTTGCAAATAGAGTCTACATTAGAATATAATAAAAATAATGAGAATATTATATATCTTCTTCTTCTGGTTCCTATCCGTTTCGGATGTTGGAAATCATATTCTACCACTGTATTCATCTATACAGTATCACAGCACTTTGTAGGTAATTCGAATCAGTCCACATGATTTTGAGAATTGTTTCTTATATCCGTATTATAAATACTTGTATTCTTTTCTCCATAACGATCCATGGAAAGCAGTAAGTTCTTTAAGTTAAAAAAGTCGATTCTGACTGTTTCCTTACTTTTTGACTGTATCCACCCTAAGACCAGGTATAATTGCGCAATGGGATCGGGATATACTTTTCAAGAACCCAACTGTCCACCTGTGTCTAGTTTCCATTTTCCAGGTACCAGATGTTATTAAAACATAAAGGGCCTTATATTAGAATCTTTTCATCACACCACTTGACACTGTATAGTTGGTTGCCTAACTTTAATCACATAATTTTCTCACCATAACTTTATCTTACATACATAATTTACAACAATAACATTGATGGTTGATACTGTTATAATTTTATTTTATTTCAATTTTTCACAATTTTTAAATAACGTTGGCTTTTGTCTTAAATAGACATATATAGTTACACTGACTGCTCTGTCACAACTTCCGTCATAACCTGCCAAGATTGTCATTTTAATCAGTTGCTTTATTGAAGTCCTCGTAGACATACCGTCTCAGGACTTGCAACTTATTGCAGAGTCATATGTCACCATGTTACCAATCCAACGGTAACTTTACCATCTAAATTGTAAAACAGACATAATGTAAACTAAATTTCAATTAGCAATTTTTAAAGGGTTTGTAACCCCATATTTAGTGGCTACATCCATGTATTAACTTGTAAGTATTAACCACATTTTACACTAACCTTAGTCAAAACTTAAATTATTTCAATTCTTTTTAATTAAGTGGTTAAATACTTTTAGGGTACTGATGATGGAATACTTATTCCGAAAACGTTTTGCCAATTTAACATAGCCCAACTGGGTTTTTTTATATACCTTTTTATAAAGGATTTTATTCAAAATTTTTAATATATGGTATACAGCCAAACACAGGAACTTAGTTTCCTTGTGAATTATTAAGTATTCTTAATATGGCCTCATGGATCAGAGATGTTGGACACATTCCTGAATGATATAAACGATAAAGAAGAGACAATAACATTTACGATGGAAATATATATGAAACTGGATATGATAAACACACATTAACAGATATCTAAATTATATATCAAATCACAACATAAATATTAAAATGGGAATGAATTAATCCTTATAAGATAGTGCCAAAATTAGTTGTTCTAACGAAAATTCGTTCTTAGATGAGAAACATTTGCCAACATCTGTTTTATTAAAAAATAATTATCCTTTATCGTTTACAAATACGTAATTTTCAACAATCGACTGAATGAAATAGAAAAACTTAGAACGAGATCTTGCAGCATACACAAGGAATAATACGAGAAAAATAACAATACTATATATAAAAGGATTATCAAAAAAACTTAAACCGATAGAAAATAAATTTAACAACATTCAAAACAACAAACACATTGAGATAAATTTGATCTAAAACTAAACCTAACAATGAACAAGAAAAAACAAAAAATTGTATTTAGAAAATACTTTGTGAATGCGATCGAGAATTTGATAGATCTCAAATATGTAAACACGCATGGAAAAATGAACATAGGATTCAATGGAACGATTTAAGTATGGTCCTAAATGAAGCAGACGGTAAAAAGAGAAAAAAGCGCCTCTAATTATGCTAAATGAGACCAATTGCGTTGCAAATTCCTCAGAAGAATGCAGTAGGATCTGGTTACCCTTATTAAAAGAGGAAGTCAATAAAAGAAAAATACCGCTATTAGTAAGTCAGTAACATATCGAGGATACATAATTTATGTTTTCAAATAACATACATATAAATTCAGAGTTTGGTGTTTATTGACAGTAAACTAAATCTAACACCAAATACTTACCATGTCGGGATAGTATTATGAGGTTTTTTTCCTGGTTTTTTCCTCATGATTTACTATGGAATCACTAGCAGGAGAATTTTACTGTCATCATTGCGTATCTCAATCAAATGAACTATCTTACAATAAAGTCGTCCCAGAAACGCAACTCAGCAATATTGGTAATATCATTTTAAAGTCATCTACTTTAAAATATATCATATATAAATTTTCAATATTAATGAGTCATATATAAAATTAAATTATTAGAAGAATGTTTCATCAAGTAACAAAATTTATTAAAATAAACTTATTTTAAATTTAAATTGTGGCTTATTCCTAATAAAAATAGTAATCGCATTAAGATGCCACAAGCAAGTAGCTTCAGAACAATATTACCCATTACTTTAGGATCGAAACCATTTTGCAACTGTTTAAAAAACTATAAGAACTTGCAAAGAAGGAACTTTTTGAATAAACAAACAAAACAAGCAAACCTAAAATACAATACTTCAATTGGTTATACTAAGTGTGATGGAACAAACGATCAATGCATATTTTGTAACTAGACAATTTACTAAAATGTCCAGTCATATCCACTCATTAAATCAAGTCCTATAAAAGTAGACTTTCACCTTTTAGAATGAATAACCATAAGGAACAGGCTATCACTTAAAAAGGATTGTTTAATTAAATATCAGTGCAATTTAATTTCACACGGTACGAAACGCTCCCAGTTGCACTTCTTCGAGAAGGTTTTTATTACTTGAAGTTTCACTAGACTAACAGTTTCTTAAAAAGCAATACTGAATACGAACGTCTACTTCCTTTTAAGCGTTGATTATAGCATTCTGTATGCTGTGCAGTAACAGTAACTGAGTAAGGTTTTTAATGCAAAACTTGTTTCTCGGGACATGTTTTTATCTCGTACTCTTTAATGCTCTACTGACATTGAAATACAACGGCTGTTTTAACTATCACCGCCGATTAAAAAGTTTTGCAGATATTCGTTTCATTTTGTGATGTCATCGCACTTAACATTTACATGAATAGCAGCTTTGTTGTTGTAACAATATCGGCTTCATAATTTAATGTACCTTTCCAAGATTTCATTAAAATGAGTCAAGAGTAGTTTGCGAACGTGGTTTATCGTTCATATACGAGCCCCTTCCCATATCAGTTGGCCCAACGTTAGATTGATAAGAAAATTAAATTTTAGAGAATAAAAATAAAAGCGCAGCGTAAATTTTTGAAGTTTTAATGCATCGAACAACATTTTTGAATTTCCTAATTATAGAAAATATTTTATAACGTAATGAAAACTATTGATTAAACAGAATAATAATAAATTTTAAAAAACGTACAGAATATGTAATATTAACAAAAAAAAACGTTTAAAAAAAAAGTTTACCACTGAGTTACCTCCCCTTTATTTTTAATGATATCCACAATTCTTCGTAGGCGAGCGGTTTACCCCTCAAAAGACGCTTAGAAACAGAATATACCGACTAAAATTATTTTTGCATTTCTAATGCACCAAACCTTTTTTATTCGATTCTATATATTTTTCTAAGATGAAATGTATTTTTTTTTAATTTTTACAAGTGGGCCGACAATTGTTATTAACAAATAACTTATACAAAAAAGCAATTTCACCGACTTGCTTCGGAATCAATTTTTTTAGGTGTATCTCATCAAAATAAACACTTTTTCTCTCTTGATAATTTTTCGAAAAATGCTTCCTTTTCGAGTTATTTGCATTTTTTTGTTGAAAAAATGCCTTAATTAGTTATTTTTGGGATTTTTTTTCTAAAAAACTACTAAATGAATTGCAATTCTACAAATAGCTTTATAATCTTTAAACCGTCGAGTACAAGTTAGAATATTTTGACAGTGTATACAGCGCCAGCGGTTGCGGCGATGCAGGAGTGCGGCGCGTAGAAATATTTGTTTAAATTTAAAAAATTAATTCAATACAAATATTACGTACAATTTATTAAAAAAAAGATATTTCTAATTATTTTTATATAGACATATTATAATTAAAACAATTAAAATTAATTTTTTACAATGCTATAATAATGTAATTTTTCTTTTAATATACGTGGGGACTATATTATTGAATGTTTTATTACAGTGAAATACATTAAGCAATATATAATTAATATTTATTGAAAAATATAATAAAATTAAAATATAATATTAATTTTACATCGTTTTCATTGTCAATAATTTGAAAATTTTCGTCAACAGCAACAGGATTTCCATCTAATAAGCTGATTTCATTGTCTTCAATAGAGTCGTCTTTAACATTTTTACAATTCTCTGGTGTACATGCACATACTGCGCAGCATTCTAAATTATAGGAAATACAATTACAATTTTTCGTAGAACATTTTCCGGTACATGAGCAGAAATACTTTTGTAACATATCTAAACTAGTTTTGCCTTCAAAATAATTAAAATCGAAACAATTATTTTCCATTATCCAACCATGGGTTAATGGATCAAGAGATGAAATAATATTGTTTTTTGCTTGAATCCATTCATTTATTTGCCACGTTGCTCTTAAGTAATGTTGTAATAATGCTGGTTTCGAATGTGGTAATTTTTCATTAGATGCATTTTTTAATGCAATATTATATCTTAATTCGCGCCCAATAACAAGTTAAAACAAGACTATATCGTTGGCGCTAATTTAGAATTATCTAAGAAATTTGTAGTGAAATGTAGAATATTTAGTAATTGTAACCTAGTATTTACTTACCTACGTAAATAAAATTAAAATTTCATTTAATCAATTATCAGATATTTTTCAGATATACTTATATATATATATATATATATATATATATATATATATATATATATATATATATATATATATATTACATTATTAAAAAAGTCGAAAAGATTCGAGCGTCTACAGCACCTCAACCGCTGTACACGCTTAGCGGGATACTCTCGAAAGGCATATTCGAAATATTTGGGTCCACGTTTTTAGCGAGATAGAAACCATTTATCCTTATCAAAATATTCTAACTTGTACTCGACGGTTTAAAGATTATAAAGCTATTTGTAAAATTGCAATTCATTTAGTAGTTTTTTAGAAAAAAATCCCAAAAATCACTAATTAGGGCATTTTTTCAACAAAAAATGCAAATAACGCAAAAAGGAAGCATTTTTCGAAAAATTATTGAAGGAAAAAAAGTGTTTATTTTGATAAGATACACCTAAAAAAATTTATTCCGAAACAATTCGGTGAAATTGCTTTTTTGTATAAGTTATTTGTTAATAACAATTGCCGGCCCACTTGTAAGAATTTAAAAAAAATACATTTCATCTTGGAAAAATATATAGAATCGAATAAAAAAGGTTTGGTGCATTAGAAATGCAAAAAGAATTTTAGTCGGTTGATGCTCTGCTTATAGGGGTAAACCGCTCGCCTATCGAGGCATAGTTTTTACCAAGTTCTGACAAAATTCTAATGTAAACGAATCCCATATTTCTTGCAATTTTTCCTTCAATTCGTTGACGGACCTGCCAGAATGTTTTCTCAAAGCTTTTTTCATTTCGCGTCACAAAGTCTCTATCGGGGACGGGACTGTTAGAAACCCATTCCAGAAGTGGTATGCATGCCATGGTCTTTTGAGGTATGACAACCTGCGCCGTCCTGTTGGAAGACAAAATCTTCCGCTGATGTTAAACGGTGTTCCTTAAGCGGTAAAAGAGATTCTTCTTAAATATTCAAATATTTGTCTGTGTTTACAATCTCATCGATAAAATGTAACTATCCCACACTTTTAGACGATATGCTGCCCCAGATCATGACAGATGCAGGAAATTTGACTTTTGATAGAAAACTGCATTTTTCCTGCGAATAACGCGACTCCTACCGTCTCCAACACACACTTCAAATCTGGACTCATCACTACATTGTATTAAATCCTATTACGACTGAGTCCAATCTTTATGCTTTTTTGACCATCTTAGTCTATTTTTCTTTTGTTATAATGTTAAAAGTGGCTTTTCCTTCGTACTCATTTTTTCAACTATAAAACTCACTTGTTAAGTACCAAATCCTAATTTGTTGGCCTCTCGATGACATGTTGATCTAGAAACGTGTCTTCCAATAACGTCATTCCATAAAACGCGTAACTCCATATAATTTGCTCGTCGATTTTTCACTATAATGCATCTTAATGCCCTTCGATCTACTTCGGTTATTTTACTTTTTCGTACATTTCTAGGTTTTCTGACGACCGAACTTGTAGTTTTATATCTTCTGACTATATTTCTTACACTATAGCGTAACAATTGCAACATATTCGCGATTTTCGAATTGGATTTTCCAGAATTAAAAAATCTAATAATGATTGAACAAATTTTCTCATTGATAACTTTGCTCGACCCATTGTACAATCCATAAACGGCAAAAAGCTTTATAAGACTACAAAATACAGTTGACATTAACTGACAATATTATTGTTTTGATGTCATTTTTGATATTACGATACTTTTTTATCTCAACGACTAAAAAGAAGGAAAAGGATGGAACTTATTCATAGAATCAATCAAGAAGAAGATTGATCTACTTCCACACCCATGTTTGTGTTAAAAATACAATTCGGCAGTTATATTACATTCGTTAAGGTCATCTACCGTCATCTACAAGGCAACCCTTCGTACCGTGCCTACCTTTTCATTCAATGTTCCAATTGAAACATTCTGTGGGTCATTGGTTGTGATCTTCACGCTCGTTAACCTTTCACACACATTAAACCCAATAAAGAATACGCGGTAACAGAGGCATACATTAGACAATTGCCATGAGGACTAAAAGTATTAGTTAATATATAAAATAAAGCAAAGAGACAAATACCATGAAAAAACCAAGCAATATTTTTGTATTCTCAAAAAAATTGGAAAGATGAAGGAATGAAATACATACAGGGTCTTCCAATATAGACTTCCAAACATTGATAGTTGGCATAGACGGTATTGTTAAAGCTATATCTGTCAAATTGGCTGTTAATTAATCAGTCTATTTTTGTCAAATCAACATGGATGGATATACTGTACCGTAATTTCGGGTGACTTCGACTCACTTTCGAAGTTTAAATGTAGATTTCAGTATTCTGAATATATAAAAGTATGTTTCTTTATTTATTTGTTTTTGAGTTTTTGACTACTTTATTACAAAAATTACACTAAAACACAAAGAAGTGCTTACTTTATTATAAAAAAAAAAAATAAATATGTGGTGTGCAAAGTCACCTGCTAGTGGCGGGTGACTTTGTCTTAAGCTACATTTTACATTTAGTCCCTGTGATTATTATTGTTGGGCTAAAGTCACCCTACAAGATGAATCAGAAACAAACATTTTGTTAGGTATAAAAATTTTTATTTAAATTTCAAACAAAAACTTTCAAACTTTTCAAACTAAAACTAACATGAAACTCTACGCAGGGCCCTAAGTTCACAAAAAACATAATTTCTTAACAAAAAAATGAACAATAAAACGATTTACAAGCTTTTTTTTAATCTGGAAAGAAATATCGGTTATCTCCAATGGCTCTGTAAAAACAATATTACCCAAGTGATAGGATTTTCTTACGGCGACTTTGGGCCATTGCCATAAACCTCTTTCACCCAGTACCATTACTTGCACCCAACGTAACAGTTATTTAGTTTAATTAAGAAGTCTCCAACTCGAATGGGAAACTCTTATATATCTTCATTATTCCTATAGCTCTCATTAGATGCAGATTCGACGTAGTATCTGCAGTGTTTCCAAAATCTATTGAAACGTTGTGTTTTTTTTACCATCTTATGTTTAGGCAATTCACTAGAGCCAGCTGCAGCAATGGTCGCTTGTTCAGTGATTTCTCGATCTAGGCTACTGCCAAGTACAACTTCGTTATTAACGTCTCCGAGGAGCTCATTTTGTGGATTTTCTTTCTCTGTTTTGATTATTAGCTGTTCAGTTTTCCTTCCAATGTTACGTTTTGCTGCCATTCCAGTTTTCGTTTTTCATTTTCTTGTAGTGCCATTTTCTTTTACTGGCTTCTTCTTAGCCGCTTTTTTTGCAACTGCAGCATCTTGTTGGCTTTTAACATCTTCAGAACAGATACTTTTTCCTGCTGCAATTTATATTTTTCTTTTTCTTTTAACAACTCTATCAGCTGTGGACTGTAATCTTTTTTCTGCAAGAAAATTTAAAACAACGTTACTTACTTACGAAGTTACTTGCGCAACATCAGTTTAATAGTTTGGAATTCTGGTTAGTACTTCTGCGTTTAAGGGAAAAATGCCACACTTTCCAAATTTTTTCCGCCATTTACACTAATTATTTCAACCAGTTTTTTCAAAAGGGTGGGAAAGGTACTTTTTGGGATTAAGTTGGTGTTAACATTCAGTGTTTCGTATTCTACCAAAATATTTCACCAAGCTATTTTCATCGGTCGGAAGTAGGCGACATCTAATGGCTGTGTTAGGTGCGTAGAATTGGCAGTAAGACACACGAATTTAATGTTTTCTGCTTCACAAAGCTATAAAACTTTTAATGATATATGGTAATGGTTGCATTTTTTTAGCGCCTACAGCACCTCAACCGCTGTACACGCTTAGCGGGATACTCTCGAAAGGCATATTCGAAATATTTGGGTCCACGTTTTTAGCGAGATAGAAACCATTTATCCTTGTCAAAATATTCTAACTTGTATTCGACGGTTTAAAGATTATAAAGCTATTTGTAAAATTGCAATTCATTTAGTAGTTTTTTAGAAAAAAAATCCCAAAAATCACTAATTAAGGCATTTTTTCAACAAAAAAATGCAAATAACTCGAAACGGAAGCATTTTTCAAAAAAATATCAAGAGAGAAAAAGTGTTTATTTTGATGAGATACACCTAAAAAAATTGATTCCGAAACAATTCGGTGAAATTGCTTTTTTGTATAAGTTATTTGTTAATAACAATTGTCGGCCCACTTGTAAAAATTAAAAAAAAAATACATTTCATCTTGGAAAAATATATAGAATCGAATAAAAAAAGTTTGGTGCATTAGAAATGCAAAAATAATTTTAGTCGGTTGATGCTCTGCTTATAGGGGTAAACCGCTCGCCTATTAGATATAATCTATCTACAGTCAGTCATACCATCATCTTAGCACCCCTTTCCTTTATGTATTCTTTCTCTTCCCATTCTATATTGCCATCGTAAGTATGGCATAAATACCTTTAATTTTTTGTGATAGTAACATCATGGTATATATGAGATACTATCAACACATATAATGCTATTATGCAAATGAGGCGGTGCTGATATTGGGGCAATAATAAACATTCTTTTATAACGTCTATATTTTCAAGAAATTTTAATAGACATGTCGTTTTATACATTAATTTAATGTTTGAAATCCTTTTAAGGCTTTTATAAGTACGCAAGACATGATACTCCTTTTTCGATCTTTACAAGTCTTTGAGTCACAGATCCCATTTCTCCCACAACATTCACGCCTATGCGACTCATTGTAACCTTCCGCCCTCATAAACACGATTTGTCTAACTCATTACAACCAGCAGATGGGAGACGTCTGTATCGAATTATATCAATATACAGGAGTAATAAAAGATTCTCACATGCGATTGTCAAGAATAGAAGGCTAAAAGAAATTTTATTAGGTTACACAATTTATAATATATAGGTTACAGTAAACCGATTGAATTTATTAATATATTTTATATGGAAAACTCGTCACAAAATATCAGCAATAAATAGTTGAGATATATTAGACAGTATGTTAGTTTTTTATATATATTGTGTTTCTTTTAGTAATGTAATGGAACATTTTAAACCAAATAATATCCAAATACATTGCAAGGTCCCTTGAGTAATTCCAACGCTCTAGTAATCTTAAGGATGTTGTCTTATTAAAAAAGAAACAACGCCTCTTACGTTGCACGCAATGTTGATGTCTTGGAGAGGGTAGAAAATTAGGGTCATACAAATTTTCGCGTGAGAACACTGTATGTGACACCGACCACTAAACTTTATTATTTAGCAATTCCGTCTTCATTGAAATTTAACGTCAAATTTCTACGGCGCTGCTTCCGTTTTGACTTTACGTTTCTATATAGTTTTAAATCTAAGTGCGAGTAGATTCATATCTTTATAATTTTGATGTATTATTTTATTTCTTGTGTTCCTGACATCTTCTTTCGGTGTGATTTTAGGTCCCCCTAACATTAGCAATTACATTTGGCGAGTTATTCACGATGTTCAGATAATTGGAATAGTTGTTTAGCACTGCGTATTCCTAGACAATTGTGCATGTTCTTCAGCCATTACATCTGCTTCTTTCCAATTCCTTTGCAGTCTTCGATTTTACCTTACATGATAAGCTGAAGGATTCTGTACCGGTCTTTTCTAAGAACATGCCCTAGGTATGAAACTTTTCTTATTTCAATATTTTCAATAACTTAGGGCGTTTGTTCTATTTAACACAACTTTGTTGATCTGCATCATCATCCAAGGTTTTCGGGACTTAATACATTTTTAGAAAAGTTGTGCGGGCTGATTCAATTTTGCATTTGATCTCTTTAGGGTCTAGTTGGTTCGTAATGTAACATCCCAGATATTTAAAGCGATTAACTCTCTCGATGTTTTGTTAATTTATCTCTAGGGAAGCATTTTCGTGAAGTTGGCGACTAAATATCATAAATTTGGTCTTAAAAATATTCATCATTGCTTTTCGACCTAAAGTTGCAACGCCAGTTTTAAAATCATGTTTTAAAATCTGTCTGACGTTTCTTTAAATGTAACATTCGTCGGTTGATCTGTCATCGACTCGTATGACTGCATATTACTTCCAATATAAGTTTTTTATGATACGTAGGTCTCTACCCGCAATTCCTTTAGTTCTTAATATGTTCCTAATATGTCCTTAATATGTTCTTAGTATGTTCTTAATATGTTCTTAATATGTTCTTAATATGTTCTTAATATGTTCTTAATATGTTCTTAATATGTTCTGAATATGTTCTTAATATGTTCTTAATATGCTCTTAATATTTATGTTCTTAATATTATCTTGTTCAAACGCGTTCCATGCTGTACCATATCGAAAACCTTTTCGTAATCGATTAAAGCTGCATAAATACCTCTACGTTGGTCGCGTTATTTTTGGAGAAGTACATTTAAGCCACAAAGTGCCTCACGCGAAGACAGCACATTTATAAATCTAAACTGGGTTTCATCTAGGTCTCTTTCGAAATGATTTCTTATTCTTTCATAAATAATGCGAAGAGAAATGTTGTATACTACAGACTTCCTACATCCAATCATCAGGTATTTCACCAGTGGTATAAACGTCATTAAAAAGGTTAACTAGAGCACTGATGTGGTCCTCTTGTATATCATTTTTAATAGTTCAGCTGGGATGTGTCTGATCCAGTTGTTTTCTTAATTTGGCTGATTTTATTGCATGAAGAACTTTAGATTTTAAAATTGCTCTGTATGTTTGGCCTGTCATCTTGAAACAGTTCAGTTATATAGTATTTCTCGTTCATCAATAATAGACACTTCAGAAACTTTATTGTGCATATTGAACACGTCATGTTTCTTTTCTAATTCTTCCATTTCTGAACCTCTATACGCAGACCACGTTCTATAAGGTCTAATATTTCTTCCGTCATCCAATGTTGTATCTTGAATCCATTAGTTACACTATCTTCTTCAAGTATCTTGGTCTAATTTCTCATTATCTTCATGTAATTGTTTACATCACTTTTGATTTTATTTTTGTTACCATCTAAAATAGTAAAATTCTTTTGCTGATGTTTTTTCTCTATTCGTTGTAGCCTGATGTAGTTGATTGATTTACTATGAAGAGTCCAAATTATCTCCGGGTCGTACAATATACGCAAATGTATGGAACAATGGAACGCTTGAATGATTTCAGAAACGGCTAATAGGATAATTATCAAATTATTTTATAGGGGTTGTGTAAAACGGTCCAATTTCATATGGTATTTGCGTTATTGTCAGATCTCCTTGGTTTCTAATAATATTCGAAATTTTCGTTTTCACGTGGATCACCTTACGATTTTTAGATTACCTAAGTAATTCTGACCAGTTTCAGAAATAAAATGATCTTAATATCAAATGCTATTTAATATTAAGATATAATATCAAATATCAAATAATTAAGATATAATTAAATTAAATTAAATTATTATACAATAAAAAAACTATTTTTCAACATTTTCTCTGCAATAAAGTTAAAAATTTAAGTTCAGGTGCATTAATTCCATACATTTTAATAATTATAAATTTAATGAAACAATTCTAAATAAATTTAAATTTTAAAATCTACTGTGAATTTTGAAAAATGTTAAAATCTAATTGAGTATACTAAATCCATAAAATTTTCCATATTATATTTTTATCGTATGTATGAAGAAAGTAAGCTCTTTTATCTCTAAAAAAAGTATATTTTATAAAACAATTTATAGTAATTTACAGTCGTTGTAAACTGCGCCTAGTACGGACGCTTATCTTTCCCATTAAAAAGTCCGACTCACGACGTATAATGGCCTTTGAAATGTGGGTATATCGTAGAATGATACGCATACCCTGGACAGCACATTGCACAAATGTCTCAATATTGACAGAACTCGACATCAGTACTAGGCTTACCACAATCATCGACCAAAATACATTGAGGTAATTTGGACAAATTACCAGACGAATGGAAGGCATGGAGAGGTTGGTGGTTGAAGGCAAGGTAGATGGTAAAAGAACCCGAGGAAGATCGCCACACCGATGGTCAGACCAAATAAAGTGCGCTACCGGTTACTTTCTGTCTGAGGCAGCACACCGAGTCCAGGAGAGAGAAGAATGGATAGCAATCATTCGTCAAATACCATAACGCCACCACATCCTTACGAAGAATAAAGGATAGAGGAGGAGGACAGTCGTTGAGTTGCTTCAAATGTAGGCAACTTACAGTTGTTCTAAGCAATACGGAGAGCTGAGATATTATTTCACTTAATATTTCCTTAAAGTAACGAATAGAATTCAATATTATTCAATATTAACATCTCAAATTCAAAGTAATGATTCTAAATGAATTTCATTATTTACTGAAAATCGAGCAACATTATTTAGTGATTTTATATTTGAAATTATTATACAATTTCAAAAATATAAAAAGTAAACCTTTGATTTATTGTTTTATGCAGTTTTATTTTGCATGTGTTAGTAGTGAATAACGACAGACATTACCAGTTATTGCTCGGTAACACAATTATTTTTATGGGGAAATGTCATTATGTGAGACATATGAGACAAATGACTTCGATTGGTAGGATTTTGATGGTGATGATGATGATGACGGGTGGAGCGAACGGTATTTTCTTTATGAGAGATTTCCAAGTCCATAGTAACCAAGTCTAGCCACGTCACCATCGACGGTATAAATGGCCCATTCTCTATTCCCAGCACCAATAATACATTGATTAGGTGATCAGTGTAATAGTATCTGGGGGCTCGGGAGACTGATACCTCAGAAGCCCTGACCATCGAAGAGGATGTCGAAAGCTCGGCGCAATGATAATCGACGCGGTTTAACCCGGAAGACTGTTGAGTTTAATATTAAAGCCTTTAATAGTATTAATCTTAGCTCTAGGCTTAAATATATATATATATATATATATATATATATATATATATATATATATATATATATATATATATATATGCATATTTCATAATTTCTTCGTGAACAAATTTATATAGATCAAAAACAATATATCACACATCTTGACAGATTATTTTGGTTCGTCGATTTTAAAACTTATTCATAGCTGCATCATTTGAAAAAAAAAATGCGTAATCAAACAAAATTAGAAACAGTTTGTCAACCTCCAAATGTTATCTTAACAATACCACTGTGAAACCTTTATGAGTAATAAAAAAAATATAATGAAACACTACTAACCACGAAATGTTGGCAGAAGTATAGAAATGCGATACAATGGTTCCAAATAGAAATCTTGTTCGTTGGATATGAATAAAATCTAAATTTATAATTTAATTACTGTATAACATGGCCTGTGTCATTGTTGCGTAAGTGTTCAAGCTATTATGCCATTAAGTGCATTGGAATTATCTCCGAATCTGCTTCTGATTTATTATAATACATAAATAATAATTATTGTATGTTTGGTCTATATTTGAATAGAATTGTTTGTATTAACTATGATAATTATATGGCTGAGTCAACAACATAAATTTAAATAAATTCTGCTGAAAACCATTATGAACAAAGCAATATTATACAACAAACAAGTTTTCGATTAATGGGGAACAAATGGCGATATGCAAGTTGCAGGAAAAAGTTTGAAATCCACCTTTTTTTTGGTTTCAGTCATAATTTAGTTTTGTATAGTTTTGAGGTTAGAATTTCCTACATTAAATTTGAAGTTTAATGGAACATTTAGAGGAACTTCTTTTATCTAACTAGAACCATTCTGCGGTATACCCAAAAAGCTACAATAATGAAAGATTACTGAGAATGAAAATAGAAACTTAGTGCAATCTATTCAGAAAATGGTACAGGTCAAAGCCAAGCAAAAAGGTTATTTCAAAGGAGTTATCCAGAGTAATCTCAGATGTTGTCACAGATATCTTTATAAAATGATCAAAGTAAATAGACAACATGCAGATTCTGTTAACGTGCAGAGGAAACTGCCAAACTTATTGTATGAAATTGTAGGATAATTATTGTTCGCCAATCGCCAAAGCCATAAAGCCTTGGAACTGATCTTTTAAAACCTGATCAAGTTTCCCAAGTTTCTTATACCTCGCGTTGCTTCAAGATTCTCGAGTAAAAAAGCTGGAAAAATGTGGTAAATTCAACTTGTTGGTAAACATTAACCAGTTTGTTTAATAGAGTTATGAAAGTGGGACAAATCCCAGACCAATGGAGGGGCAGTATATAAACACTTGTTTATACACATTTCTTAAGTATATACTCAATAAGAAAGGTGTTTCTGGTGAGTATATGAAGACTCTGAGATATATTTATGGGTGAATAACGACTAGTGTTGGAGCAGGTGTGGAAAAACTTGATAAATTTTAAGTAAAAGTAGGATTGCATCGGGAGTCAGTGTTTAGTCCTTACTTATTCTTATTAATGATGATGAATTGTTTCTTTTTTGTGTATTGGTATCACTATGAGAAGGCATTTCTTCTGTCTCCGATATTTTGTAAGTTAAGTTTTGTTATTCCATTAATTCCTGGACATTGCCGTTCTTTAAATTTGCAATTTCTCTTATTTTTTCTGGTGATGGAGGAATAAAATTATTTAATTTGTTGTTCTTTTATTTCTTTTTCCTCCATCGCTTTGTGTTATCCATTTAGTATTTCCTCGAAATGTTCTGTCGAGTTGACAAAGCGTCAACATCAAAAATTAAATCCTCTTTTTTTTTTATCTTTTACGAAAAATATTTTATTCTGTGTGTCATTGTTGTTACTTTTTATTTCTTGAAAGAAATGTTTAATGTCCTTTTATGATTCTTGTTTCAAAATTTTGTAGTCCGGCAAGTTGCTCTAAATATTTCATACTTTATTTTGTCCTTTGTCTTTCCTATTTGTAGTATCTTTTATTTGGCTATCCCTCTTTTCTTAACAAATTCTTTGTAATCGCTATCAAACTACTCAGTTTTATTTTTAAATTCTATTTTTCGTCCCTTTTCCTTTTCTTGCAACTCTTTTATGTTTGGACTTGCTGCTGGTTCTGCCATGTTTTTCATGTTTGCAATCAAAATCCTCTGCAGCTTCGGCAAACTGTTATCATTTTTCATTATGACGTGGTCTATTTGGTTTGAGTCTTTCTATTTGATGCTAGACAGGTGTGTTTGTAGATATTTTTGTGCTGGAACTTTATACTTACCTACTACTGATATATTGTCTATATTTGCCAGGCTAATCAGAGTTTTTCCGTTATCGTTACTATTTTCATGTTAACTGTAATTACCTATTAATGGTCTCTATATTTCCTCCGTTCCTATCTTTGCATTAAAGTCACTGATTATCAGCGTTATATCTAGTTTTGGCAATAAATCTAAATCTTTTCTTCTTCATCTTTTAAATCATATTTGTATTCATCTTCTTTATATTCACTTCTTCTTCCTTAATGGCTGTCTCTCAATCGGATGTTGGATATCATCATTACTATCTTTACTCTATCTTTTTTTTACATATTTAAGAGAAGAAGAAAAATCTGCATACAGACACCTGTGACTCACACAGGTAGTGTTGGGTTCCTAATACCCTAACGAAGCTGTGCCAGGACGGGATGCCCGAGGGAGTTAGACCTTTGACACTTCGTCCCGTCAAGAGACAAGGCTAGTTAAGGCAAAACACTGCTATCACCCGATTCCCATTCTTTCTCCCACACATTCATCGCGAAAACCACACCCACACGAACCACCAAAGACTCTCAACCCCCTGCCTTAGTGAGGCTGCCATCTCTGTCGCCCGTCTCTCATTCGCTCCTATTTCGGCCTGCAAAAATCCGAACCCACCGAGGTGCTACTCGCTTATTTTAAAATTCTGTTGCAAGTTCCCTCTTCTCTCGTTCTTTTGAAGAGAGCAGCTCTCTGATAAATTTGTGGGTCCTTGTCCACCACCACTCATCCCTCAATATTTTCTCCACCATTTCTCTCAAGGAATCAAACATTCTGCAGTAACACTCTCTTTCCTCCGCCCAACGCTCACACTCAAACATCGTGTGTGTCACAGTATCCGAGAGACCACAGTAAAGGCACTGATCGGACTGAGCCCTCCTAAACCTGAAACCGTAGCTACGTAAGCAGCCAAGGCCTGGAAGTATTTGCGTCAGAAGCTAATAATTCAGCTGCCTATGCCCACAGTCCACCCAGCTTCGAAGGTTCGGGATTAGCGACTTAGTCCACTTCGCCACGTCACGTGTTGCCTTCCACTCTTGCTGCCGATTGAAACTAATCTCTCGACCAGTCTTATCTCTCGCTCTCGAATGTTCCGCCCCTACGACTATGAATCCTGGATCTTTCACCTGTCATATTTACTCTATCTACCGCTGCTTTGAAGAGTTCTAATAAACTGCATCTAATCCAGACCCATAAATTTTTCAACCTAGACACTCTCCTTCTTTCCACACTCCTTCCTCTTATCTTTCTCTGTATTACCAATCTTAGTATTTCATATCGTTATCCCCTCATTACGTGTCCCAGATATTGTAATTCTACTTTGTATAATCATTGAGCGTGCGTATATTCAGGATACTTTATTAATTATCTTCCATATTTTTCTTTCTGCACACATTCTTTCTGAAATAGGCTTAGTTTTATGGTTTAAGAAATGTTTAATAGCGTCTTTGTATTTTGTTGTAAGAAAAAATCTACTATGAATAGTCCTTTATAATTAACGTAAAATTATTATATTATCTTTTTAATAAACGGGCTTATTCAACCCTAAAATATTTAACAAAGTATCTACTGTGGCGTATCGTCAAAAATTATTTATTTTCAGAGCGTCGGTATCAAAATAATTGATTGTTCTTTTAACCAGGGATGGTGTGTCTGGAATGTATACACAAAACGACGTCAGTCGACAGCTGATGCATGGAATAATAGTAGACGAACATGCTTTAACAGATGCTGGGTAACGTGCTTGTATACTACTACGTAAATGGATGTTTAGGAAAGCGGAAGTTCGGCATTGTAATTTAATTTGTACGAACAGAAATAATGTTTCCAACAGTTTAGTTTGTTTACGACTTTTTAAATCGATGTCGGGTAGTTTCAAAATGGGCCTCTGGTTAATTTTAGTATATAGTTGATTTATGGATTTTCACAAATGTATTTTGCCAGCAAGAAATATTTGGTTGCACAATTATCTTTAATTGTACACCATTTTCTTCAAGGCTTTTTTCACTGTTATAGACTTTTCTCTAACTCCCCTTTATTTTCCCTATTCCCCTTGTATTTCCTGCTAAAACCTCATTATCAGCATAACATAACCACCTGATAAATCGGTAATTTCTCTATTATGTCTACAAACACTTATGAAAATGAATAAGGACTAAACATGATACGAGAATAAAATCCTAGTTTCACACGAATTTTATCAGTCTCTCCCTTAGCTCGCCTAACGCTATAGCTTTGTTACGGAGATAGTCCCTGACTATCGAAGTCCCTCAAGTTTCGAACCAATTAATTACGGAGTTTATACAGGCATGGATTTGCTGGCGCCAGTATCCACGATCCACGCCAATCCTTTTTGCACGCCAGTAAAGTCTTGCACTACAGAATATTTTGACACGCCAGTGAAGTTTTGCACTACAGAATATTTTGTCACGCCAGTTTCATTTTTAATTTTGCATAGTGGAATATTATTTTCAATTCCGACTTGTCGTGGTCGTTTACACAATAGTAATATGTCAATCGAGGAAATAAAGTTTTGGAATTCGCGTAGGGTATCATTTAGTTCTAAAAAGTATTGTAAAAGATATGCTTAGCCGTGTGGAAAAGAGAAGAAATTATAAGCGGAGAAGCCGAATTTGGATTAGAAATGTAACTGTTTTTATGCAGCGAGAAGTAGTAAATAACAAAATCAGCCTGTAAAGATTTTTAAAAAATTCAGGGGCGTGCTTGCCTTAGCAACGACAGTACGTTTAAGTACTATATAACGAATCTCTCGTGAAATGAAAAATATAGAAAAAGATGCTTCTACATCATTTTCGACGTCTAACAACAAAAGAATGAAATATTACATCAACATTAGAGAAAAGTGATGAGATATATGGGATTTCGATTGAGGAAAACGAAGAATAACAGGAAAATTCGAATGAAAGAACCTGCCATACAAGTGCTTCGGAGAAATTTCCTTACTAATATTAAACGTTCTAGGGAAGAAAATCGGCCCATAATTTACATGGATTAAACTTATATCTATCTATTCCTCTCATACCCATTACAAAAACCGTATAGACAATACCACCGAAAGTTTGCACAAGCCAGAGTACAAACTGTTCAAAGTTTTTCATAAAAAATACATGTTTAAAATTTAAATCTGGCACTATGTCAGCAGATTATCACAGCAGAATGAACTATAATAATTATGGATTCATAAAAAATGTATTTCTAACATACTAATCCGTAGACTATTGGTTATAGACAAGTTCAAGTCCAAGTTCATAAATGGGTCGCTATTCTTCTTCTTCTTCTACGGCACTACAGCCCAAATTGAGCCTTGGCTTCCTTTATTTTTTGCCTCCACCCTTGCTTGTCTGTGTCTGATCTTCTCCATACACGGACTCCTAAAAGGGCTTGTGCGTCGCTGTTTACTGTGTCTTCCCAGTGCTTTCTTGGCTTTCCAACCGGTTTTTTCCCATGCATTCTAGCATTCAGTGCTCTTTTTGGTAGCCTATCCTCTCCCATTTTTTCACATGTCTGGCCCATTGCAATTTTTGTATTCTAATGAAGTTTGACAGTGATGCTTCCTTATAAAGTTGATAAAGGTCGTTGTTGTATCGACTTCTGAAGATTTCGTTTTCCCTCACAGGTCTTAGTATTCTCCTCAATACTTTCCTTTCGAATGTGTCGAGGTTGCTTTAGGATGTTTTTTTAAGGACCCATGCTTCACTGCCATAGCATGCCATTGGTCTAATTAAGGTTTTATAGATTAAGGAACTCGGCATGTGGTGACAAATGGGTGGATGGAGAAGCTCAGGAGTCACCACTGCCGGTCCTAGGCCCGGGTAAAGAAGGAAGGTTAGACAATGGGCTGACAACCCACTCCCGAAAAAAAAAAAACACTGTTACGAAACCTGAACATTTCACTATATGGTGTAGAAAAGATGAAACGAAAGAGTGGTTACATAGTGGTTAATACAGTAGTTAATACAATGGTTAATACAGAATGTCTGGAAGCAACTCAAAGTGCAATTCATATTAGTTTTGTGATTGTTGCGATCAGCTTGTATAAGTTGCATTGACTTAATTTTCTCTCTTATTAATTTTATACGGAAGCCTTAACATTGCCTGATATCTTCGTCTGTGGTTACTTTGGATGGCTTTCACCTCCTGCTGTCCACTCAGCTGACTGCCGATTTGACTTTGGAATAAACTGGTAAAACCAAATCCACCAATTCTCATATATAGATGTTTCCGAATTACCAGAGATCGAACAACAGTTATTACTCCATTGGTTTGCTTGAACAGTGTTTTTCCTTTTTGTTATCAAAGAAAGCCGTGAAAGCAAAGCCAACACACGAAATTAATATTTTTTAAAATCGCTTTAAAAGAATGCTTAAAAATATAGTATTGTAGCGAGATTAAATAAAACGAGCGGTTCGAATTTATATACATATATTTATTTATAACTTTACAGTTCGATAGTATCTTAACAACTAAACTCCTAATCATCGTTACTTGTATATATACTAAAGTTACTATTCGAGAACATTCTGGCGTTGTCCCACCTCTAATTGACTGATCGAGATCACCCGTCCGAAAGACGTGAGCTATTGACATGCTGATTCTTACGTTTTCTAGATTCGTCCTTCTAAGAATTATGACGTTTCGGAGATGGGCTATTTCGTTACACTGCTTCCCTCTTAAATCTGATCGTCCCGATCAGCAACTCTATATGTAGGCACAGGATGGCGGAATCTAGAGGACTCTCCAGCTCTGCATGAACCCTTTAGAAAGAAATAACAGTCTACTGACTTTGAAGGATGCGATCTCATCGGGTTAATGCAACACACAGTAATTCGTACGCCGGTTACTCGGAAGATCACTTCAAGCATGTTTCTGACAATCTTGCAGTCCAGATTATCTAGTGCATGGCCTATCTTGGGTAAGGCCAAATTCTTAATGTCGTAATTGCACACAATTTTCTTCAAATTAGTTAGAGCACGCCATATATCCTCGTAGCTTGCCCTGTCTGTATACGACTTCCTGGTCACCATATACAGCAAAGATCGAGAACCATCTTCTAATCTCAGTACTCTTCCAACTTTAGGTTGCTGGTTTTTTAACTCGTCCAAACGACCGAATTTCTTATAAAATACGGATGAAATTCCTTTAGTCATCTCAAGATCTTGGGCAACACAGTGGGCTAGAGAGACGTTATGCGGAACACTAAAAAGATCCTGCTGAACTTCTGTGGTCACGCCGAATCTAGCACTCTTTCTCTCTGCGTAATTTGACATAAATTCATTAAAGCTTGGTCGCCGGTCATCTTTGATCTCATGTTGAAGGGTTTGTGCTTCTTCTGTTTCATTTGAGCCAGTATATGGTGCAAGACGATTTATGTGAACTACTTTTGGTTTACCTTTCGGCAACTTCTTAATTTGGTATATTACGTCATTTATTTTCTTTTTAATTTCATATGGACCTTCCCATTGTCTTTGCAGTTTGGGAGACAAGCCTCGACGACGTTGTGGATTATAAAGCCAAACAAGATCACCTACTTCATAGCTTTCACTCTTGCATCGAGAATCATATTGATCTTCCATTCTGTCACTAGCTATCTGGATATATTTATTTCCATCATTCGTCTCTGGAAGTGGACCTGCAATGTCGATTGCTACTCTTTCCATAGGACTACCAACATTGTACTGTTTCATGGGTGCCCTCTTTTTACCAACTGGACCATTACTGGTTGCACACAGTTCACATTTCCGGCACCATCTTCTTACATCATCTTTACAGTTCACCCAATAGAACCGTTCTCGAACCTTTTGCAGAGTCTTCGTAATACCAAAGTGTCCACCTAATGAACCGTCATGCAACTGACGTAAAACTTCTGACACTTTACTTTTAGGTACAATCAACTGAAGCTTAGTTTCTGTACCATCATCGTTCTCAAAGGCTCTATACAGAAGATCATCTTTCAGCACTAGGCAATTCCATTGGCTCCAGTAACACTTGACTTCTGGACTACATGCACTAATCTCTTGCCAAGAAGGTCTTTTACTTCGACGCATCCAATCCAATACTCTTTTTATACATGGATCATCTGCTTGAGCGTCTTGTAGCTGTTGAGGCTGCCATTGATCATTAATGATGGCGGTTCGTCTCACGGAGCAAAGTCGTTCTTCTAATTCAAGACAATGATTACGATTTGCACTGTATGCCCTTCTTGACTGAGCATCAGCATTTGAATGACTCTTTCCAGCCCTGTGTTCCATTTGTTCTAGCTTTCTGACTGTTGTATTATTTTCTTGCAATTTACGGCGAATGTGACCTACGTCGCCATCATTCGAACATCTGGTTTCGTGTCTCTTCGGCATCATGTTACGAACTACTTTCCGTACGATTTCCTCCAGACGTTTCTCGTTTTGTTCGTCGCTCTCTTCAGAGGTTCGTACTCGATAGCTCCGTGAAACTTGACTAGCTGTTTCATGTTCCAAGGCAATAGCGAGCGCTTCATCTAAAACTTTCGGTCTTGCTAGTCGTAAAGCTTTCTGTAGTTCACTGTCTCTTAACCCATTGACGAAGGCATCTACAGCAATTTCTTCCAAAATGTTGTCTGGTGCCTCTGGATATGCCAACAACGCTATACGAGCAATATCTGCTTCAAATTCTTGCAAACTCTCACTTGCTCGTTGGATTTTACTTCTTATTTGTACTTTGTAGACTGGTTGTAGATGGGCATCTCCATAACGTTTATCTAGTCGAGTGAACAAGGTCTGGTAACATTTTTCTTGACCCTTAGGAATTGATCTTAGGATATCCGCAGCATCACCTCGTAAAGCAGCAGTCAAGGAAACAGCTTTTTCTTGTTGTGTCCAATGATTGGCTGTCGCAATAGCTTCAAATTGTCTAAGGTATATGGACCAAGAGGACTTTCCATCAAATGGTGGCAATTTGAATCTCATATGATGTGTCATTTCGTCTCTCCGTGATTCTTCTTTCACTACTGGATCTAAGGCTACTGTATTAACTGGTGGTAGCACTTTCGTGTTAGTTATCATGGTCTCTAATTGTTTGATCTTCTCTTCTACGTCTCCTATCTTGTCGTTTACATTTTTCTGTATCTTATCGAATTTTCTCGAGACTTCTTCAAATTTCTCATTGTTTTGAATACATATTTCTTTAATTATTTGTGAAGTCTCGTCGAATCTTCTAAATACATTTTCGAATGTTTCATCGAATCTTTTGGGAACATTCTCTAATTTATTATCATCTCTTTTAGAAGATTCTTCAATTTTTTTCGAGACATTCTCAAATTTTCCATCAATTATTTTCGTTAAAACTGCTTCTTCTGTTGATTGAAACTGGAATGTCTCTGGGTCTTCTCCATTCTTTTTAAGCACAGTCTTCAGTCGTTCTTGGAGTATCTTCTTGGACCCACTGCAGTCTTCATCGCGTTCTTCTAGCTGCTCACGCAACTGTTTTACTGACAGTTCTACTAGCAGCATCTTTGGTCAGGCACGCGTACTTTTTAAAATGTTAAAAAGTCTTTTTCAAAAGTCACTGCTGAATTTATATTTAAATAAATCAATTATCCTCACACCGTGACACCACTGTAGCGAGATTAAATAAAACGAGCGGTTCGAATTTATATACATATATTTATTTATAACTTTACAGTTCGATAGTATCTTAACAACTAAACTCCTAATCATCGTTACTTGTATATATACTAAAGTTACTATTCGAGAACATTCTGGCGTTGTCCCACCTCTAATTGACTGATCGAGATCACCCGTCCGAAAGACGTGAGCTATTGACATGCTGATTCTTACGTTTTCTAGATTCGTCCTTCTAAGAATTATGACGTTTCGGAGATGGGCTATTTCGTTACAGTATTTTTGTAGTGAAACATCATCAAATATTTAGTAAAACTAATTTAACAATCATTAACGGTTTAACAACAAAAATTAATAAAAAAAAACTAACAGGTATACTTGACGTCTAAGAATATTATAATATGGCATTAATTTTATCCAGAGATTTAAATTCCTTCAACATGTACCGAATTATTAATTAAGCCCTTGTCAAGCAATTAAAATTCTTTCCCGTTAATTTATACTTAAATTCTAACACAATATAATTTTGTTTAGAAGACTACTTATAAAATGCGATACTTTTTCGTCGAGGTGACGATTTATGATATCCGGTAATTTTATTCGTAACTTTCATTTTCGTTTTACCATAACATGTCTCCTACATACGTATAGTCCGGTATATGAAGATTTTGACACATGAAATAGGGACATTTTTTGTCACTGCGATTTTGTTTTTTTTTTAATCTTTTACTGTTCTCGTCTTGGGATAAACAAATTATCATATCTTAGCAACTTTACCGATCTAGTTTTACAAAAGTTGAACCGAAATTGGAAGAAGGTTCACTCGTATGGTATACGGATGGATTTAAGATAGATGAAAGGGTAGGAGTTACTGGGCCCAATTTCAGCCTATCCAAAACTCTTGGAAACGCCGCAACTATCTTTCAGGCAGAAATACATGCTATAGACATAAGTGTCCAAGAATGCCTCAATCGAGATACTCATAGGTAAAAGTCTTTATCTATCAGACAGTCAAGCCACCTTAAAGGCTCTAATGTCATTTACTTGTTAGTCATACTTCGTTTGGGAGTGTAAAAAGTCCCTCAAGAATATCGTGAAACCCAAAAAAGTAACTTTGATGTGGGTACCAGGTCACAAGGGAATTGCAGGAAATGAAAAAGCTGACTGCCTCGCAAAAGAAGAGGCTAATACCCCATTCCAGGGCCCGGAACCCTTCTGCGGAATATCGAAAAGCCACATCGGAGAGGAACTCCGGACCTGGGAACTCAATCAACTAAGATTACATTGATCTAACAGACCAGGGCAAAGGCAAGCAAAAAGGCTCATAAAAGTTTCGCGAATTGCAACAAACCGTCTTCTTGAAAAGGAGTAAAAAATATATCAAAATGGCCACAGGTCTTCTCACTGGGTACTGCCCTCTGAGATATCATCACAAAAAATGTTATAATTGCACAAAACAGAGATGAATCTGCCATAATGACAGCCCAACGACAGTAGTGCAAAGGGCATCTCAAAAGAAAAACAAAAAGAACACACCACACAACTGCTTGAAAACGTATCGAAAAATTTCCGATCAAATTTTATGAAAATCCAAAAATCTTTAAAAATTCTAAATGGTTACTAGTAATACCCCATTTTACCATTCTCTTACTGGACTAATGCGTCTAAAGCAGTAAATGGTGTAATGTAATACGACAGACAGACACTATACTACCTACACTAGTTAAGATAGAAATAATTATAAAAGTGTGAAAGCTGTTATTGTTTATGTAGTTAGTAATAAACTAACCCAATATGGTGTGTATGTATGTTTAAAAATAAAAGAAACAGTATTAGTAACTTAAACCTTAAATTACACATAGCTAAATAGTAATTGGTAGTAAAATTATTCGTGAAAACAGTGGTTCTAAAAGCAAAATATTAGTATGTGATAGATTCACTTCACACCTACTTAAAATTCGAGTAGTACTTTCATAAAAATGTTGGTACATAATTTCAGAAAATAGAAGAATAAATTCAAAAAATTCGTTTTTATACACTTTTACTACAGCTAATTTCTCTTCGTTTTTGGCAACCTTAAAGTCGTGATTATCTGTGTCAGACCTATCTTCCTTTGTTACCCTCTGTTTAGTTTTCTGTTTCTTATTTGTACATTATGCATAAATATAATTCATATATCATTGTTCAAAGTTAAAATTACTTTAAATTCATTTTACTTGAATACTACTAAGGTCTAATTATACAATAAAACCTTACGTCAAATGCGAAATCCTAAAACGTACATCATGGTTTAACCATCATGTACGTTTTAGGATTTCTACGTTACGTTAGGTTACGTTTTTAACTGTGGTAAACCAAAGTTTAATTTGAAATTTGAAATTTTATTTAAAAATACTCTTATTTTGACGTAACCTGTCAAATTAGATGTAGAAATCAAAAAGACGTCTAACTTCACTTTTATTTATCACTTCTTGTGATTGGATATTTGATCAAATTTGTTGTAAGTTCGGTTTTATTTAATGAATATTGTATTTAGTATTATTATTATTCGTTGTTAGTATTATAGTAGTAGTATCCAGATTTAGCCATACGGCTCACACTCCCTCTAAGGAGAAAATTCACTCATCCCAGATACCTAAGGTACCAAAAGAATTGAGCTCTGGTGGGACTTACTGGAATAACCTGATCCTGAATGGCAAGTATAAAACCCTTAGTCTCGGGAAATATCTTTCCTGATGTCAACCAATAGTTCGACGCTGTATTGTCGACATATTCTCGTCTAATCTCATTGCGATGTCGCCCATGCAGAGGTTTACTCATTCAGGTACACAGTTTTTCTTGCTTAGTCAGGTGGTTTATGCGCATTTCTTGTTCCCTCAGTTTAAGCAGCGTTGTATCATTTACTGCGCAAATTGCTCGATGTAAAGTACATGTCTCAGGCTGCACCTGAAAATAAGTTTTTAAATTAGAAACCTGTTTATTCAGTTGCTCATCTATGTCCATAAGTCCTCTTCCTCCTTGATATCGCGGTAATGTTGTTCTCTCTACTGCACTGCGTGGTTGGTGTTTTTGCACCTTTGTGAGAAGTATTCTTACTTTCCGCTTCTATATCTGTTTTTCACCACTTTATAATTCCAAATGAGTAGCTCAGCGCGGAACAGGCGTACGTATTCAATGCCTTAAACAATTTTTTTTTTATTAAGATATGACCGATTTAGGTGTCTTACTCTTCGTACGAACTGGGTTTTTATTTGTTTATGGTCAATTTTCCGCGCTTCCTTTACGCTGAGATATTTGTGCATATGATTTTCACCCATTGCCTTGATGATTTAGATCTTGCATATCGAAACCTCTGGGCTGAACCTTTCCTCTTAGTATACGGTGCTTGTTCAGTTCAAAAACACTGATATCATTTGAGAAAGTTTCTACAGTTTTTAGCATCTGATCTAGGTAGTTTTGAGTGGAAGCCATTAATTTCAAATCATTCATATACAATAGATGATTAAGCTTCGCCACAACAGTACTGTTATTTTTGATGCTAAATCCTGAGTCAGTGGAGTTCAGTAGCTGAGATAGTGGGTTCATCGTTAGACAGAACCAAAGTGGACTCAACGAGTCCTCCTGGAAAAGGCCCCGATTAATTGGGATATCTTCAGTTTCGATATTGGTTTCACCAGGTATTTGAAGGTGAATTTTAGTCTTTCACTCTGCCATTATATGCTTCAAAAAGGTTACTAAATTAAAGGCCTTCTTGTAGTCAACGAAGGTAGTAACAAATTCCCTTTTTTGGTGTATGCCTGGTTGGAGATGACAGTCGATAATAAGTTGTTCTTTGCAATCCATGGAACCTTTATTGCATCCTTTCTGTTGAGGCTCTATGATATTGTTTAGAGCGCAGTGTTGGTAGAGATGCCGGGATACACAGAATGTGACCAATTTGTACAAAGTTGGAAGACAAGTAATTGGGCGGTACTTGGCTGGACCTGGGTGTTATTTTGATCTCTCTTTTGATGCCTGTGTAATGAAATGATGGTATTTCCTGCGGATTAGAGATAACATGATTAATCAATACTGACAAACACTCATGAACACTCCAAAACTTCTTTAACCAGAAGTTTTGAATTCCGTTTGGTCCAGGAGATTTCCAATTATGAAGCTCTTTGATAGTATTTGAGACTTCTTCAGTGGTGAAGGGTTCGTAAGGAATATTATTGTAATATTGACAGCTGTTCGTTGTGTCTTTAATCCATCCAGCAGTGGTGTTATGAGAAGCTGGCGTTGAAAGTGGATTTCCCCAAAACTCTTTCCCCAAAATTTTGTTTGGCTTGGGTATGATTTATTTTCATTTTCTTTAGTGGAACTAAGTTCAAACGCCTGCTCTGCATGCTCAAAAAGTATATTGTCGCATTTTCGGTTGTTGCTTACTTTGTATCTCCTTAGGCGGCCTGAATAAACGGAAAGATTTTGTTTTAATGTGTCCAGGCATTGTTGATGTGTGTTGTTTTCTGGATCATGTTGTGAGTGTCTTAGAGTGTTCAGCAATATCTCTTCAGCTTTCATGATGATTTTTTTACTTTTTATTCCTCAGATGTATTCCATTATTTGTCCAATGTCCTTACGCAATGATTCAATTTTCACTAGCAGCCGTTTTTCCCAAGGTGCAATTCTGCTATCGGTCCTTCCGATATTAGTACCCCTTCGTGTTCTGATCTTAATATCCATAGTATTATTATTATTATTCTCAATTATTAAATCTTCATGATTATTGTTTTGCTCTATATCGATAATAATATGCAAAAGTAACAACTCTATTTCTTCGTCATATGGGCCAGATAAAATACGAGTAGCTATTTCTAATTGTTTTTCCATATTATAATATGAGTATTATGGCACTCTTTTAATAACAAAATAATTAAATTCAACGTTGTACTATTTTAAATCATCTTATTTTAATTTTTAATCTAGGATCTTATCATAGGTAACAAATGGGATCTTATGGGTTATTTTCATATTATCCAAAAAAATGTCATTTGTCAAAATACAAGATTCTTTTAAAATGTTAGCAAACAGTTTTAATTACTGATAGTTCTGTGTCTTTGTACTATTTCAGCATTTTGCAAATACTTTTTTAGGAATAAACTATAAATTATCAAATTTTGTGTAGAGAACCAAAACAAACTAGTTTCTTTAATTCAAATTTGTACTGACGGCTTCTGACAAGAAAGTCCAATAGTATTGTTTAATCTTTATTAAATATATAAATACTATGATTCATTTGAAACGAGTTTGCAACTTTGATTATTATTATTTAAACATTTAGCAAAGTTTCTCTCATCCCAGGATAATACTAAAATCCAAAATGCGTAACAATATCAATCAATAAATTCAGGATGTCGGAGATAAGTCAAAATGATGATTTTTATTGTAAATAGAAAAACAAAACACATATGCTTAGTTGATTATGGATCTCAAATAATTATATACGATTATATATCTAATAAAATATGACGGAAAGAAATTCACATAGACACTACGAGGGAAGAAATTCAACGCAAAAGTTTAATATTTTGAGCACTGCTGGTTCTTTAGTCATTTCATTAATATGTAAATAGTCTGTTCTAGTTTCTGCTACATTTTAACATTTTGCAATGTAACCTATTTCTTGGTGACCGTAAATTGATTAACATTAACATGTTTTTGCTCTCGTAGAGAGATAATTGACAGCTATCATCTTTTTTTCTGTTTATAACGTATTAATGTATCAAGAATGTAAATAAATGTTGCGGATGTTATAAACTCCGCGTCATAGAAAACGGGCCACCCCAAGTATTTAAAATATTTTCGAAATTAATATTTATTGTTACAAAATTAAGCATTTATTTTTTGTATATTGAATTAATATTATTTTATTTTTAATGTGTCTTGGGTTATTTAAGTTAAATGGGGTGTTGCGAAAGCAAACCGACCATGTAACTGGATTAAGGATATTCATAGAACTTATAAAACAAAACAAGTTTGAAAAAAAGTTGTTTACAACTTGATCAATTTTCGAGAAAGCGATTGTTTTGAGAAATGTATGATATTGTAAAGGGTTCTAATGAGTTTTAAACACATCTCAGATTACAGTAGCCGACTTAGTGTGAAGTAGTCTTGAGTTAATAACGATGGAATTACTGGGAAGTGGATTAAGTCAAAGCAAGTTGCAAGATAATTGAATGTTAGTCGTTCGACTGCACAAAGGACCCAGCAACGATTTATTGTGACAGGATCTCACCAACGACGACCTGGTACAGGTCCAAAAAGGAAAACAACCGCTAGGGAAGATCGCGTCGTCATTCTTGCTGCATTACGGAATCAGACCCAAACCGCTAGAATACTTCAAGGCCATTTACAGCAAGCCCAAGGACCAGCAATCAGCCTTTCTACTATTCGGCGAAGATAAGGGAGCAAGGTTTGACAGCTTGCAGTCCAGCAACAGGGGCCTTACTTTCCCCAGCTCACAAAAGACGAAGACTCGATTTTGCCCGTGAGCACATCAATTGGACAGCAGACGATTGGAAAGAAGTATTGTTTACGGATGAGTGTAGAATGTCTATTTATGGTAAAGATGGACGCAGTAAGGTGTACAGACGGGCTGGAGAACGTTTCGCTGGTTGCACTTGGCACCACGGGTTTCTTTTGGTGGTAGTTCAGTAATGTTTTGGGCAGATATTTCTTTTGATGTGCATACGGATCTCGTCGTGATCGACAGAGGTGCGTTAACAGCAGTAAGGTACATAACGGAAATCTTACAACATGACGTGATGCCCTATGCTGGATTTATTGGCAACGAATTCCTGCTAATGCAGGATAATGCTGGACCACACACGGCAAGGATAGTAACGGAGTACCTTGACGAGGTTGGTATTCCAAAAATAGACTGGCCTGCTCAAAGCCCCGATTTCAATCCTATTGAGCATATATGGAGCCTGCTAAAAAGTCACGTTAGGCGTCGCATACCTGCTCCAACAACACCCGTAGAGCTTCAGATGGCACTCATTGATGAATGGGCCACTTTTTTCCCCAAAGAGATATCCAAAACGTTATAAATTCCATGCCAAATCGAATGAGGAGTGTCATCCAGAATCGAGGTGGCAATACCCATTACTGAAAATGGACACCAGCTTTTTTTTTTAATATACAGTTCATTGTTGTTTTAAAAACTGTAATAAATTTCCTATTTTTCTTAAATTTTTTATTTTCGATTGATGTTTTACGATAATGATGAAATTTTATTTTAAACGAGTTATTGATTCAATATACAAAAAAATAAATGCTTAATTTTGTAGCAATAAATAATAATTTCGAAAATATTTTAAATATTTGGGGTGGCCCGTTTTCTATGTCGCGGAGTGTACAAGGAATAATTACTTTACAGTCGGAAGTAATTTAATATAAAAGATTAAAATATTTTTTATAGTTTTTGGTAAATAGTAGGGCTTATAATATATCAAATAATCAAAGTTCAGATTAATCTCATTACTTTATGCGTGGAAATTTTAATATTGAGTTGGGGTCATCATCAGGTAATATATTTCGTAACTGTCCGGAGCATAATTTCGAATTAGATAGTTATTGAACTCTTGATGAATTAAGTCCCAAGCCAATTGAATATTAGGCAATCCAAATCCATTATTACCTTAGGAAGTTGACATACTTTTCACCTGTGGGTGACAGATCAGGAGACCTAGTTGGCCAGGAAAGAAGAAGTTGTACCTTGAATCACGAAGGAATAATGCTAGTGATTGCTACTGTATGAGGTATATCCGTATCCTGATGAAAAATGAGGTCTTCTTGTTACTGAATATATGATATATTAACTAACTAAGTACTTTTAGAAAATTGAGGATGCTGTTCGGAATATGTAAATTTGAATTTTTGGTCCCATAAACAAAATCGAGACTTTGATTTGATTTTGAAATTTGATTCCATTTCTGATCCTACTAGACATTCTTGAATCCCTTATAATTTCACTTCAGTATTTCTTTGATTAAATGGCAATATGAGACCTGGTCGATAAAGACAGCCAAAGGAATTAGGAACTTAGGAGAAATTCTTTGGGCTTTGTACTTTTTCAGACAAGATCAGTACTTCTACGGTTCAGTAGTTCCAAACTTGTCGTACCATGGAAGCGTTTCTACCATTTGATAATTTTTTCAAATTAAAATTTGGCCACTCGTAGCCCTGTTATACTACCCCGTTCAAATTGATTAAAATTAGGACGTATTCAAACTTAAGATATAATAACCAATGTTTCTGGACTGAGTAATAGTCCACTCGTCAGAGACGAAAATCCCGCTGAACCTCTAAAAATCATACTAACAAGCTGAATTTTGCTGAGAATGTCAATTTGGGCCCCAAAAAAGATGCAAAAAAGTTTTCCACACCTATCCCGAGCTTCCCCCTAAAACAGCTCGTAGGGAGGGGGAACGGAAAACATCGATTTATCAAGAATCTGTATGCTGTAGAAAAAATGTTTCAAACAAGAAATTTAGCTGAGATTATTTTGGACAAAAATGCTTATTAACAATTTTTGTGTAGAATGAACCATTCTCTCAGAAACAACGCTAGTAGAGAACGGCGATCTTGAATATCAGTTACGCGCGCGAAATAAATTTTTTAAATAAAATTTGTACCAGTTTAACGGTAAAAATTCGATATTTTTTGATCAGAGTCTATAAATAAAATTAAAATGGGTTTTAAAAGTGAAGAGTGCAGCTTTCGTATGCAATTTTTGGCCCAAATGTTTATATAACGTTGTTAAATTAATAAACGTTATGCATTTTTGTCATTTTTACAATTCTCACGTGATCAATAAAATGTATTACTTCCATTGACTGGTCGCTGTAGAATTTTCAATGCTAGAGACTAATTTTAAAAATTAAAAAGAGAAAGTGAGCGAAAAGAAGAAGCGTTTATCGAGTTTTAAAAATATACAAAAATAACACGTAACAGAAGATTCATACAGAGTTTTCTTTAAATGTAACGATTGTCGTAAAACAGGTACAAACTTTCATAATGCATTTCACAGCTTAAGATTCATTCAAACCCAAAAACACCAAATTGGTAGTTTTCGTTTTTTTTTAATTTTAAATACTTGCATTATACTTTTGCCAAATTTCGCTGTACTAATTTTGAAAAGACGTACATGTAATAACGTATATACAATTGTAGAGTAAGTGTCTTTAAATATAGCAAAATATTGCAAATTTGTTATGGCGCTAATAAACCATAGTGACTATTAAACTATTAACACTAAGGACAGCAAAAAATCAATAGCATTCAAATTGTATATTTACTAAATTTAAAACAATCTAACTTCATTTTTATTTTTCAGGTAAGAGAAATTGAAAACAAGCAATTAACTGCAGTAAGTAAAGGATATTCAAATTACCTTAATCATTAATTATTAATTTAAAATAAAAATTGCTGTACAATAATATCTACATACGCATATATTTTCCGGGACGACGCCAAACGAAATAAAAGACGTACTATTCGTCAAATATACTGAATGCAATTATCAGTCTAATGTTGACATGATTGGGTGAAATTGTTCACAAAATGACGAAATTTGAATGGTTGTTAGAACAGTCGAAAAATTATCCATAAAATAACGCTCGAAAAAATAGCGTGGACGTAATATTTTTTCACTCAACCGAAAAATTCATCACAATATTTATCAACATTTTTAAATTTAAAGTCCAAATTTTTATCTGCTGTGCTGCATATTGTTTTAGAACATTATAAACATAAACAGTGCCTGAAGAAGAATATTAACTTTTACAATATGCAATCTGTCTTGTATTATGGCCATTGTCTTTTACTTTTTCTTCAAATTTGAAGGAAACAGTTTTATCAGGTATAAACAGGTTTTCAAAACATTTTTAGATTTGGCGTGAAAGTAGTGCATGGATAAACGGTCGTCCATAATAGTTGGGTCAGTGGGTAGCCCCATTGTTCTTAGATCTGACCATTATATTGTCTCTCCATCGCATTCGTGGACGTCCTAAGGCCCTTTTTCCTGTGGGGGCTTCCTCCCATATGAACTTGGCAAGGCGGTTATTAGAGAGTCTATGTACATGGCCGGACTATCTTAGACGTTGGGATTTAATCTCTTGGACTATATCGCTCGCTTTATACATCTGCTTGACCTCAGCATTTGTTCTCATTCGGTATTGGTTGCTATTAATGCCGTAATAAGGCCCAAAGATACTTCTGAGAATTTTCCTCTCAAAACATCTAAGTTTTTTCTTTCAGTTTCTTTGGTCAGGGTCCACGTCTCACACCCATACATGAGCACCGGTCTAATCACCGTTTTATACATATATTCTAATCTTTGATGTTCGTGTTAGGCTTTTAGATTTAATAGTATTGTGGAGGCTGTACATACATCTGTTTGCTGCCTGAATTCTTCCTTTAATCTCTTCCGCGATATCGTTATCTGCAGTGATTGTTGCTCCGAGATATTTAAAACTCTCGACTCTTGCAAAGTTATATGGCTCTATTGTAACATTTTGCCCTATTCTATCTCGTCCCTTTTGTCTGTTGATGCACATGTATTTAGTTTTCTCTTCGTTTACTCTTAAACCAGTTTTCTTTGCCTCTACCTCCAATTAATTAAAGTCTTCTTCACACTGGTGACTGTGTTTCCCACAATGTCAATGTCATCTGCGTATGCTAGTAGCAATTTTGGTCCATTTACTGTCAGTAATTCTGTTTTAAGTTGTGCTGCTCTTACTGCTTTCTCCAGGATGATATTAAAGAGGAGAGGTGACAGCGCATCTCCTTGTTTCAGGCCACTGCTTATTTCGAAAGATTCTGAGAGTTTGTTACCTATCCATACTCTGGATTTACAGCTATTCACACATAACTTAACAAGCTGGATAAGTTTTTTTGGAACTGAAAGTTCTGCCATTGCATTCCACATCTGATCCCTTTTAATGCTGTCGTACGCTTGCCGGAAATATATGAAGAGATTATGGATAGTTCTATTGAATTCCCATCCTTTTTCAAGCAGCTGTCTTAGAGTAAAGATCTGATCTATGGTCGATGTATGTTTTCTGAAGCCGGCTTGGTATTCCCCCATGAAATTGTCTACAAACGGTGCCAGTCTACTTAATAGGATGTTCGATAAGATTTTATATGCCGTATTAAGTAGGGAGATGCCTCTATAATTAGAGCACTTGGTTTTGTCTCCCATTTTATGGATGGGGATTATTACACTTTCGTGCCATTTTGTTGGTATTTTTTCTTCGTTCCATATAAGTGTTATTAGTTTGTGTATTTGTCTTTGTAGAGTTTCTCCTCCGTACTTAAGGAATTCAGCCAGTATATTGTCAGAGCCTGGAGCTTTTCCGTTCTTCAATTTGTTAATTGCTTGCAATGTTTCATCTATTTTGGGGTCCTCTACCGGTAGGTCCACCCCAAAATATATATTTTCTCTATGTTCTTCCTCTTGATGTATATTAAAGTATTGAATTTGGCTATTTTGTCTCCTCTTAATTGTATGCTGATTTACCAAACTTCCAATTATCAAAATGAAGTTTTTGTGGTTGAGTACACCAAAAGTACAAGCTGCATATAGCCGCAAATGTCAACCATGTAATAAAATATTTCGGTTTGGCAGTGTTGGGATGTTTTTATAATGCATATGTTGTATGTCCCAAATATAAATAGAGAAAGCTTTTAAAAAGTACATTTTGACAATACTATTTTATGAATTCTGCAATTTTTAATTTATATGAAACAATAACGAGTAAATATTTGTCTCTTTCGAGATTAATTGCAAACATCTGTTGCAATCTGGCAACTGCTGATTTGACGATTGCCAAATCTATCCCCTAATCTATCAAAGAGCAATTGCCAAAAAAATGTTTAGTAACTGCAATTAATCTTCAAAGAAACAAATATTTACTCATTCTTGTTTTATATAAATCAAAAATTGCAGAATTCATAACATAATAATAATCAAAATGTACTTTTCTAAAGCTTTATCTCTTTAAATTTGAAGTATACAGCATATACATTATAAAAACATGCTAACAGTGCTAAACCGAAATTTTTTGTTCCATGTTTGACATTAGTGGCTATCGGTATTTCGTTATTAGTCAACTTTCGGTAAACTCAACCTTTTTTGTTATTAACAACAGTTAATTTAATAATTTAATTGAACATTTTAAATGAATATAAATTCCGCTAGGGGCACTAGTAGTAAAAATGGTCTTCGTCCTACCGCCTTTTAAACGAAATCCCTATCCATACGTTTTATAAAAATCTACCATGTGTACTTTCATCTAAAAATAAGCCGCAAAGAAAGATTTATTAGTAACAGGTACCAATTGGCCTTTATAACGCTGATATGATGATAGTTTTATTTAAAAAAAGAATCACTTCACTTTTCGAAGAATGTTTCTTTACATTTAAGGGACTGGTGATCCAATAATCAACAGAAAGATAAATCTCATTGTATAATAAAAAACGTGTCTCTAACTTTTGCACACATTATGGAACTTTTCTCTCTGCCGAGAACTTTTTTATATAAATTTTCTACGAGAATTTATTATTATACCTTCATTGGGCTTATATTGCCTATATACAGGATGTTTCCAAAATAATATGAATTATGAAATATTCATGGAATATTCGTCATTCGTTAAGACCAAAAGTTCCTATTATCATATGTCATAAGTTCTATCTTTATTAAGACCTCGATCTTTTCAGTCCTGACCCCCCAGAGGGAGTGTAGTGTTCATTGTGATGTTGTGTACTGTCCGTCTCCAAAGATCTCTGTCTCTGGTTATTTCTTTTAACTCCATTTGGTCGATCCATCGTGTTGGGGATCTTCCTCGTGATCTTCGGCCAGTTTTCTGTGTCTACTCTCATAATGTTTCTAAAGTATTTTAATTATTGGAGATGGAAATATGGAACAGAATGGAAGTAGAATGCTCAATTACAAAAAAGTTGGAAAACAGACCCCTGCAGTGGTACGGCAATGTACAAAGTATGCCAGAACACAGGTGACCTAAAAGAATATTGGACTGGGACCCGCCGGGAAGAAGACGAAGAGGAAGACCTGCTACAAGATGGAAAACATACATAGCAAATGCTATAATAGATAGGGACCTCAGATAAGATGATTGGGAAAATAGAGTGCTGTGGAGGGCGAACACGGCGAACTTATAATGGGAAAAGTCAAAGAAGAAGAAGAAGAGATGAACTTTGCTGGAAAGCCTTTGCTGACCTTTGGTTAATTTAAAATTGAATAATTTTCGGATGGTCGGTCCACGAAATTAGTAATATTCTTCTCCAACAGAACATTTTAGTGGCGTCTATCTTTTTTTCCGCTTGTCGTACGGTCCAAGATTCATATCGGTATGTCAGTATTGGGAATATTAAGCAGTTGATCAACCTAATTTTTAGAGTTCGTGAAATTTGAGACTTCTTTCATATTTTGGCCATCTTTCATACGACGACCGTGTGTTTGTGATCAATGATTCGTTTGAGAATTCGTTTGAATTCGTCTGAGAGTGCACTTCTGTTCCAGTAGTGTGTTAGTATAGTTTAATTATAAGCAAAATTAAGTGTTGTGGTACGCCTACTTATTTTAGTATATGCCAAAATTGTTGCCATTTGATTCTGTCGAACGCTTTGCGATAATCTATAAAACAAATGTATAGTGGATATTGAATTCTCTAGATTTTTCTATAATTTGTCTTATGTTCAGAAGGTTTTCTCGAGTACCTCTACCGTTGGTAAATCCAGTTTGCTCTTGGCGTATTTCTGTTTGTACTAAAGGGAAATGGTTCTATAATTGTCGTATTTATGGAAGCTGCCTTTTTGATATATTATCCAGTCGTCAGGCCATTGCTTGGAATGCCATATTTTATTACAGAGCAAGTGAATCAATTTTATTCCGGTTTCTTCTATAGCTTTGAGCATTTCTGCTCTTACCATATCTGGACCTGGTGCTTCAATTTCTTCAGGAGTTTGGTGGCACAAATTCCTGGCATTGATCATCTTTATAAAGATCCCGGCAATATAATCTGCTATATCTTCTCTGTTGGTTCTCAGGGTTCCCGTGTGGTCTTTAACTTCCAAGTTCTGGCTTTAAAGTCTCTTGTTGTGTATCGTATTTTTCTAAATAGATTTTTGGCCGATTGTTTTGACTGTGGCTCTTAATTTCTTTACATATATTATGATAGTATTGTTTTTTATCAGTCTTGCATCTTCGTTGTATATCTTAAATTTGGATCTGCATCAGCAGGTAGTGTTTTATACATGTGGATGCACGTTCGTCGTTGATCTTAGATATTACGATTATACTTACATCATAGTTATTTATCGCATCCTAGTTTCCACCGCTTTTTATCTAGCCAGTCACCATGCTATAGATGTCTTTCGGTCACAGCTTGTCTGATGCCCTCTTGCCATTTCTTTCTCGGGCGTCATCTGCTTCTTCTTCGCACTAATCTCTAATTCATTAATTTCTTTGGTCACCTGTCTCCGTTCATACGGCTTACCTACCGTATCATCTCAAATTATTGGCTTCAATATTGTCAATTATTGTTGCCTTAATACCCATTCCTGCTCGTATATCGTCATTTCTTATTTTTAACGTTTGTCCTAAAAGTTTTGGCACAAAACTAATTGGCTCTAATATTAACAAAAACTAGATAATATCAAGTTGTCTTTGGAAACAAAAGTTTGTTTACTTTGTTGCTGACAATTAAGATTTATGTATTTTGAAGTTTTCACTTTAAGATGTAGTATAAATTAGAGATAAGAAAAAGTATCTACAAGTTGGTTGGGCGAGTACCCAAAGCTGAAATCTGTTGAATATTCCAGAATGAAAACGTTCAGAACCATTTATAGAACAATAGCGGAGTGCGAGCAGGGAATCTTCTTCTTCAGGTGCCATCTCCGCTACGGAGGTTGGGAATCATCATAGCTATTTTAGTTTTTGAGGCAGTAGCTCTAAATAGTTGTTTTGAGCTGCATCCAAACCATTCTCTCAGGTTCTTGAGTCATGAAATTCGTCTTCTTCCGATGCTTCTTCTGCCATCTATCTTTCCTTGCATTATGAGTCGCAGGATGCCATACTTCTCGCCCCGCATCACATGTCCGAGATACTGTAGCTTTCTTTCTTTAATTGTAAGTACAACTTCTTTCTCTTTACCTATTCTTCTCAGTACTTCATTGTTCGTAACTCTACCCAGGAAACCCTCATAATTCTTCTATAGGTCCACATTTCAAAGGCGTTAAGTCGTCTCATTATGTCTAGATTTAACGTCGATTTAACGAGCAGGGAATACCGTGTCTTAATCTTTCAAAAAGTGGAAGTCCACATGAATTTATTGCACAGAGGTCAGAGATTGGTGAAAAGAGCAAAAAACCAGGTTGGAATGTCAACGAGGAGACTGGCTCGCCAATATACTTTTCTAAGAGTACGATGTCGTTGGAATTGTGGAGGAATGATATTAAATATCGAAAGCGATGTAAGTGCCCCAAATACTCTCAAGCGCAACTTCGTATATCAAGATGCTGTCGTCAACTGAGGCAGGTACACTTTGCCAATGAAAAAATGATTATTTTAGATGGCAAAAAGTATTTCACTTTGAGTAATTCTGAAATGTAGGACTTTTAGGACATACGTTGTGGCGGCTAATTTCAAGCAGTTAATAATGATTTGCTCGCTCCCAAATATATTGATAGGGTTATTTCAGAAGGTGTTTACTTGTGCATTTAATTTAAAGCAGCATTTTGGAGCAGCATATGGAGTTTTAGAGACATTTGGATTATTGTTTTCGTCTGTGGTTCAGACTTTTTTGTTAAATCGTTTTGATCAATATTTATTTCGTTTGGTTTATTGTTTTTGATGATATTAATATCAAGTTAAAGAATATGCAATGAATAATTATAGGATAACGTGTGTATTAAAAAGAGTTTGTAATATCTTCCAGTGGTATGGTATGTGGTATCTTCCAGTAAGAAATACTTCTTCATTGCGGATTCCTTTCTTAATTGTCTATCTTTACACTATCAGTTCATGTAGTAGGATAATTTAAATGCAACTTTACCACTGTCTAAACATGAACTATTGTACAATGGTGCGGCAGGTAAACAATGTCTGTTCAAGAGGCACTTCAAGAATCTCGGATAAAGTTGTGTTGACTCTTAAAATAAATTATATGGCAACTTTTGAGAAGGTGAGGTTAAATCGTTTTCGAGAAACGACACGGTTTGTTTAAAATTTATATAATGTAAGTTTTCTAGCAAGTTTAAGGGTGTGAGAACCAGAACAATAATACAGTCGTTACCTGAAAGAACGAGATTATGCCGGATGATACGGCAAAAGCCTGTTCCGTTGGAACCACTTGAAATATATTAAAAATAATAAAAAACGGTAAAAAGAAAAAATAGCTGAACTGACAAAATAGCCGTGTTATGAATTTTATACGTAATAATTTTTATCTACAAAAAATGTGTGATAATCAACTATGTATTTAGTAATGAAACTTTACTATTTTTGTTTTTTTTTTATTTGTTTCCTTATTGTTTTTCGACTCTCCGGTTGTCCTTTTAATGGACTATTTTTTTTATTGTTTTTCCAAACAGTTTTTATTTATTCTTCAGGTTGTGAGGCCGCTCCCGTAGAAAAAATTCTTCTGATTCAATTTCTTTCTTCTGATGAAGGGTGGCAAGCGAAATTATTGGGCATAAATTGGCCAACGAGTTTTAAAGATTAAAGTTATAAACAATAAATGCTTTTCCTAATTTTAATTCAAATTTTTAACTGAATATGTTTAGGTAATTTGTTATTCGGTTTTTTATATTTTATCTATTTAATGATTTTCATTTATAACTAGGTTATAATCTCGTTTTGATGTTCTGATAAAAGAAATAAACTTTCCTAAAATGTAACAAACTGAAGAGTTTATTTTATTTACTAAAGAGGCCCTCTACACTTTTGATTATTATTGTATTATGTATTGTAGTATTCTGTAATTATGTTATTGATGATTTAAAATATTCATTTTCATATTGTCTATTTTTGAATAATTTTTTTTGTACTTATTATTTATAAATTTAATTCAAATATTGAAAGAATTTTCTAATAGTAAATATATGAATTCATAAAAATATATCTACATACTATTTTTATACAACGTGCTTCCTGTAGTGATTCCTAATCCAATAGTAGACATCTTTTTATCACAAAAATAAAAGAAAAATGTTTTTTTCGTGTTAACAGGATTTTTAATTTGTTTACAGGAAATGACAAAGAATATCTAGATATCAATATCTTCTCGAACATACCGACAATTTTTATGATTCACTTCGATTCAATTTAATTGATTTGGTTTAAAATAGCTTCCTAGATATACAGGGTGGAAACCGCTTATGGAATAAAACAATGTCTGTCCTTATTTTAGCAAATTATAAAACACGATTTGACCTTTCGACTTTTCTATATAAATGTGCGCTTTTTAAACATAAATTTATATATACAGGGTGATTCACGCAAGCCTAGCATAGTCCATAAGCTTTATTTTTATTGGAACACCCTGTATATTGTTATATTTTTAAAATCTCCATAACAAACTGATCTCAACGAACTATATAGTCTATTATAAATAATACAGGGTGAAATTTTGAAATTATAATATGTCAAAACCACTTATGCAATAAAATTGCTTGTGGCCTTATTTTAGGCCACAAGCACTAGGTTGAGAAGGTTGGATGCGGAAAAATCGCATTGAAGCAACTAACCCAGTCATCATTTACAATCCAAATGATGATACCGACGACAGTGATTATGAATATTGATCTAATTCTTGAATACCCTATTCACATTGCCAATTCCCAACATAAACAACCTGACACGCACGTGATCTGAATAAAAAAAATCAATATTTTAAGTTTACCTACGAAGTACTTTATATTTATTTTTTGTTACGTAGTATTAAAATAGTGTCACATAAAAAGAAAACGGTGTAATAGAAATAAAAAATTCGATCGGAGTTTCGATTGCAGATACATAAAAATATTTGCCGCGTGTTTTGCTAATCGTTCAAACCTTCTGTTCATAGTGGCTGTCAGAAGTTTGTATAAATTATACTAACAATTGATTAGCACAGCAGCGCCTCTATCGACCGAGTTACAAACGCAAGTTTTATTTGCATTTAAAACGGAGTAGTGGTATTATTTTGGTAATAAAATGATGAGAACTTATAGAAAAATACGAAATATTGATAATAACGCTTATATTTGACCTACTGTTTCAAAAATTACTAAATGGTGTTTAAAGTGTATTCTGTTTATCATACTTTTTAAAGAATAAGAAATTATTATTAGAACTTGCGTTTTCTTGAGTAAACAATAATGTCAAGTTATCAAGTGAACGATAACAAAACAATGGCAATCTCAAATAAATTGCTGCATTATCATAAACAGACACTAATTATTTACATAAACTTTAGGGTTTCAACCTAAATAATAAACCAGTTTTCTAATTATACTAAACGAGAATATAAACAATTATTTTTTTGAACTGACACTGAATAAAGCTAATTTTTAATTAGAAGGAAGAAATTATATTGATGTTATAATTTTAATAAACTTAAACGAGAAAACAAGACAATGATTTTTATGTTTACACCACAGCCATTCTGGATATATTCCAAGCGTTAAACAAATATCATCGACTGGTAGGTACAATAGCTCGCACTAACATTGTATGACGACTTAATTTTGTACGTTTCACAATAAGTAATTTGTTTGTAATTTGATATTGACTGTTAATAAGACATTCAAACAAGGTAAGAGTTTAAATAGTAATTAAATTGTAATGTAAATGTTGTAATTATAGACGTATATATTGATAATTACTTTTATTGCGTATCGTACGTGAATATAAAGTTTTGTCTACAAGATATAATTAGATAGATATGACATAGAAAAAATGTGAATGAGTTAAACCTTAACAGCCATAATCTGGGACTAATAGTAAATATTTTATTATATTATGATACATGAAGATTGAGATGTAGAATTTAGGTGTCCGTCTTTTCGTTTATTATGATACGGCGGTAGGGTATGGTACCATAGGTTAATTTTCAAAGCTCATCGTCGGAATATTCACCTGTTTGTGATTGGGATTTCTACCTCTGCTGAAATAGTGCCATCTCAAGAACCGGAGCACACTAGTTCGCTCCCAAATATAAAATACCCTCTTAATTACATACTAGTTCGCTCCGAAAACCATAACCTAGTTCGCTCCCGTGGTCAAGCGGATTAAGTATTTATCTATTAAGTTCTAAGAAAATTAACACCAGAAAAATAGGTACTGCGGCTTTTGTATTTTATATTAGAAATTATATCAAATATTGGTAGTTACATATTTATATAAATACAGCGATAAGCGCGCTAATTACCGGCAAAATAACACAAACGAAGGAAAACATAATATCGTCCCATGTATGGTAAAGTAGCGAATCTGCGAAATTCACGAAATTGCATTAACCAGTTATATACATATTATAACTAGATTTACAGTCTGTTAAAGTATTGAATATGTATCTTCAATATTAAACTCATAATTAACTGGTTAAAAGTAACGTATGTGCTTGTCTTTCAACTTTTGCAACAGTGAACTTACGAATAATTAGATTCGTAAGTTTACCGTTGGGATTTATTAAGTTCTACACGTCCAAAATTACGAATATTGCACATTCGCGAATTACTAGAAAGAGAATTAATATTTTTATATTACTGGACGGACTGTAAAAAATGTAAACTAAACCACACCCATGAGTAAATTAAACCAACTCTCGGGGAATTAGTCACTTTAGTAGTTTACTTTTAGTAAAGTTTGCATTGCCAATGAAGAACGTGCTAAATATGGCGAGAATGATGAAGAATCTTATAAAGAACAATGCAATCGGAAAGAAGCTGCTCGAAAACTAAGACACAATGATAAAAAAATTGCCAAAGAGCAAAACAATATTGTAGCTTTTCAGTCAGATCTTCAAGCTGTTCTCTCTACTCCGAAAGGACCTAGTGGCCCCTTCTTTTATGTTAGAAAACTTACAGTTTATAACATGACAATTTATAATCTTAAAGATGCAAGTGCAACTTGTTATGTTTGGGACGAAACGGAAGAACGACGTGGAAGTGTTGAAATTTCAACATGCATTTTTAAGTATGTAATGGCACGACCTACGGTAGAGTATATGCGAATGATGTCTGACAGTTGTGGGGGCCAACAGAAAAATTTTAGGTTTATTATAGTCGTCTGTATGCATAGCCTTAAAGAGCAACCAAATATAAAACAAATTGACCATAGATTTTTTGAACCGGGACACAGTCAAATGGAATGTGATTCAATACACGCTAAAATTGAGCAAAAAGCTAAGAACGTACCAGTGTACACAACAGAAAGTTGGGCTCAAGTTATAAGAACAGCTCTCAATAAACCTCACCAATTTGAAGTTAACCCTTTAATGCACCAAGAATTTATGGATTTTTGTCCAGATAAATGTAATTTTCGTGGTGAAGACAACAGTAATACAAGTCTACCGTTTAGAAAAGCAGTTTGGTTTATGTTCAAAAAGACAGATCTAAATGCCGTATTCGTTAAAACAAACTATGAAGAAACGACACACTCTGTCAAATATGTACTTAAATTACAACGTGGTCGTCCATCAAACTTCAAACCAGCTACGCCTTATACTAATCACCTCCCCATTTCCATTGCCAAATACAGACCTGAAAAAGTTATGCGAAGATCTACAGATTCTATGTGCATACCATGGATTTTATGAAAGCCTTCCTACCCAAACTCTTATAAGGGATACTCTACCTGAACCAGATATTTCAGAAGAATCTGAATATGACGACACAATATAATTATATTGCTTTTTGTTGTAATTTTTGAGTTTTGTGTTTGGTCATGGTTTTATTTTCATATTTTTTATTTTGTATTGTGTCCTAGTAGCTGTCAATAAAAATTATTATTAGTAGTTAGTACCTATGTTATTATTATGTGAAGTATATCAATTTTTTCGCATATAAGCTTTAAATTAATTGTAGGAAATGGTGCTTAATATAAATACTAAAGTATATTCAATACTTTACATTAGCCTAAGTATATTGGACTAAGGGATAATTTTGCAAAAGATAACTAACGAATCTGCGTTTTTTTGCTTTGATAAAGGATATTGAATTTTAGATTAAGTTAATTATATAAAGGCACATATATAAAATCTAATACAAAAATGTCGTTTATTTAGGTTAATATCCCTATTTTTCACAATAACTTGAAATGTTTTTTAGCTCTCCTGTAAAATTTCAATTTTGCAGATTCGTTACTTTACCATACGAGGGACGATATGAAGTTGTAAGATAAAAGAGATGAAACTAGTAGAGATGAGAAATTTAGCGATAGAAACCTTTAAATTTACATTCTATTCACTGTTTTCCACCTTTAGACGTATCAGAGGAGGATGTCAACTAAACCTGTCACTGTCACAGCGGTAGTTTCAAAACTCTTACGTCTAAAGGTGGGAAACAATAAATGAAATGTAAATTTATAGGTTCTATCGCTAAATTTCCCATCTCGACTAGTTTCAATTCTATTTATCTCACAACTTAATTATGTTTTCCATGTTTTGCGTTATTTTGCCGGTTATTAGCGCGCTCATTACTGTTATGTATTTTGAAAAATGTTAGTGATTGATTTAGAAATTATATTAGAAATTTTGAATTGTTTTTAAAAATTACTGAAATCATTTTTGTGCCTATTCTAAAATATAGGTATAATAAGAAAGCAATACAAGTGTAAAAACTAACATAATATGGGATATTCTCTACCATTACAAAATTAAACAAATATAAATTACAACGAGGCATTTATTTCACTAGAAATCTAAATGAAATACATTTGACACAATCAAATCTACTAATTTTATTTTGCTTGTTTTATGCAATTTGGTGATCAACAAATTTTTGACGCTCTAGAAGTACTTTTCGGTACACTTTTTTTGGTTTCACAGAACTTCGTGTGACGGTTAACGAAAAACTGTTAAATTAAATAAAATTGTACAACTCACCACTACATACCTCCTACATAACTCATTATTACTATTATTGCAATATTGTTATTACTGTTATTGCAATATTTTAATATCGTAACATTTCATGTACTAACTGTTACATAGAAAATGAAATACAATAGTTTTAAATGTAGATACTAACCCTATCTTTTGTAAAAAGATAACTCAAAACAAATTGACTAGCCAGTTGGTTGATTGACTAGCCAGTGCCAATGAAACACGAACACACATATACTATTTTTATTGGGAATTAACCAAAATTTTAGTTTAACATACAACATACAATCGAAATACAAATTAATTTAGTTTAATTTACATATATACATGGTCTTGCAGAAAATATTTTCATATGAGACACTTTTTTTGTATTTCCAACTATGTACGTGTGCGAAAAAATTACTAAAATACATTAATACTATTTTCCTTATGAGTCAAAGCTGGTTTGATACTACAAACTATCTCTTAAAAACTGGCAGCAAACAATAACTACTTTAACTTGATTTGTATGCCAGATCAAACAACAAAAAAGATAAATGTAAATTCGTTGATTAAACTGACGTGATTTTGCCGGTAAATGGGCGTAAGGCATTTAATTTCGGGTTGTAGCGGCGCATTCCATTGCCGGCCGGTTTGGTCAAGTGTGCGCGTACCTTTATGCTTAAAAAAATCTCTTTAGGCCGTGAGACTAAATAATCTATACAACCTTACTACAATTTATAACCACACTAATCTATTTTTATATATTACATATTAATTTTGACAGCTAATAAGCAAACAATTAAAATTCTTGCGCTCAAACTGCCGACTCAATAATACCCAAACATCATGAATCGCTCCGTATACACCGTGAATCAATTTTACTTGGAACGTAATAAATGCAAACGGTATAATGAGGTTTGTCATTTTATTTGAATGAAAATGAAACAGTCTTGACCTTTCATTCAGATTAAGGTACACAGGTTGCGGTCTAGAGAACAGTATAAATACTATTACCTACGGCCTATTCGTAATTTTAATGAATGATTATTAAAAGTAAAACATCTTGTTTGCAAAGAATCCTTGGTACTGTAAGAATAAATTATAGTAAACGTTTATTAAAAAATATTGGGAGTTTGGGAATAGCACTAAAACAATGTACGGTAGGAGGTAGGTGTGTATTTCCGTTAGAAGAATCTAAAATTACTTAAGTCATAAACTCAAGGTTTTCCTTAATTCATTATGTTAAATATTTAATAATACAATGGTATTACTGGGAAGGTAAAGTTCGTAAAATTATTTTTTGTAGATAAATTAAACAGATATTTCTTCGTTAGCTTTCCAAGAAAGCTATCATAGCATTCTTTCAAAGAATATGTCAAGTTTTGTGAATATATTCATTCATCTTTCATCTTTTTATTGCGGTTGGATTTCCCAGTCTTTTGTATTAATGATCACCGAATCATCAACAACACAAATTAACGAAAAGAAGTAAATGAGTTGAACGAAAAAGTTAAATTTATACAATACATTAATATTCTCATAAAAAACTTTGTATTCTTGAGAGATATACAGAAGTTCAAATAAGATTATAAGTATACCACAGAGATTAAAAAACATTTTCATCGTATTAAATATGAAAAATTCATCCCAGTACTAAAAAACGTTTGAGTGGATGGATACAATATAAAATACATACTTATACACTCAGCTGCAAAAAAATCGATCGTGATCGAGGTGTACCATCGTACACGAGAAATAAAATAATATTTTTAATATTGCTTTTTTTCTTAAAACTAATTGGTATTTCAGGTTTTTGTCAAAAAGGGTCTGAAGTAAGTAGATATTTATTGAATGTTGTTTTTAATGCAACAACCATACTAGTGTAGTGATTTTATTTTCAAAACGTGTTATATTTTTATTTAATTATCCTTCCTAAATGTCTGTAACTCCGACAGATGCTGCAAGGGCGGTGACTTTAGTTCAAGATGGTCGTAGCCAATATTATGCAGCTGAAATGTTGGGTGTTAGTCGATCTTCGGTTCAAAGAGCAGTTCGGCGTTTTAACGACACCGGTAACTTCACAAGAAGACCAGGATCAGGTCGTAGAAGGGTAACATCCGAAAGAGATGATCGATTTCTGGTCTCATCATGTTTGAGAAATCGGCATCTAACTTCAGTTGAACTGGCAAATCGAAGCGAAGTGAGAAATGTGGATGTAAGCAGATGGACAGTTCGTCGACGACTTGTAGAAGGTAATTTATTATCCAGAAGGCCAGCCCTATCTCCAATACTATCCATAGAACATCGCAGATTTTGTCTAAGGTCACCAGACGGCCGAGAAAGGGTTTGGAGAAGACACGGAGAGCGATATTTGCAATGTAATATTGCGGAAAGAATAAGTTATCGGGGGGGCTCCGTTATGGCTTGGGCTGGTATCAGTTCAGAAGCCCATACTGATTTAGTTATTGTAGTTAGAGGTTCTATGACTGCTGCAAGATACATAACAAGTATTTTAGATCAGCATGTGGTACCTTTTGCTCCTTTCATTGGACCTAATTTTATTTTTATGGACGACAACGCGCGTCCTCACCGTGCTAGAATCGTCAACCAATATATAGAGGAGGTGGGAATTGTCCGTATGAACTGGCCAGCTTGCAGTCCCGATCTCAATCCCATAGAACATCTATGGGATATGATGGGAAGACGTCCACGAAGCACGAGTACCCCGTCCAAACAACTTGGCTGGACTTACAGCGGCTCTTCAAGAAATATGGGACCAATTGGATCAATTTGATATCCAGAGGTTAATTACCTCAATGCCTAGACGTGTATAGGCTGTTATAAGGGCCCGAGGGGGAAACACTAGATATTGATTTATTATCAATGTTTTTCTTAATTTCAGAAAGTTTTGAATATTCTTGTATTTTTGAGTTTTGGCGTATGTCTCTATAAATAAATGATTTTTTTTGGATAATCTGTAAAAATTATTTTAATCTAACATATACTTCTAATATCTTCAAACGTTTTCTTTTTTTTAGCAAATAATAGGTACCCATGGATCGATTTTTTTGCACATGAGTGTATATTATACGGCACACTTTTTCACTACATAACATAGTCAAAAAGATCGCGAATGGGTGCTAACTTGTCACTTTGAAGCCTTATTGATCTTGTTCCTTTGTCATCGAATCTGATACCTCTAAGTATAAAGAGAAATCTCTGCTTACTCATGGTAACGTAAAAAAATCATTTCCCATATCATCGGTTGAAAATAAATTTTGGAAATATTTTTCACGGAAGAAGTTATGTGATTATTTGTCTGTGCAATTAGGAGTTGTAAGAAAAAGTGATCAAAAAATAAACATAATGATTCTAATGGCTTTTAAACGTACTTTGCAAGTCCCTTGCAAGCGGGTAAGTCTGTTATAATGTTGAACATTCGAGTTTTACTTTTAGGCTGCCATTCGGTAACTTTATCTTCCGAAAACCAAATTGTGTACGGCTGATTTTTCCTCGTATAGTCTATAATATCCTTTGATGTACGATTTTTAAAAATAACTTAAAATGTGGCTCATTAAACTGATGGTCCGGAAATCATTGCAGGATATGGATTTTGTTTTCTTTGGTAGAGCAATAAACATTGACTTCAGACATGATCTTGGTATTACTCCGTTTAAATATACGTCATTGAATATTTTTGTTAGTCGTTGTGTACCATCGGTGTCAAATAGCTTTATGAGTTCATCATATGCATTGTCAGGTCCAAGAGCTTTGCCATCTTTTAGTTGTGATATTGCTTTTTCCACTTCATCTGATGTGATTGGTCTTCTTCTCTTCTTCTTCTAATGGCGCTACAACCCTTTGTGAGTCTTGGCCTGCTTAACAATGTTCTTCCATTCTGCCCTGTCGGATACTTTCCTTCGCCACTGCCTGATGTTCATGGTTTTAAGATCCCTCTCCACGTCGTCTATCCATCTTTTACGGGGCCTTCCTCTTGTTCTGTTTCCTTGGGGCTTCCATCTCTGGACTACTTTACAGCTCGATTATCTAGCATTCTTTCTAGGTGACCAAGCCAGTTTAGTCTTTGTGACTTTACAAATCTAACAATATCTGCGCTCTGCATTAGTTCATCCACCTCGTGGTTCATTTTAATTCTCCACGAACGATCGCTGCATTGGGTTGGTCCAAATATCTTCCTTAGTATTTTGCGCTCAAATATTCTCAGTTGATTTTCATCAGTGGTTGAGAGGGTCCACGTTTCACATCCATATGTGACCACTGGTCTAATTACTGTTTTGTAGATTCTAAGCTTAGACTCACGATTCAGTAACTTAGAATTTTCATTAAGTCTTTGTATGCATAAAAGCACTTTTTACCGCTAAGAATCCGTGCTTGTATTTCTTGACTGATGTTGTTGTTGTCATTTATTATTGAGCCTAGGTAGGGAAAAGAGGCATATTTGTAGGTATAGTTGTCTACCTTCAGATTCTCATGTTGATTCGATTTTGTGCACTCCATATATTTTGTTTTATTTTCATTTATATATAGACCAAACGTAGCAGCTTCTCGTTTCAGTTCTATAACTTTTTCGCTTAATACCCTTTTGTTGCGGCTTATTATTTTTCTAGCAGTTTTCTAACAACAGCTTCTAAAGTTAGATTGGTTGAGTGATTGGTAAGTGGTCATTATATAAATGTAGGAAGGAGGTTGTTCGGACCTATTATCATCAGAGTTCTTGTATCTATTTGGCCCAGATTAATATTTCTTGATTTTTATTTGTGATGCTGTTCCCCTCTTGATCTTGCAGTTTGCTAGCTGTGTTGGATTTTTGAAGACCAGCCGCTTGTTTTACCTTTTTATGCATATTAAATGTAACGTGTTTTTGTTCCAACAACTCCATCTTTTCACACTTTTTAAGTTTTTTGTTTTTAACCAATTTTCTTTGGCCTTTCGTATTTCGGTTCTTATTTGTGTTTTAATATTTTTGTACATTATTTTGTCATTTTTGATTTTCTTCTTTCTTCCATGAGTTGCAGTATAATGTCATTCATCCAACTTTTTTTCTTCTCTTTATTTTCTATTAGATGTTCTAAAAGATTTTCTAAAAGATCACTAGAGGAATAATTGGATAATTGGTTATTCAAACATTTTTTGTTAAAAAAATACACTCACTGGAATTTAAGTTGACGGCAAATGGCGCCACGCAAAAACTTGAAGGTTCAAGAAAGTGTGAATATACGTACATATTTGAAACTATTTTATAAAACCGAGAACCCAAAGAGATACGTTACAAACGCAGATGATTCGTGTGTGAACACGTTGTCAAGTTCGAAAATAAGACCTTTGAAAATGAACATCGCATATATGTAATTACTGAAGAGTTAAGGATTGATTTAAATGATTCTAGAGACAATGACAGGATCTGATTATGAAAGTAAATAACACAATATAATATTGTGATAAACTGTACTCACAAATGTTTCCTTTGTCTACTATTATTAGTTATTTTACTAATAATACTATAAATAATTACGGTTTTAAAGTTAAAACAATATTGATCAATGTCAATGAGTAATAATATACGTCTTGTTTCAAATTTTCAAAAATGTTGCCAATCTAATGTTTTTTTAATATATTGAAAATCATAAGTTTTTTTGGAACGCCACTGTTTCGTTAGGTTAGGCATTATTGTTCCGAAAAATCCTCGCCACTGTATTTAAAATCAGCTGGAGAAAATATGAACATTAATGTTTTAATACAAAAACCAATAATAAAACAGGTAAACATTTGTGTGTCATCAACGAGAAGATCTTACATCTAATTATATTTGTTTTCTTATTTAAAATTTAATATTTTAAACAACTGTTGTATATGGATTTAATGCTCATTAATCGCATTTGTTTACGTTATCCAAAAATGAATATCAATCTTGTATTTTTAATGAGACATAGCCCATCGTTTCACTGTTTAACTAGGTAAAAATAAACAAATCTTCGTCTAAGAATGAATGAAACCGTTTTCATTAACACACACAAAAAGTGACAATTTAAGCAACAAGGTGAAATAATGTGAGAAACGGTACGGGTGTTCCTAAAAAATTCCCAAGATTTTAACCTAAAAAAATACATAACGGTGAGGTTGTTTAGACGATAATGAACGATCCAGTATGTCTGGTTTATATTTCGAAGCAGTTTGTAATTTAAGATTTCGTCATAGATATGCACTTACCGCATGTGCTAGTTTTCATGGTTTTCATATTTTCGTTATTAGAATATTTAACAGATTAAATTCCTTAAAAGCTGCGGGAGAGTGGCAATAGGGGAATCATCTGTTAGTTAAATCTGGTTAATATTTCGTTAGGAAAGCAACTAGTTTTTTAATGTTTTGTTATTTAAAATATATACTGCCTGACATTGAAAACACAGTACCCAGTAAAACAGTAGAATTAAGGAGTATTAACGAAATATTGGCAAATGTGTTAAATTTGGTATCGGTCGGTTGTAGAAATTCCACAATGTCAAACAGCTGAAGCGGAGCGACCACCATCCTATAGAAATAAAAAATTTTATTATGGCTCTGACCCATGAGGTTTTCATACCCAGATGGAAAACTGAAACAGCCGATTGGTTAAAATTCGAAAATTATATCGACAACTCAATGCCAAACTGTAAAATAACTGAAATCATTGATGAATCCTTAAAGAACTTAAATATAATTATTATGAGTAGTGCTAAACAATTTGTTGGAAAAACAAAAAAGACAATAAATAATCAGGTACCTTGGTGGAACTCAGAATGTGGAGCTGCTATCAGAGCAAGTAAACTCCTGTTTATTAACTCTGGGAATAATAAGAAAAATCTCTGGTTTGAAATACACGCCAATTATTTCTAAATTAAAAGTAGACAATAGGATTTCAACTTCTCATGAAGTAGCTAACACCTTAGCTGAAACTTTTAAAGAAATGTCTTCAAATAGTAACTACAATAATACATTCCAAGAAAAGAAAATAACAGAAAATACTGATCTCTTTGCAAATGATACTTTAAACGATCCATTAAATCCTTTCACTATTGAAGAACTGGAAAATGCTTTATCCGAATTAAAAAACACTAGCCCGGGCCCAGACGACATCCCGGTAATATTTTTAAAACATCTTCCTTACTCGGCAAAATTATTTATACTTCAACTTCTTAACTTAATTTGGCAAAATAATAAATTTCCATCAATTTGGTCTAAAGCTATTATATATATTACATTTTTTAAAACCTCAAAAATCAAACCTAGAACCTGACTCATACAGGCCAATCAGCTTAACATGTTCTATGAAAAAAAATGGTAAATCTCAGATTAACGTGGACATTAGAATCATCAAATCGCTTCATTCCGGAACAACATGGTTTTAGACAAAATCGCTCGGGTATTATTGACAATATTGGTCTAGAATCTGAAGTTCATGAAGCGCTAGCAACCAAGCAACACTGTATTGCAATATTTTTCGATCTGAAAAGGGCATTTAATACTTGTTGGAAATTCAATATTCTGAAAGAACTACAATCATAGAATATTCGTGGATATTGCCTAAAATTTATTAAAAACTTTTTACAAAACCGGTCTTTTTGTGTGAGAATACGTAATACTTACTCAGAGGAAACAAGTGAAGAACACCCCAAGGATCAGTCCTAAGCCCTACATTATTCTTAGTGGCAATAAATAATATTATTATTTAAAACATCAGGAAGACTTTTCTCCAAAAAGGTTTCATCAACGCCCCCTACCTTAAAATTATATAATACCATCCTCTCATTTAAAACAACGGTAAAGTTTTTAGGTATGTGGTTTGATCAACAACTTACTTGGCAGGAACATATTAAACAAACAGTTTTAACATGTCACAAAAGACTGAATCTAATGAAAACCTTGGCAAACCGAAACTGGGGATCAGATCAGGAAACTCTGTTAAGAATTTATAAAACACTAATTAAATCTAAATTAGATTATGGATCAATTGCATATGCATCTGCTTCAAAAACAACTTAAAAAACTTGACAGCATACTCAACTCTGGTATTAGAATTGCACTTGGAGCACTTGCAACCACCTCTAAACCACCGAAGAATATACTTAGCTCTAGCACATGCCACATCTATAGCCTCAAATATAAACAAACATATCTTCTATAATACTTTTAATAACAAATATATCAATTACAATAATAAGCCCCGTGCTCCAAACCTTACTACGAGAGAATCCGATTATATAGTTCTAACCTGAACATTAGTTCCCAACAGTATTTCAAACGAATTCCAATCACTATCTACCTTGGACTGTCAAACAGCCCAAAGTCATTACAGCGTTAAGTATATATAATAAACATGAAACTAGTCCCATTGTTTTTAAAGTCAAACTAAATTCAATCCTTGATCAACAATACAATGACTGGATTAAAATTTATACAGATGCATCCAAAGGTGAACTTGGCGTTGGCGCAGCAGTGGTAACCCCAAATGACCCTTTTCAATTTAAACTTCCTCTAAACTCCAGCATCTAAACTGCTGAACTATTTGGTTTGTTTAAAGCCATTGAACATGTAAATATTAAAAACATCCCTTGTTGTCTGATCCTTTCCGACTCTATCAGCGAAGTCAAAGCTATGCAAAATGTATACCCTAATCTTTTGAAAAATTTGTCTAATAAAGAAAATCCAAAATTCTAGATTGATTTGATTAATACACATCTTTAACCGAACCATACTAATGAAAAAAAAAAAAAAATAAAAAGTTTAAAATATCAAAAAGTTAAAAAATAAACAACATTTTTCTGTTTTTCTCAAAACTTGAAAATATCACTTAGTCTCTTTAAGAAATAATCCATTCAATTAAGTTATCGTTCTTCCATTGCCAGCTATGTCTCTTGCTTTCACTCGTTGAACATAATAGCTAGAATATTTGGATCTTTCTGGTGTAATAATGAATTTGTATAGCATAAGATATGAAGTTTAAGTAGTTTGGGACTATATTTCATAATAAATTGATCACCAATAACTTGATGTTTAACGGGTGTTGCATTGTCAACATCACACTGTATAATTTCGGATGATACAAAACAGAAAAAATCTGTTTATACCTAGTTTGTAAAATTTTATAGTACCGTATAGAAAACAGACAGTTTAGTGGTTGGAAATCTGTAGTATGAATTAAATATTAAGATCATGCTTGTATGTAAGTTCTTAAGATATAACCAAAAAACTTAAATTTGCGTGTTTTATAGAGTTTCTCTCATTTTATTTCATTTTTATATAACATTATATCATTTCTATCATATAAAAATTATTATTTTCCAAATCCCTTAGGCATTTCATTTACTGTATTCGTGTACGTTTAAGAGAAAATTTCACAACACGTCAAATTAAATCTGCCTCTCAATAATCGCTGCAGTGTCGCCATTTTGTACTATTATGGAATAAATATTTTTTTAACACATCAAAAACACACACTCTTTCCTTTTCCTCCTTAAAAATCACTTTATTTTAGACTACTATAGTAGCCTTGACGGCCCAAAAAAGTTCAAAAACATATTGACCCAAAGAATTGCACTCAAAGGGAATATAGCAGCAGCAATGCCTCAAGTTTTTATATTTTGCTTGTTTCTATTAAGTGTTCTTTACTAAGTTACCATTTTGTGGTTTAAATAGAAAGAAACATAAATATTTATTTTAAGAAAGGAATTTCCTTTCGATTTGTATTTTTATCTAATACATTACAGTATCCTTCCTAAAAATAAATAATCTCGTAATCCAAGCAAAATTTTAGCGACTACCAAAATACGGTCTCTCAACTTTTGGCAGATACGATTTCAGTCATGGAGGTTGTTTTAATGTGAAAATCTGTTCAGGATTCGTTTTTGTCTTGACGTTACGTCCGCTACTCGTATTGACTCATTGCCAACTAGACTAGACTTCAACGAGACTTTCTGGTATAAAAGTGTGTTTTTATTGTATAGTTTTTTTAATGACCAAAAAAATCAGTAAATAAAAAAATGAGGCGTTATAAACAGGGGGAATAAGTTATAACTTTTAAATTATCTGAAGGTAAAACAGAGATAATTATTTCAGGGCGAATGCATTTCATTAATAACCAATGTGGAAGTCGAACTGTCAAAATAAATTTTTTAGTTTTAATTTTTGCTATGCGATGTCCTTCAACCGCATCTATCTAGGATATTATATCATACCATATTGATAGGAGTTCTCCAGTGCACTCCTCAATCTTATCTTTTAACTCTCCACATGTTTTATTTGGAGTAATAGAAATATTAATACTATCCACAGCCACGTCGTCTGTTACCAAATCTCACCGTGTTTTCTTTCGATAAATACTGAAGAAACACCTCCAGGATTCAAAATTAGAGAAAAACTATCATCTCAAGATTTAGTATTTGCAAAAGATATTTTTTTTACTTACATGGTAACTATGTCGTATTTCAACTCAAATATTGTAGCAAAGCTCATCTTACCTGAAACAAAAATAAAATCGTTAAAAAAATACTATTCGTTTATTATTAAATATATATTGCATTGAACTTTGAAATGACAGAGCGTTAATGCTTTCTAGATGCGTAATACGCAGCCCTCTAGATCTTAAAGGGATCGTTTGATCACAATCAGTGATAAATATCTATCTTCGAATGTCAATAGACTTCAACAATACATGAAAGAAGTCCAATCTTTCATAAAAAACCAGAAACTTGACATCTTGCTCATTTCTGAAGCTCACTGTAGAGAAAAACATTAAATTACATTAGCATTAGATACTTTAGATTACCAAAATATAAATTGTACATAAAAAAGTTTTCCAGTGAAAAAGAACATGGAGAGATAACTGTTATCATACATGAAAATATTCTCCACTTTGAAGGGAAAAAATACTCAAAAGACAATATCACAAATATTGCCTCAAAAGAAAGGGTAAGTTCCCGGCATCTGTAATGGTCTGTTGCTGTATGTCCTCTCAAAAAGTTGGATATCGCCTTTTCATTGATGGCTGGTCAACGCTAGGAAGTACAAAAGTATTTTATAAGAAGAATTAAAGCCTACCATTAATGAAGTTCTACTACCAGATGGAGGACTCAGGTTTCAATAAGAAAACGCAATGCATCGTACAGCGAAATCCGTAATAGCGGCACGACATTTCGCTATGTGTTATTCGTTCTACAAATACATGAATAGCAAATACGCCTATCCGTCCATTTGTAGGTTAGGTTTTTTGGCTCACTTCAAAGAACGCGAACAAGCCGAATGCACGCCGAATGTATGTGTCGACTGCCCACATTTTGTTTGCACCAGTGGTTGCCTCACTGTTTATCTTAACCTAACTTTATTGTAATTCTCTAATTCTTGTGGTGTACCTACTGTTAAATGCAGTAGACAAATGAAAAGGTAATGGGATTTCTGCATTTATACCAGATGCAGTCTTGATGAAATGACACAAAAAGTATTGGTAAACTGCATTCAGTAAAAATAAATTGCACAATACGTCCATGTCCATTTTGGTCCTGTCAAACACGCATGATGCAAATATTTGACATGTTTGGCCTGCCGGCACAAGTGTGGAGTAGCGTATAATAACACATAGCGAAGTGTGGTGCCCCCATAACATCGTGGTTACAGAAAATGAGTATTCCTGTTTTAAAATGGCCTGCAGGCTGTCCTGATCTATCCTCTATCAAGGCTTTTTGGCATCAGATAGAAAAAGCACTGAAATACACCAGTTCGCACAATACCTGAATTAAATGGTAAAGTTCAAAAAATCACTTTCAGCCATATTACTGGCAAACATTAGTAAACACTATGCTCACACAGTGATAACGCTGATTAAATGTTTGGTCCAATTAATTTGCACCAGACATTAACATTAAATTAAATAAGTTTCATCGTATCCGTTTTAGGATTTTTTTAAACTAGATATACCTAGTTAAGGAGATGTTGAAGAAGTACGACAACAAAGCTTAAAAGCAAGTAAAGCGGCGGGATCTTTTAAAGGCAAAAAAACAATAATCTATAAAGCAGCAATTAGACCTATATTAACATACACGGCGGAGACAAAACCTGACACATCTTAAACGAGACGGTTACTAGAAACAACAGGGATGAAAATACTCAGACGAATATCAGGGAAAAGTTTGTTGGATAGGGGAGAAGCCAAAAAAACAAGAAGAGCATCCAATATAGAAGACATAAATAGATAGGTGACAAAACAGAAACAGGAGTGGAACGAACACATTAGTAGAATGACAGAGGATAGGATCGTACGAATAGCACGAGATAAGTCACCAAATGGACGAAGAAGTATTGGCAGGCCAAGAACAAGCTGATGCGATAATTTAAACAATTTAGGAGGCTAATATTGAAAAAGAAACGGGCTTTAAAGTCTACATACAAGAAGGAAGAGGAAGTATCCGTTTTATTCAATCATCATGGCATCTACACTCCTAGCGGAGTGGTTACCGCCCTCTTTGTCGTAGGCAATCAGTCCGCTATGACATTTTGGTTTTACAATTGGTTGTGTGACTTGCGTCTTCCACACTATTATTCTATTCTTTCCTGTTTTTGCTTATGGTTTTCCATTCTCTTAGTCCCATCTTCAGGTCAGCAATTATGTGGTTCTCCCATCTCGTTTTCGGTCTTTCTCGAGATGTGCGTGATACTGCTTTCCATTTGGTGATTTTTTCTGCTTCTGGATTTCTCCTTTCTAGATATCCCATACATCTGAGTCTCTATGCCTTGATAAATCTTACGATGTCTTCTCCTTTCAAAAATTTTCTTACTTTGTAGTTTATCAGTTTTCTAAATTCATTATTAATGATTTTTCTTCCTAGGATTCTCAATATTTCTCCATCTTTCTATGTCAGGCACATTACTTCAGCACCATATGTGATTACTGATATAATTATTTTGAAGGAAGTTGTTGAATTTCCATTGAATATTGTCATAACAGTTTTATTTATAACAGTAAAATTCAAATTCATGTCGGTCAGATAGCCAAGCGGGCTGGGCGGCCGGCTCTCACTCGCTTCACTGCGAGTGGTTCAGTGGTTCGATTCACAGCTCGGTGTACAGAAAACAAAAAGTCTAACGCAGCAGTTTCAAATTCTAAATGAATCTGCGGCTTAGACTAGAATATGCTGGTGTCTGATCGGCCTATGGTGGAGCAGTACGGCAAGAGGTAAGGGCTTGCGGCTCAGTGATACTCCTCCATAGATCCCTACCGGAAGGGCGAGGCGCCTAAAAATACCGGGTATATATATATATATATAAATTCCAATTCAGAAAAATAAAATTGTGTTGCATATTGGTTTTGGTCCAATTGCTATGCGTATAGGCCAATGCGACATCGTTAAAAAACATCGATGTTAAGCATCGATGGTAACATCAAACCTGAACATTGATAGTAACGATATATCGAAAAGAAAACATCGATGTTATAGAAACATCGATGTTTTTACAAATGTTGAATAATGAGAAAATAATAAACTACGCATTAAATAAGTATTATACAAACGTGATTTAATTGTTGAGAAACGCGGTGTAACTGTGTAACCTTAACCTAATATTAAACAATTTTTTTTTTTTTTTTATTAACATTTAAGATTTTTACAATCTGTTTTGCAGTGAAAACAATAAGTAAATTTTTTTGTCTTTACATGACAGAGAGATGTAAGGTCCAGTGACCAAATCATCACGACACAAATTGGCTTTTTACCGGTAGGATGCGCACATACACTGATACGCGAGCACTAAAAGCGGCACTGATCACAATGGCTGGGTGCTGTTGAAGGCGTAACTCCCGCTGCTGTAGGCTCTATCAGGATAGGTGAGGTAGGTCCAAGGGGTCATGTCGCTTCAATCTCTTCGCTTGTTGGTTGTTGAGAAGATTGTGTGCCAGGGTATTAGGATGCACCCGCAACCTGTTTTGATATTGTTCAGAAGTTTTTTTGCACTCTTCAGAGACTGTTAGTACCTGAAGATCTCTATGTATTGCATCATTCTGGATATACCAAGGTGCATTAGCGATTGTTCTCAGAGTTTTGGATTGGAATCTTTGTATTATCATAATATTAAATTTGCTAGCTGAACCCCAGAGCTGTGAGCCATATGTCCAAATGGGTTTTATTATTGTATTGTATATCAGCAGCTTGTTGTCAATCGATAGGTGAGAGTTTTTTCCCAACATCCAGTAAAGTTTTCTGTATAAAATTCCCAATTGAAGCCTTTTCGTCCATATATGTTTGGTCCAAGTTAGACGTTTGTCAAGGTGAATACCTAAGTATTTTACGTCATGCTTTTGGGGCAAAGGATGTCCGTTGAGGTTAACTTGTGGACATGTACCTCTTCTTAGAGTGAATGTAATTTGTGTAGATTTTGAGGGGTTTACTCTAATTCTCCAGAGTTTAAGCCATTCATTTGTTTTGTTCAGATGTAGTTGCAGTCTCTCTGATGCTATTATTGGGTTGCTATGAGAGGCCAAGAAAGCAGTATCATCTGCGAATGTTGCAAGCGTTAGGTTATTGCTTATTGGCAAGTCAGCCGTATATATCAGGTACAGAATCGGTCCGAGCACACTACCCTGAGGTACACCAGATAGGATGGGGTAGAGTTTTGTATAGGCTTCACTATATTTTACCAGATATCTCCTTTCTGTAAGGTATGATTGAAGCAGTTTAAAGTAAGGGTAAGGTAAATTTTTCTTTTAATTTGTACAGAAGTCCTGTATGCCACACCTTGTCAAAAGCTTGAGAGGCGTCTAAAAAGGCTGCAGTACAATATTGCTTGTTCTCGCGACTACTTCTTATTGTTGTGTATAGTCTGTGAACTTGTTCTATTGTACCATGTTGGTTACGAAAACCGAATTGATGGTCAGGTATGAGACACTTTTCGTCCAATATTGGTTTGATTTTTCGTAGTAGAAGTTTTTCGAAGACCTTAGAGATGACTGGGAGTAGACTAATCGGTCGGTATGAGTTGACATCTTTTGGATCTTTACCAGGTTTTTGAATGAGTATAATCTGTGCCACTTTCCATTGCAGAGGGAAGTAATGCAGACTAAGCATAGCATTGAAGATCATAGTGATTATTCTGTAACAGTCATTGGTTAGTTCCTGGAGGATCTTACCCGTTATGAGGTCGAATCCCGGAGCCTTATTGGGTTGTATCTCATTCTTTATTATCTGTTTTACTTCTTTAATATTAAACTTGGTGATTGGTAGATCCATTTGATATGGAGCCTCAAGAAAAGAATTAAATGGTTCTTCTTGTTCTAATGGCACTACTCTGTTAAATGGACTAAATACTGTAGAAAGATGTTCAGCGAATGTCTCAGATTTTTCTGTGTCTCTTCTTGCCCATTTACCTTTGACATTTTTTAGAGGAGGTATGGCGTCTTGTGGACCTTTTACCTTTCTCGTCTAATATTAAACAATTAAAAATTGTCTCTTGATATATATCTTAAACACAACCAAATTATTTAAAAAAAAAAACAAATAAGTAATGTATTTTCTTTGGTTTCTGGTTTCTTTGCTGGGATTTGCCATGTAACTTCAATAAGCGTGTCATTATATAAATTACTAGCCAGTGAAAGCAGTAATCTATACTTAAATGGTGTTTGATGTTTTCATTCAACATCGATGTTAACGAATACCTAAATATCGATGGCAAAACATCGACCTCGAGCGTTTAACATCGATGTTTTTCAATTATCGATGAACATCGCGCATAGGCTCGTATAAAACACAGTAATGAAAATTTTAAATGAAGAAAACATGATGATTTCCACTGATTAAAAATGATCAGACACTTCTAAATTGTACCTACACTTGAATAAAACATAGAGAAATACAATGCGCACTTTTAAATAAATACGGTCCTGATCTACACCACAAAAAAGCATGAATGAGTTAACTTTGTCCAATTAATGAAATTTTCGAGAAAAGTTGTAAACTAATCCATAAACTAAGTATCCCTCCCAAAACTGCCGTTACAAAGCTGAATAGTTGTTTTCGACATTCTACAGTCTACAAGAATTTAGGAAGAAGATATCTCATCATGTGGGTTAAGAGACTAATATTTTTAGAAAGACATTTCCTCTTTTTGTTGTAGCTAGAAGTAAACCTAATAAAACTTCATAAACTACCGCATCTCGCCTAAAAATAAATATATTCGGTCGAACAGCTGAAAATTGTCAAACATGAAAGTATGGATAATCTTGCAAATATTTTTCACAATTTTACATTATAACAGGTTAATATCTCGTGTCAGAGGATGACAAATATGTAAGAATGTATAACTAGTGTAGTAATTAATAAATTTAAAATTACACAATAAAAATTGCACAACTTTTTTTCCGTGAATTGGAGAATTTAGATTTTACTCAACTATGGATTAGTTACCAAAAATGCAATCCAAATCAGTGGCGCATACAACTAAACGATTTGGTTCCTGTATTCACGAAATAGCTAATTCTTTCAATATTGTCGTATCTCCTAATGAGCTTCTACAGCCTTGACAGATATCCTTTCATAAAGACTGATGCTTTTGGTTTTTCCTCTTAGAGTTCTAGATATCTAAGCGTTTACACTGACATAAAACGTGCTGCAGAGCGGTTTCCTCTTCTTTAAGACAGAACCGACAAGTATCTTCTTCCGTCAAGCCAATACGACCCAAATATCTATTGAGCCTACAGTGTGCAGCCAGCAGCCTCACTATCACCCTCACATTCTTTCGCTTGTGGTTCAGTAAGTCGGCTGTATATTTGGCTGAATGTCTCTTAATAAACTCTTTAGCCTGTCGTTGTCCTGGTGCATTTCTCTACCATTCCAAAGACTTTTATTGCACCCACTTATAAATGGCTACAGTTTTGTGTGTGTTAGCAACCCCTAAGGAAGGGCCAATTAATGACGCACAACCGCCTTCTCTGGTCAGTTTATCAACTCATTGCCTAATGGCCTGTCAATATCTACTGGGATATAACTTATAACTAAACAAGCTTTATAAGATAAAGACTTTGGAGTAGACATTAATACTAATTAACCGATTAAGACTTTCATACTGACGACACTGGCAACTTGTGCGATATTATCCAGCACCTTCAAGGTGTTGAACAATAATCGCATTACCTTTATTAACAAAATCGCATTAGCCAAATTGGCTATTAGCGAAACAATAGTAGCAAATAATAATTTGTATTACATTTAGGTATATGTTTAGATAGCCTTTAGAATGTTAATTGAAGTTAAGAAACTTTTTAGGTTTGACATATTGCACTGTAAACCTAAAATATCACTTAATTTGTTGGGTATATTGTACAACATGTGCTTTGGCATGTTTGATTGTTAACTTTTCTTCACAGTTGCCATATCTTGGTTTTTGTTTGTTGGAAAATACATGGCTATTAGTTAATCGCGTATGACCCAGTCGGAGTCGCGTTTAATATTGCCTGGTCTCTCTGACTTGGTAATGTGGGCCAGGGTTTTATCGATTTTTTACTATCGCGTACCTTGGCCGATGACACTTTCCACTTTTATACCCACATATATCGCACTTTACATTTGACCGCCGCGTAGCTTTCACGTCCGCACTCGCAAATGTTTTAGTACACTCCGCACGCAGCTTCTTTTGCAGCGTTGTCTGCCTCTTCATTTACTTGAATTCCAATATGTGATGGTATCCAGAATAATATAATATTTTTTCCATTCAGTTGAGCGGTATGAACTTCTTGTTTTATCTTGATGACCAAAGGATTAGTCGGGTAGATATATTGGAGTGACTGTACGGAACTTAGAGAGTCTGTGAGTATAATATAATTGGTATTATTTGATGCGTTGACAACAAGGGTGACCTGATATAGAGCGTATAGTTTAGCAGAGTAAATGGAGTACTCTAAAGGGAGTTTGTATTTATTTGTCGTTTTTCCGGTTATAACTATAGCACCAGAACTTTCATTTGATTTAGATGCATCTGTGTATATATGTATATAATCCTTGTAGTTGTGCAGCATTACATTGAAGGCGGATTTGATTAACTGTGGGTTTGTTGAGTGTTTGTCGAAAGAAATGAGGTGGGTTAGGCACTGAGGGTTCTTTATTTGCCAAGGAAAAATTGAGAACAGTTGGGAGGGACAGCATTCTGGGAACGTGTAGTTTAATTGATTTAAGTAGCTTTTAATCTTCGCGTAGAAGGCTTTGGCCGTTCTTGGCTTATTTAGGAAGAGATTTGGGAACTTTTCTGTAAAACAATTTTGAATAGTAAGGTTTTTTTGAGTTAAACCGGATTTTTGAGCCGTGTGCTACACTTAAATAAAGTCTTCTGTCTTCTAGGGACGGTTCACCAACTTCACAATAAATACTTTTGATTGGTGTTGTACAAAAAGCTCCAGATATTATACGTAAAGAGACATTGTGAAGACTGTCAAGTTTTTTGGCAGTGTCTTAGTGGCTGTAGAATACACAGTAGATCCATAATCTACTTCTAACATTCAAGAGTTGTTGGAGTGTTGTCAGGAACCTTGTAAAACAAGGTTGTAAAACAAGTAAACATAAAAAAGGATACGAAATGAGAAACAAAGAAATAAAGATAATATACTGCACTGAAAATACACACAGTTCTAATACCAGAAAATGAAAATGATCTGGAAATCACTGATAAGAAATAGAATTGAAAGAAAAGCGGAATATCACAGAATAATTTTAATTATGTTTGCTATCTATTGGACGTTTGATAATCACTATTAAAAGTATAACTTTCCTTAATAAAGTATTAAACTAGGTTAACCCACATTATCATTTTGTAGAGATATGAAAATCTTGATTAAATTACGACTTTTTATTTTTATTTTCTTGTTTCAAATTGACCAATAACTTTGTCACGTCTGATTTTCTGGTAAATTCCAATTCTCTCAAATAATCTTGGCTTATATCCAAACGATTTTCAAAGGCAAATGTTCGGTATTGAATCGTTTACGTTTGGTCACAGTCATTGAAATTATAATCGCGTCATTTAATACTGGGTATTAAGAAAATAACTTATACGTTAAAGCTGCAACTGCATTGGTTAACTTGACGTGTTGAAAAATGTTAAATGTATCGATGAGTTTAACATTTACTCACTAAATTTCAAATAAAATTTTCATAAATGATATTGGAAATGAAATTTCTCGCATCCAATATAGACCATCATTTGCACTATGAACATTATAATAAAATCATAAGAAACATTATTAAAAATCAGACTTGATAACGAGATTGGTAAAATTCATTCAACACCTGAAAACTAGGATGCAATTTATCGCAATGGTGAGAACTCGTTCTACTACAAGAAATACACGTCAAGGATGCCAGACTTACTGCATTCAAGAAGTAACTCCAGAGTCTGTTCATTACTCAATCGTTTTCAAAAGCAGTATCATGAAGACCCTTCTAGTGGTCATGCTCACCAAGCTGGACAATTATTCGTATCAAAATGGTGCAAGCTCTTGTAAAACCTGAACATGGTACAAAATAGCACACATGCTTCGAAACTGTTAAAGAATCTAGTCAAGTCCTCACTAAAAGAACTAGCATGTTCCCAAAAGTCTCAGCAAACTAAGTAATCCTCTCAAATCCTTAAAAATGTCAGAGCACCTAAAGAAAAAACATTGAAAAACTCAAATTGAAAGACAATGGAACCAGTTATCTTACCAGAACTTACAATTAAAGAAAGAAAGCTACAGTATCTCGGACATGTGATGCGGGGCGAGAAGTATGGCATCCTGCGACTCATAATGCAAGGAAAGATAGATGGCAGAAGAAGCATCGGAAGAAGACGAATTTCATGGCTCAAGAACCTGAGAGAATGGTTTGGATGCAGCTCAAAACAACTTTTTAGAGCTACTGCCTCAAAAATTAAAATAGCTATGATGATTGCCAACCTCCGTAGCGGAGAAGGTACCTGAAGAAGAAGAAGGAACCAGTTAGTTGGGCGAACCTTTGAATGATGCTAAGCTTATATCCGTAATTGGTGTAATCCCTTGGTATTGAAGATCTTAGTACAGAAGAAAAAATAAGTTCTAATCAAAAACCTTCAGTGGCATTACCAGACGATAAAGTCTTTCCAAGCCATGATTGTATCCAAAGAATTGTCTGACTTAAACTTGCCAAAGATCCAAATAACTCAAAACCGGCTATCCGCCGGTATCTTTGTTCTTTCACCTGTTCAAACTGCTTGAACACATGATCTTCAATAAAATTCCATTCGGAATAGACAAAAGACTCATTAAAAAACAAAGTAACACTAAGGATCTCAGGCAGTATTTGTAGATCTGACCAACTCTTACAATATCGCAAACCACAGTAAACTCGTTTAAAAGCTATATGATATCATAGCTAGCAGTAAATTCATTTATCTAATACGCATCTTTCTGCAGAACAGAACATCTCTTTCAATTTAAAAAATAGCAGATGAAGAGCACAAAAGGATGGTCTCGCTCAACGCCATGTAATGGCACCTACCCTGTACAACATCTACGACTGTACCAACAACCAACCCATATCCAATAAATATTATAACTTTCATCTAGAGAGACGACAAAGCTATTAATTGTCGCTTATTCCCATTTAAATAGTAATTGACCAAGCTATTGTTACGCAAGTAGAAATTTTTGCCGAAGTGAAGACAACACTAACTGCTCACTCGAAAACTATGACAACATATTATGATTTAAACTATTTTAAACCAAATCCAGGAAAGACCTAAGTCTGTTCATTCCACGTTCGTAATAGAGACGCATTCAGAAAACAAAATTCAATAGTGTGGAGAAGCTCTAGAGTAGTATGTTTCACAAAACTGAACATTCAATATTGTGGAGAAGCTCTAGATTATTGTGATTCCTCTAAATACTTTGAAGGTTACCCTAAATGTCATATTATCATTTCAAGAGCATTTTTTAAAACTAAAAGGCAAACTAAAAACCAGAAAAATATTGTTTAAAAATATACTGCACCACAATGGTAATCTTCAATATATGACAGACATGTCGAAGTAGCTGTTAATGAGATAGTAAAAATTATTAGTGGATTTCTGAGATCCGCCATCCATCACTAAGTGTCCTATCGTTGATATCGCGCCACATAATATCCTATAGATGTTGCATAGGAAAACTCAAATCAAGGAAAAGTTGGGACTATTACTTGCCGACTCGGCACATCTATTTGTCTGCCATTTCTTAAAGCAGCCATTTACCGAGCTAGACCATTGCATGGAAATGTCACCTCCACCTAAACTACTCTCTTTGGATAATAAACATCAATTGGTTATTAAATTTTGATCCTTGATAACCGATAAGCATTTTTGATTCTTGAAACACTTGAGTCTGCATTTGAAGTAGAAGAATCACATTTATTAGTATGAATAATTGTTTATCACCATCATCATTTTGGCTTTACAACCCTGCGTGGGTCCTAGTCTCCTCAAGAATTTCTCTCCAATCGTCCCTATCCATCGCCTTCCTCCGCCAAGCACGTATTCCCATATTTCTCATGTTCTCATCGATATTTTTAAGAAACCTTTTTTCTATGTCTTCCTATTCTTCTCTGACCAATGGGTCTACCTAGGAACGTTTTTCTAGCTGTGTCAAGTTTGTTCCATCCGCATTACATGCCATATCCACCTTAGACGTCCTATCTTAATATACACACAACGCAAAAGTCTAAGGATATTTTAATAATTTGACAATACCAATGACAGAAATTTCATGACCATATAAATTTGCTTGTACTATAATTGTTGATACAGACACCCACTTCTTATAAAAAAAATTGTAAAACTGATAGCAATACGTGTTTTAGAATGTTTTTTATAAAGGATAAAAAAATCGACATTTTTATGTTTTGTTTATTTTTTATTTTCGTCTCTTTATACCAGTCTTGCTTAATGGGTGAGTTAAAGATATTGTCTTTTTACCATGCAACGACAACATTTAATGTTGGACGAATTGCATAGAGCCATGGGTCTTCTTGAAGCTGGTATGTGACAAACTCAAGTTGCTGACCAGCTGGGTGTCTCCCAAAGCGTCGTAAGTCGTTTGTGGCGTCGGTTTAGAGACACTGGGAGTCCAGCCGAGCAACATCCAGGACGTGGTCGCACTACAACCGTCGCTCAAGACCGATATTTAATTTTAAATGCCAGAAGGCAGTCAACAATCACAGCACCCGAGATGATTAATGAATTACATCTTGCACATAATGTAACTGCTTGCAGCAGTAGTGTGAGGAATGGTCTCCATGAAGCCAATCTTCGTAGTCGGCGACCACTGGAATGTCCACCTCTATCTAGAAGCAATCGCGCTGCAAGATTAACCTGGTGTCAAGAGTTTCAGAATTGGACTGGGCCACAGTTTTGTTTAGTGACGAATCTAGATATGGATTTCATCCAGATTCTCGTCGGACAAGAGTTTAGAGACGACCCGGAAATGAAGAACGAGTACGACATCTTCAAGAAGTGTATGCATACAGAGGTGGTACATTAATGGTATGGGGCGGAATCATGATTGACGGAAGAACTGTACTCATTTTCCCACGTGGCTTTCTCGCAAGTCAGCAATATTTGGACACTATTCTTGAACCTGTTGTGCGCCCGTTTGCTGCTGCTGTTCGAGAAAATTTTTACTTTATGCATGATAACGCTCGACCACATGGTGCGCATATTGTAACAAACTGGTTGGATAACGAGGGTATTGAGGTATTGCCGTGGCCAGCACAATCACCGGACTTGAATCCCACTGAGCATGTATGGGACATGCTCCAACGAAGAATTACTGCACATATGGACAATATCTACAATGAGTTTCAATTAAAAGAGCTTCTGAGAGAACAATGGACACAACTACCTCAAGCAGACATTAACAATGTGATTCGAATGCATGAACAGTAGATGTAGAGCTGTGATAAACCAACGTGATGGCCATACTTTATTTTAAGTTTATATTTCATATTTTTGACATTTTATGGTGGTTAGTGAAACATGGGTGATTTGCAGTATATTTTTTTGCTCCAATTTTCTGTTTTTTTTTGCAATTTATGGTTTTTGACATATTAAACAACAATTTAAACTACAAATATTGTGTTACTTTTTTTAAGTTGATTACAGATAAACAAAATACGTCTATTTATAAAAATATCCCTAGACTTTTGCGTTGTTTGTATTTTACGATATCAGGTTCCTGGTATATTCTATAAAGTTCGAAGTTTTATCGTCTTCTCCACATTCAGTTATCATTTACATGTCTTGTTTGATTTTGGTGTAAAAAGTGTGATTTGGTTTTGTTTACTAAATTACTCATTCCATCGCAAAACAAAAAACAAAAACTCGTTTAGTGTTTGTCATCTTTCAATGTTTCACTTCTAGCGCCATTACTCACGGTTTCGTATTCGTAATGCAACACTATAGCATATAATTACTAGCATATCATTACTCATAAATTATTTTATCTATAGATGCTTAAAACTATGTACGACTAGCTATGCTATAACTTGCATGGCCTAGAAATAGGTCAAGGAGAAATAAAAGGAAGGAAAGGGACTAACATAGGTACTGGCAACATCGTCTTCTTGGTAATTTATCTTAGGTATCAGTATAGTTACATATCACCATCGTTGCTGGTCATTATATTTTTCAGCACTTGCCCTATGGCTCTCTTTGTTTAGCACCTGCCCTATTGTACAATCTATACTAAAACAGTTAATTATTAGAGCCTTATTTATTAGATGGCAATAGATTTGTAATTCTAGCAATAATGGGAAAACCACAAGAAAGCGTAAAACTTAATAAACACTCCTAATGCAGGGCAGGTCGGTCATCACAGAATCTCAGCGAAATGTGAATACTAACTATCAAACACAAGCCAGTGACCTGATGCATCATGATGAATGAGAAGAAAAACCTACACCCAATCTGCTTTATAATAATATAAACGTATATGTATTTTATAATAAACGTATCAATTTTAACTGTTGATTTTAAACGTCATTCACAAAGAAGTCGATAAAATAAAAATAGAGAGTGTTCATCTTAAACAAACAATGTTAGATGTACCTAACAGGAAGTTGCCTAATCTAAAATTATTATGAACATAATTATTTAAAATTCACAGTAGATACAGCTCATAGTAGGTAACCGCCGGTGAGGTATATTTTCTTCATCACCAAAATAAATTAGTAATAAAAACAAAACGGTGCGTGTTTTGTAGTTTTGGAATTTGGTCGCATTTCACACCGAGTTTAATTTTAGTTTTCGTCTACAGGAGCTAGTTCATTTCGCACAGAACGCCTCATTTAGTGGCTTAAACGTAGGGTGCGAATAAAATCTACATACTTACGTTTTAGAAATCATGTTTGCGGCCGACAATTAATAAAGAACAAATACTATTTAAAGTTGAAAAGATGGACAAAAAATTTTTATTCATTAGACAAAGGCAATATAATAAAATAAATATATTACAAGGAGTGGTTATAAAATCACGCATAATAATGTTAAGAAACTTTTATTTTTGATTTATATCGAAGACCACAATAAAGATAAAGGGGAGATAAAGCTGTAAAATGCGAAAAGAAAACCTAGACTTTCAGAAGTCAAGTCGACAAGCTTGGTCCCTACTGCGGAAACTCGGAAGTAGCAACCCACCCGTTCACCAAACCAACCTAGTAACTCCAGACCAAATAGCTACGCACATAGTGTCAGCCTCTAGGGCACCTCAAAATCGTTTACATAAAATTAAAGTTAAAAAAGACCTCAAAACCATAAAATCTAGTCTTGCACACTCAACAGAATATACCAACCCATTTACGCATGAAGAAATATCGCAAGCCCTAAATGAAATGAAAACAGGAAAAGCGCCGGGTTTCGACGCCATTCACGCTGAGTTCCTCAAACATAGTGGCAGATTCACTAGGCAATGGCTCGCAGAATTCTTTTCTGACATCCTTCAAACGGGAAACGTTCCCACCAACTCAAAAATGCAAAAATCGTCGCCATTTTAAAACCAGGGAAAAGTAATAATTCACCGAAAAACTACCGCCCCATCGCACTCTTAAGTATGGTGTACAAATTGTTCGAAAGACTGTTGTATAATAAAATCAGCAAAACCATATTCCAACACTTACCAGTGGAACAAGCAGGATTTCGGCCAAACCGCAGCTGCACAGACCAGGTACTCGCCCTGACCAATTATGTGGAATCAAACTTTCAAAAGCAATTAAAAACAACCGCTGTCTTCATCGATCTATCTGCTGCTTACGACACTGTGTGGCGACAAGGGGCAATATATAAATTAATGCGAATAATCCCATGCAGAAAGACCACTGAGGTTATTAACGCCATGCTATCCAACAGATATTTTAAAGTTATATTGGGAGACAAAACTAGTATATATAATAACGGATTTATTACGGCTGTCGCCGCTTCTCCGCCCCCAATTTCCATCTTTTTCTGTCATATGCAGTTGCCTCTTCTAAGTCTCTTGCCGCCATTGCTTCATCAATATCGTTGCGCCAACTTCTCCGTGGTCGTCCTCTCTTTCTTCTTTCAGGAGGGATCCATTCCAGTACTCTCCTAGGCCATCTGTACTCTGGCATTCTTTTAACATGTCCGAACCAGATTAATTGTTTTCTTTCTATGTCATCATTGATATTTCTCTCCATTTTCATTTCGTTTCTTATTTGTTCGTTTCTAACTCTCTCCAGTTTCGATCTACCGCAGCTTCGTCTCAGATAATCCATTTCTGTCGTCAAAAGTTTGTTCCTATTAGCTTTGGTGACGTCCCATACTTCCGAACCGTAAAGTGTAATACTTTGGACTATACTACCGTAAATGTGTTTTTTGGTTTCTCGTCGAATTGTTTTTTGCCAGAGAAGAGAGTTTAAGGCACGGGTCGCTGCTCTGCCCTTGTTTATTCTTTCCCTGATTTCATCTGCGCTATTTCCCTTCTTGTTGAAAATGACCCCCAAATATTTGCAGGATTGCACGCCTTTGATTTTGTCGTCTTCCAAGACTAGGTCACATATTTCATCTGTTCCCACTGAGAGATATTCACATTTTGTCATATTCATGTTTAGACCTGCCACCTCATATTCTTCTTGCAGTTTTCTTACCATATAGCTAAGATCGTAGCTGTCTTCGGCAATTACTACCTGGTCATCCGCAAAGAAAAGTGTATATAGCTTGTTTTCTTCCACCGTTATTCCCATGTTTCTACATTTTTTTACCCATTTCACTAAGGATCTGTCCAAATAGATTTTAAATAAGGTGGGTGACAGACAGCAGCCTTGCCTTAGTCCGTTTGTTGTTTGAAAAGGAGAGGTGATTTCTTGTCCCATTTTAATTCTTGCAAAGTTTTGTTCGTAATATTTTTGAGTGGCGTTAATAAGAATTGGGTTTATTTTCAAGTTACCCATTTCTATCCATAGTTGGGAGATCGGTACACTGTCATATGCTTTTTCCAAATCTATTAAAGCTATATGAGTTTCTCTATTTCTCTGCACTCGTTTTTCCATTGCAATTTTTAATGTGAAGATATTATCCATAGTGGAGCGTCCGGCCCTAAATCCCGCTTGTTCTTCGGGTTGTACAAAACTAGTACCCAAAGAAAACTGAATAATGGACTTCCACAAGGATCCGTGCTGGCTCCCATGCTTTTCAGCCTCTACATAGCAGACATGCTAGAAACCACATCAAAAAAGTTTGGATACGCAGACGACTGGACGCTTGCCGCAAGTCATAAAGAATTCGAGGTCACTGAACGCATTCTAACAAACGATATAAATGCCCTAGGGAATTATTTCCTCAAATGGAGATTGCAACCCAATCCAACTAAGGCAGAAGTGTCCTGCTTCCATTTGAACAACAAGATGGCCAACTATCAACCTCAAGTCCATTTTAAGGATAGACTCCTTAACTATAATAAACGCCCAAAATACTTAGGTGTTACACTTGACAGAACGCTAAACTTTAAAGAGCATCTTACTAAGACTGCTGCAAAACTCCGAACTCGTAACAACATCCTGCAAAAGCTCTGCGGCACTACATGGGGCTCCTCAGCACCCACACTTAGATCGACAGCATTAGGACTGGTATACCCCGTAGCGGAATACTGTGCACCAGTATGGATAAACAGTCCACATACTCACCGTGTTGATGTCCAACTCAACCAAGCCATGCGAACTATATCGGGCACAATCAAGGCCACGCCCACTTACTGGTTACCGGCTTTGAGTCATATAGCTCCACCACCCATCCGCTGGGAACATGCCCTTGTCAGAGAATTTACAAAAATCAATACTGATCCTAAGCTCCGCTCCCATGTCGGAACTTCCGCCAGAGACATAAATAGGCTCCGTTCAAGACACCCGTCTCTAAAAACAGCAAAAAGGCTAGTAGATCAAAACTTTAATGTAACTGAACGGTGGAGAGAACAATGAGAGAATAACGCTGCACCAGCTAACTGGAACATGCCATGTATTACAAGCAAACCTGAGGGCTTCAACCAACCGAGACGAATTTGGACCATACTTGATAGAATAAGGACGAACTGTGGCAGATGTTCCGACTCACTTTTTAGATGGGGAAAAATACAATCACCAAATTGCGACTGCGGCGCCGAAAGGCAAACAGTAAAACACATGGTAGAGGAATGCCCGATTAGATCCTATAACGGCAACCCTTCGGATTTCCTGGCTGCTACAAAAGGGTCAATCGAATATATTTATAATCTAGATGTTTGTTTGTAGAATAATATTTTTGTATTTACTGTTGTTTGTAATTTATATAATTTATATATATATATATATATATATATATATATATATATATATATATATATAATATATATATATATATATATATATATATATATATATATATATGTATATATATGAACCTGTGATGTAGCCATACGCTAAATAAAATAAATAATGCGAAAAGAAGTTGATTCCAGTTTACTCCAATTAGCCTCTTCTACTTAAATCTGACTCTCATCTTCACGCTGGTGTCCCCTGTAAACCGAGCAACCCAACTGGAGATCTGGTATCCAACCTGGGTGGAAAGTTTGGTAGGAAACTTCTGGAGGATAAACGTCTGGAGGAAATCGTAAATTGTAATCACTGTCTTAGATTTGAAGAACGACTTTGCCCCGTGAGACGTGAGCCCCGAACCACCGTCATTAATGATCAATGGCAGCCTCAACAGCTACAAGGCACTCAAGCAGATGATATATCTATAAAAAGAGTATTGGATTGAGTGCGACGAAGTGAAAGACACTCTTGGCAAGAGCTACTGCAGCCAATGGAATTGCCTAGTGCTAAACGATGATCTTCTGTATAGAACCTTTGAGAACGATGATGGTACAGAAACTAAGCTTCAGTTGATTGTACCTAAAAGTAAAGTGTCAGATGTATTGCGTCAGTTGCATGACGGTGCATCAGGTGGACACTTTGGTATTACGAAGACTGCAAAAGGTTCGAGAACGGTTCTATTGTGTGAACTGTAAAGATGATGTAAGATGGTGCCGGAAATATGAACTGTGTGCAACCAGTAATGGCCCAGTTGCTAAAAAGACGGCACCCATGAAACAGTACAATGTTGGTAGTCCTATGGAAAGAGTAGCAATCGACATTGCAGGTCCATTTCCAGAGACGAATGATGGAAATAAATATATCCTGGTAGCCATGGATTATTTTACGAAATGGACTGAGGCCTATGCGATACCAAATCAAGAAGCTGCTACCGTTGCAGAGGTACTTGTTAAAGAATTGTTTAGCCTATTTGGTGTTCCCTTGGAGATCCACTCCGACCAAGGGCGAAACTTCGAGTCAATCCTTTTCCAAAACGTTTGTAAATTGATTGGTGTCAATAAGACCAGAACGACATCCCTGCATCCTCAATCAGATGGAATGGTCGAGAGGATGAACCGAACGATGGGTAAACACCTGTCCAAAGTTGTATCAGAACATCAAAGAGATTGGGACCAGCACATTCATTTATTCTTAATGGCCTACCGCTCGGCCGTGAATGAAACTACAGGCCAGACTCCAACCTGCCTGATGTTAGGTGAAGTTCGTTTGCCCTGCGACCTAGAGTTTGGCTGCAGACCTTCCGAAGAACATGCAAGCGAAGATTATGTCGACCGCCTGAAGTTAAGAAGGAACAACATTCATATGAACTTGCCCGACACATCCAGTTAGCCAGTGGCAGAATGAAAGCCACTATGATTCTCGATGCAAGAATGAAAGCTATGAAGTAGGTGATCTTGTTTGGCTTTATAATCCACAGCGTCGTGGAGGCTTGTCTACGAAACTGCAAAGACAATGGGAAGGTCCGTATGAAATTAAAAAGAGAATAAATGACGTAATATACCGAATTAAGAAGTTGCCGAAAGGTAATTTGGCCTTACCCAAGACAGGCCATGCACTAGAAAATCTGGATTGGAAGATTGTCAGAAGCATGCTTGAAGTGATCTTCCGAGAAACCGGCGTACGAATTACTGTGTGTTGCATTAATCCGAAGAGATCGTGTCCTTCAAAGACAGTAGACTGTTATTTTTTCTGAGGGGTTCATGCAGAGCTGGAGAGTCTTGTAGATTCCGCCATCCTGGGCCTACATATAGAGTTGCTGATCGGGACGCTCAGATCTAAGAGGGGCGCAGTACTACGAACATGCATTCGGCGTGGCCCATGTAACGATTGCATCTCGAAAGCGACTAGAAGCTTCCAGCGATATCGAGCGCGGGAGAGATCAACACGTCAAAGAGGCGAATTAGAGGTGGTCTACTCCAGAAAATTCTATATGACTTGAGTTTAGTTGATAAGATATTTTCGTGCTGTAAACTTATAAATGAATATATTTATATAAATTAAGAACCGCTCGTTTTATTTAATCTCGCTACATTAAGTTATTTTCCTCTGATCATCAGTTACTAGATACGCCAGGATATGCAATAATTACATACACATAACCTCAATACTTAATTTAATGCTTATTTTAACTATTATCTGTAATTTAGTATCTCTGAATTTTCGTTTTTGTTTGAATTCAATTCAATAATTGTAACAGTTATTAAAAAATCACCAATTGTCCCAACTCTATCCAGTACAGTACAAAACATTTGACCCATTAATAAAGTGAAAACAGTATAAACAGTTTCGACATCTACCGAATAAGATGAATGCTAGACAATATGCAGATTTGTATTATAATGGCTGTAAATAAAGCACCGTCTGATTTAAAATAAATTACCAAACAGCCAATGGTGAATTATTAATGTCGTGTTCGAGAAAGTGAAAACCTACGGTGAATCATAATTTTTTAATTATCATTTAACACTGAAAAGGAAGCTTTTACGACAGTCTTTGTTCTTTCCGTTATAAAAGGAGCGAACTGTCCGTAATAATTTTATTTCACCGAAAGGTGAGTGTCCTCAAAATGCCGAATTGTGAAATTGATACTTTGAGATATTACTTAAAATTAATTCATTTAGACTTGTAAACATGGGATGTCACGGATTTCTTTTTGTTAACTTCCTTAATATTTTACTGGCTACCATACGTTGTTTCTGTTTGTATCACCAAAGTAGCAGTTTTTACCTTTGGATAACATGGAAAATTACTATTTTTACTAAAAATAGTTATATTATATGGCATTATTCGAAAAACAAAGTTAATAACGGACTTTTGCCTGTGGCGGATTCAAGGGGGGGTGTCATGACCCCCCCCCCCTCCAAACAAAATTAAATATCAATCAAATAATCCTAAAAAAAATAATTTAAAACCCATCAACCCTATAAGCAGGAAGTCAAGAGTTGAAATGATTCAAACTCATTTATTCTAGGGGTAAGTGTAGAATTATGCGGAAGCCTTTAACATTGCTCTTTAAAAAAATCAACAATTCTGAATATAGTTATACCTCGACTAACGCTACCCTGACTTCCGCGAATTCAGAGTTACGCGATTTTCAAATTTTGTCAATTCGTCGTTTGAGTGCCAGAGAATCGTTCGATTATCGATGAGATAGAATTACCGCCCACACATTATTGCTCATACTCATTCAATGTACATTACATGACTTTTCGCACGAAATCAGCACATTTTTATTTCAGTTTTGTCTATGAATTGATTGTTTGTAATGTGAATATGTATTATAATAATTATTGTTGAGACTGTGTGCTACATTTTATAATTTATCTATAATAAATATCAAAGTGAATATTGTTGTTGCGTTAGCTCTGTCTGATACGTTAGTGAATACAAATAAAGGAACTGGTGGCTGCTGTCCAAGGTATTTGTGAAACTCGTTGGGTTGAAAGGCATGAAAATCATCTTCAGTTCCAGGGCGAATTAATAATCAAAATATACAACGCTCTTGAAATAATTTCTACGTGGAAGGGCAGTAAAACGTCAGCTGATGCATTTTCATTAATGCAAACTATTAGGAGTCCAGAATTTCTCATGTCAGTAGTTTGTTTTAGTGATTTTTAGGTACAACTGTATCACTTAGTCGTCTTCAGTCACCAAAATTAGATTTGAAGAAGGCTACTGAGGCCATAGAGGACACTATAAATGCATGCTTCAAAATAAAAGATCAAATGCTGAATCTGTTTTTAGCAAACTTTTTTATGAAGTACAGGAAATAGCTGAACAACTAGATATTGAATTGAAGATGCCTCGTATAGTTTCTCGTCAAAACCTATTGTCAAAACCAACCTGCTAACTCTTGCGAAGAATATTTCCGAAGATTTATTTATTTACCCCTTTTAAACAATATCTTAATTGATTTAGAAGAACGACTTTCACCGAAAGTTATGAATCTATTTAATCTTTGAGTTGTTTTACCTAACACTGATAACACACCAGAAGATAAAGTTGCAAAAAAAATTGTTGACACCTTCCAGGATATTATTGTACCATCTACTGCATATTTCAGAAGTATTTTAGAAGTATTAGAAAACTGCGATATTCATATGTATCCAAATATCAGAATATTTCTGTAAATATTAATTACCCTGCCAGTCAGTGCAGCAACAGCAGAGCGTACTATTTCTATGCTTAAAGGTTTAAAGACTTGGCTTAGAAATGAAACTTCGGAGGAAAGGTTAACTGGTTTAGCACTCATCAATGTGCATCCTGAAATTTCTCTAGATGTTGATGCAATCATAGAGCGATTTGCTAAATCGGATAGGCAAAAAGAATACATTTTATAAAATTATATAATATTTACTTATCTTATTCTTATAGTATTTTTAATCACTGAACTTTTATTTACCACTCGTTGCCGGCTGTTGCTGACAATTCGTGAGAAAAATGTCAATACCGAGTAAAAAAATATTTCACTCACTTGTAGTCTAATATCCTTAATTGTAGAAATAACTATTCTTAAATTATATTATGTTTTTTGTTGAATAAATTAATTTAAATAAAATGCTGTTTACACTTCTTGTTAAGGTTCCTTCTTCATTACGCAAGGGTGGCTATAACTTCAGCAATTTGCTCTCTATCTTGAGCTGTTCTTAGTATCTAATGTGTATCCATGCCTGTCCAGTCTCTTATATTATTCAGCCAGGAGCATTTTCTTCTTCCTGGACCTCTTTTTCCTTCTACTTTCCCTTCCATTATGAGTCGTAGAACGTTATATTTTTCTCCTCTGTAAATATGTCCTAGATAACTCGTTTTTCTGTTGTTTACAATATTTAGGAGTTCTCTCTCATTCTCTAGAGTCCTCATTCTTTTCAGCACCTCGTTGTTGGTCACGTGCTCTGTCTACGAAATCTTCAGCATCCTTTAAATAACATACATTTCAAAAGCTTCTATACGCCTCATACTTGTAATTCCGAGAGTCCATGTTTCCACTCCGTATAGCAATAAGGAATAAATGAATGTTTTTACAATTGATATAGGATAGGATTGGGAGAAGAACAAACGGCATTTAGACCGGGAAGACAGACAAATGACAACATATAATATATCATTAGAAACCTAACAGAAGGAAGCATAGATACGAGGGAAAAACTAGTATTAGCATTCATAGACCTAAGAGCAGCATTTGACACGATACAAAGACATATTATAGGGAAATGCTTGAGGAAAATAAACCTCATTGATACCTAATGCATTGTTAAAAATTATAGAAAGTACTTACAAAGAGGTAAAAGGAAGGGTACAAATAACAGGGGAAAGATCGGAAGCATTTAATTGGAAGAGAGGTATTAAACAAGGGGATAGTCTCAGCCCTTTGCTATTCATAATAGTAATGAACGAATTGATAAGAAACACTAGAGTCAGAACTACTCGAGGAATTGAAAATAATGGCAGGAAACAGAAAAGAATGGAAGAGGTGGGTAAATGGAAATTAAAATAGCTAGCCCAAATCCGACACCCTGTTAGGGTAAAAGAAAGGGGAGAAAGAAAGAAAGAGATATAGGATATCCAATTGGATATCCTATATCCTATCCTATCCTATAGTGGGTTTAAATTAATTGTCTTTAAAATACCTAGTTTAAATTGACAGTCCTTGATTTTTCAGTATTTATATTTTAATAAGTTTTCTTTGGTTAGTCTTGTACACTTGATTTTGCTGTCATAGAGTATGTGGGATTATTTTTTTTTAGTTTAAGTTTAAGACCCCTTAATGTTGTACCCTTCTTTGCACCCGTAGGGTATTTGGGTTTTAATAACTTCTCATTGGTTTAACATATCGCTTAAAATAATTATTGAGAAAATGGTTCTAAATTCCATTTAAAAATCACCCTCAAGACCCATGACCCCCCCCCCCCCGACAAATATTTCTAGATCCGACACTGATTTTTGCAATTATCTCGGTCAATTGTTTATGAATTTTAATTTAGAAACTTGCAAATTAACTAACTCTTTAAGATCTACAACTTTTATTTGAACCACTTTTTTCTAAAAAAATGTATAATAATTTATCAAAAATATAAGATAGGCAAAAAATGATTTTTTCACTTTTTATGATTGTTTAAAAAAAAGAAAGCAAAATCAACTGTACGTTTTCGAGGATTTGTCATTAGGTCTGCTTGCCATTATGCTAAATTCAGTACTGAATTTTGTGCTAAAAATATTGTATCTACAAATTAGATGCGCGCGCCGATTCAGTACTACAAATTAGAGCATGTTCTAATTTATTGTACTAAAAATATTGAAGTATTAACTAAAAGTGAGATTATTCTCAACTATTCGTAACAATTTTTTAAACAAATTATTATTATTTATTTGTAAAAAGTTTTTATATGCCAAATGGTCTTTTATTAATAATTCTTCATTCAACATATTCAATATTCCTTTGCCTAACCCTCTTCTCTCAATCCATTTTTTCTCCATATACGGTATTTTTAAGAAGCATATGGTTTTTGTTTTTATTGCTAGTATCATTATTACAATTAAAGATACTGCGCATAATTGCAGCTTCTTTTTCACAGTTATTATTTACATGTACATTTTGTTTACTCTAATCAAAAAATAAACTTCATTGTTAGGTTATCAATACAAAATTGGCAGATCGCATGCCTACATGCTAATTAAAATTACACACAAACACATATTTTTCATACTATACATAAATCCACTCGCGCAACTAACTAATATTTTTAGTACTGAAATTAGCATAATGACAAGCGGACCTAATTCAGTAATGTTTTCTTCGTTTACATTTGTCTTCAGTGTCCATAAAAATTTTACTGCTACATTTAAAGTTTTTTATAATCTTTGATAATAGGAGATGAAATCAAGAAGAAAAACGTAATAATATATAGATATTATTTAAATTAGAAATACGCCGAAAGCTAAACGCATATCTCTAATGAATGCCCGTATACTGTATAAAACAAGCAGAGTATCTTTACAGCAATCAAGCCGTTTCCTGTGCTTTCAAAGTAAGATAAAAAACTAGTTTTACTAATTTAAAAATTATATTAGAAGCAGTTATCCTTCATAAATGGTATCCTTTCTAAAACAGTTCATAAATAGAAAAGAAAGATTATTCAACACAACTTAAGTATTAAATTGTATACCAAGAAACTAGCTTATTATTTGTGAATAATCAGCAGTTACTTGGAACACAAATGTTTTGTTTTTATATTATTACATCCAGTTGTACTGTCAGACAATAAAATTACATTATATGTATATTTGCTTAACAGCTATTTTCGCTAAAAATAACAGTTATACTTATGTATATTTTACAAATGTTATGTTTCTCCCACAATAAAGAAAATCATAAATCTTTACAATTATCCTACATTAAAGGAACGGCTAAAACAAGACGCCACATTAATGTGACGTAATGGCCTAATTTTTGTTAAGTTAAATTTATATCCAATCCACACTTTCATCCAAGTATTTCAAAGTATATCTGGTTTAACTGTAACAAATCGAGAGACGTGTCAACACTCTGGTCCTAACATAGACCTAGGTGAAATAATGGTTGTTAGATTTTTTTTGTAATGCTCACTTATTGAGATTGATTTCTTCTTCTTCCACTTTATAAGCAATTTTGTTTGTTCTTTGGCGGATTGATACCTCTATGGAAGGTTGTCACTTCATCTTTTACGCGGTCGTCCGATACTTCTTCCACCGATTGGTGATTTATCTCTGGCTATTTTAACCACACGGGTCTCCCCTATTCTGCTTCCAGTAGTCTTTGTGTTGTGGCTGTGTCGGGTATTTTTTCTGATGCTTATGTCATTATTGGCCATACATTGACTTTCTAAATGCTTGACTTAATCTCAGTGTTAATATGTCAGTTTCGCCATATAGTGTTAAGGCATATTCTACAGTATCGCACTAAATTGTCATAGTGCAATAGTGCAATATATAGTTCTAAATAGTTTAGGATTGCATCCATAGTGCAATATAAACTATTTAGAAACATGACAGATTATTACGTCGCTTTGGTTGTCTATAAGTGACAACGCAAAATACGATTCGTGATTGCTGCGCCATTTAGGATCTATAAAATTAAGCCATATGATTTAGGATTACTTAAAATATAAAACAATACACAGTCTATAAATTCTAATGAAGAACACGGAAAGAAAACAAGAAAGAATCTACTCTATAGAGTACTTATATTGCCATGTGGTACTCTGTGTAGTACTTATGTTGCCAACAACAGGCAACACCACAGAGATATAGCAGAGATAGGTAAAAATAATGTAATGACAAGAAATGGAAAGATGCTTTCATCTGTAGATGTACTTACGAAGAGATGTGACAGCCAATTACTTCTTTCAAATATACTAACGTACGGGGATTAGCAGAAACGAATGATTAAAACAAAATAGATAACAATGAGTATGTCTAAAGTAACGCTCGAGTGGAATCTGTATATGTGCAGATGAAGAAATGAGGCACGCATGGGAAAAATTCTTCTTTTTTTATGTAGACATGACTCTGTTTTTCAATGTGCCTTTAGTAAGTTATCGTTCCTTCATTTTCGTGGTCTTCCTGCTGATCGTCTTCCTATTGGGGAACCGCCCTTTGCCGTCTTTACTACTCTATTTGATGTAATTCGGCTTATATGATCGTTCCATTGTACTCTTCTAATTCTTACCTAATTCTTGATGTTCTCCACCTTGCATCTATGTCGTATATCTGTACTTTTAGCTCTGTCCCATAGTGTCGTACCATCAATTTTTTTAAGTGTTTTCATTTCTACTGTTTCTAACATCCTTTTTGTCCTCTCTGTGTCAGGTCTTGTTTCTGCCGCGTATGTCATTGTTGGTCTGATGACTGTTTTGTAAATTCTGCCTTTCATTTCTTTCCCGATATTTTTATTTCTCCATATTGTTTCATTCAGGCAGCTTGCGGCTCTATTTGCTCTATTCACTTGATCTTCCACTTCAGTTTCGAGCTTTCCGTAGCTAGATAATGTGATGCCTAGATATTTAAACTCCAGCTCCAATTTACATCTTAGTAAATTTGCTGTTGTAACCATGCATTTTTTTTTGTGGCAATTAACATGTTAAATTTACTGGCGGTTTTATTAAATTGGTGCAGCATACGTTGTAAATCGTCTTCACTTTGAGAGACTAGTATTACGTCGTCTGCATAGCAGATTATTTTAATTTGTTTTTCTTCCATTTTGTAATTAGTTTTTTATTATTTCATCGATAATCAGGTTGAACAATAGAGGACTCAGAGAATATCCCTGTCTTATCTCATTGCCAGCTTCAATAGGGTCGGTTAGTTCTTCTTCTACTTTTACTTTTATTGTGTTGTTTTGGTAGATATTTTCGATCGTTTTGATTATTCCTAGAGGTATCTATCTTTCGTACAGTAAGTGGATGTTTACATACATTAAAGACATACTTTAGTTTGACCCGGTCAAATGCCCTCTTAACGTCTACGAAACATAGATATGCCGGTTTGTTGTGTTCTAATGATAAGCGTTGGTGCATGATCTTCCGGACCTAAAACCTTCTTGTTCTTCTGTTAGTCTTATAATTTCATTCAGTTTCTTTGTTTTCACTTCGGTTGTTAATTTTAGTGTTGTGTTTAATAAATTAATTCCTCTGTAATTTTCCGGGTCCGGTTTGTCTCCCTTTTTGAAGAGAGGTATTAGGATGCCTTGTTCTGTTTTGTTCTATTATTTTTTGGATTAGTTTTAATAGTTGTTTGGTCAGATCTGGTCCTCCGTACTTTAGGAGTTTGTTCGGTATTCTGTCCTCTCCTAGCGATTTTCTATTTTTTAATTTCCTTAATGCTTCATCTATCTCTTCCTCCTCAATATTTATTTCTTCGTTTGTCGTCACTTCTGGTGTTGGTGGTTTATTATCGTCACTTTTAGCAAATAGGAATCGAAAGTAGTCTACCCATGTTTCCTTCTGAATGTGTTTCGTTTTTATTAGTTCATTCATCTCTTTTCTTTGTTCTCTGATCATTCTACTTATTTCTTTTTGTGTTCCGTAGAAGTCGAGTTCCATTTGTTTTGAGAAGCTCTGCCAGTGTTCCCTTTGTTTCATTTCTGATTCGTTTATAGTGGTTATATGCCTGTTGTGTTTGTTGTGTTCTGTATTGTAAAAAGTCTTTCTTCTTTTCTTCAGATTTTGTCTTCACTTCCACTCTCCATCATGCACAATTACTAGCAAGATGGCCAGTTCATCAACATCAGTTGACTTATACATTTGCAAGACGAATTTGTTATTTTGTAGCGGTGCAACCAGTTCTTGTTTTGTGTATTCTGTGATCCCCAATCCGGCGCAAAACATAGTTCGAAAGCGGCGCTGTGAATCATAGTCATAGTTTTTTTGACTCCTTTAATAATTGTTTTTTTTATGTACACAAAAGTCTTTAATCTTGTCTTTGAAGTTTTGATGCATAGTCTTTAAATGTCAGCGCATCTTAGCAGGTACCATGGAACTATTAGGACAAAGTTTGCTGCGCAACGTACAAAGAGGTAAGCTGTTCGAACCAACAAATCCAAGATTAATGTATAGTTCGTTACTCATAGAACTAGAACTTGACGCCATCATATCACCTTGATTTGAATTTGACGCGAACCACGTTGAACTCTCCATGGATGATTTTATTTATATGCGTATCTCTTTATGCGTATATTACACGGCTCTTTAACACTCAGTGAATCCACCCTACAAGACAAATCTCAAAACGGTCAAAGTAATGTTAAAACTAAAAAAAAATATACTAATCTGAGTTTAGTACTACATAAATCAAAATAAAGAAATATCGAAAGATATAAGAAAGAAGAGAACCAAAATCTATATTATCATTGAACTTTTGATAAAACGCTAAATTTGGAAGCATCCAAAACACAGTTTACAAATACTCGTAAAAGACATTCAAATTCTCATTCCCCTTGAACCGTTTTGAATTCATGAATGTAATTTGTGCTACGGATGCAACACTGTCATGATTCGGTGCCCCGGTGTTAGCCACACTTTATTATTTACCGGCGCTAGAAACGAAACGATTAATACATAATTCATGTGTATCTGTTTAGATGGAAGTCATATTTTTTTAATAAACGGAAACGAAAGATTCTTTTAAATATGGAGATTTGTGATAAATTAAAAATAAAAAATGAATTTCTAGTGTAAATTAGAAATTATATACTACGCTTAAACTTGTATGAATTCTTCTTCGTCTTCAATGTAAGGATTAGGCTTCAAGCCTGTTTCGTCCTCAGTCTTATCATCGTCTTCGTGGTCGCCCCATGTCTCTTCTTCCACGTTGTTTATATTTTACAACCTGTCATTCTTTCGATTTGCATTGTAACGTGTTTTGTGGTATTTGCTATTCATCGAGAATATATTTAATACGGCTTCCGTATATCTTCATTTCCGATTTGGTCTCTCAATGTCCATCCTTCTGTTTTTTGATAGAATAAGACAATCTTAACGACAAAACGTAGAGGAACATGTAGACATATAGAAGAATTAGGGAAAAACAATGAAATATATACAAGAAAGTTAAAGAAATATCCGGCATTCATAGAAATAACATCACGGGTAGACTAATATATAGCACTGGAAAAATAGATAATAGTGGACGAAACGAAACTCAGAAAATAGAAACTTTGGGAAGAACTATGTGAATATTGTTCTGAAGCTATTTTCTTGTAGCATCTTATAGTGTTTACTGTTTTAATGGAAATAAGCCACAATTAAAGTTTAAATTAAGTTTATTGACGTTTCAATTACGACTACCGGAAATCGTTCTCAAAATACGAACCTGTGTATATTGAGATATTTTCTCTACTGAGCTAATTATGTGTAATTTTGGAATAGATGGATGAGTAACAGCAAAGTTTAGACCCTTTGACAGTATTAAACTCTCCGTTACATTTAAATGTCTATTTGATAGATGAATTCGATCAAAATCAGAATTTGATATCACATTGAAAAGCAAATCTTCAATATTTACAATATCTTGTTTAACAAAAAATAAATTGGATCTATGGAATTGCAAGTTTTCCCGGATCATGGATAAACTGGCTCTGTGTAGAATTTTTTCCAACCTTCTGCTTGAGTATGCTAGACGTAATTTCAAGCTCTTTGGTATTAAGTTATTGTCTCTGCATCTTCGTAAAAATTTGATTGAATTTTGACAATGTGCCAGTTTTTAGTAAAGAATTTTCAATCTCCGAAAATTTTGAATGACGCTGGGCCCATAACGGTTTCTTAATTTTGTTCTGAAGCTATTTTCTTGTGGCATCTTATAGTAATTACTGTTTTAATGGGAATAAGCCACAAATAAAGTTTAAAATAAACGTTTGTATATTGAGAACGATTTCCGGAAATTGAAACGTCAATAAGCTTATTTTAAACTTTAATTATGGCTTATTCCCATTAGAACAGTAAGAACGAACTATGTGAAGGAATTTCATGACGACCAAAGACCAGTGCGACAAACAAACCATCCAAATCAAACTGGAATATCTATTACAGGGTGAGAAGAGAGAAATGCGAAATATTTAATGAAATATATGAAAGTACATAAAGATATGATAATTTCCAATAAGAATTCCAGGAAATTTTTTTCGCTCCTTAAAGAGTTAATAGACCAGGACTGAGGCATTTAAAAATGGTAAAAAGTGAAAAGTAAAATAGTAAATACGGAAGGGGTTAGGGGTGTCTGGGCCTTACTACCTGTTGATTATTTAGTAAATGCTGCAAAACTGTTAGCCACTATTAAAGATACAGAGAAATGAACAACATCGTTAATAAAAATACACGAGTTACGTGCAAGCTTTTGGAATCTACATAGTAAGGTAAATAGATACTAACTGTATTCTAATCTATGTCAATCAGCTCTAAAATAAAAATATTATTATTTTCTTTTAAAAATAGTATGTTTAACGTAACATAACCACAACAAATCGAATGATATTTTAGTACAATATTAAAAAATAACACTCGTTTATTTTGCACAAACAAATTTACGAGCCCTTGCAACTGAATGTTCGCACAAACAAGACTATTTTTCAAAATTTTTTGATACTTAATTCCATTCATTCCATTCCATTAAGATTGCCTCAAAATAACTTTCGCAAAGGAATCATGATTTGGGGGTTCATGTCATCAGTGGGTATAGGAAGAACGCAGCAAAGTATCCAGAGATTTTGAAAAATAGTCTTGTACCAAGTGCTCACGACCTCTAGACGGACTTGAATTTTACATTCCAGCAGGACGGTGCTGCATGCCATACAGCTAAAATAACTAAAAGATTGTTTGGAAACAATAACATTAAAGTCCTCTCATGGCTTTCGAACAGTCCAGACCTTCACGTTATTGAGACATTGTAGCATAAGATGAAACAGAAATTGCGTAATAATCCTCATAGAACCGTCGCCGATTTGAAGAGTTTGAAGATTAAAATAGGTGAATTATGGGATAGTTTCGACCCTGATTTGTGTAAATCCTTAGTACGAACAATGCCAGACAGGATTGCCGCAGTTGTAAAGGCGCGTCACGATGTAACCCCATATTAAAATAGTAATTTCTTGAATTGTCCGAACATTTAGTTGTCACAATATTATGGAACATTTTCGTTTATTTTGTTGCCAACGCTACAATTCAAAATTGATAGAGACCGAGCCATTTCAATATTTTGTTATTAATGATAGAGCTTAATGTATTATTGATCTCGTTCTTTGGTTCAATAAGAAAGATCGTTAAGATGAATGTTTTGAATAAATTTTCGTTTATCCGAACATTTAGTTGTTAGGGCTCGTAGTTATATGATAAAACTGTAAAGGCACTATTAATTTGATTTTGTCTTTTATTGAGATCATCAATATGGATAAATATTTTTGTATTATCTGCAACAAGATACATGATAAGCAAGTGTGAAAATAAAAAAGCAGCTTAGAGTCGTTTAGTCAGGTCTAGCAAGAAAAGAATCGACAATAAATACAAAAAAATTGAAACTTCAACATCAGCTTGTATTCATCGAACATATCAAAGTCAATATAATGATGAAACTGCAGTAGCTACATTCCTTAGTTCAAGCCAGAGAAAATCAAAGGAAGAAAAAGAAATAAATAAAGAAGCTCTTACATTTAATTTCCAATCTCATTTCCTGCTGTGGGTTTTTCGGTAATATTCCAAAAGAAAAAATTAGATATGTTCAAAATAACGATACAAGAGATAATATATTGCAGTATATTACAAAACAAAACACATTAAATGATTTCGATAAAATCATCAATGATTTCAGCTCGTTTGAGAAATGTGCCTGATTTATCGCAGTAAAAGCGTATTATCATACTGCCTACTTCTTATAAGGAAAGAATTAAATGAAAAAGGGGTCGCTCAGAATGAAAAAACATTAAGAATTTGATTTAATTTCTTATTACTTATGAAATATAAAGTTTTGTCCGTATTTTCCGGCACTATTTACCAAAGCACAATAATTCTTTTGCAGTATTTACAGTATTTCTTCACCATATGTCTCTAGGCCTATCAAGTCACGTCTGCTGTAGTTATAAACGCCGATATAAAGTAGTTGTAAACTATAAAATACCCGTTAAAATTTTAAATTGATTTTAACCGTTTATTGATCAACGACTTACGACATTGGATAGTATACAAACTCGTTATTATTGACTCAGGACCAATTGCTACGTTCTTTTAAAATTTTAACAGAGTGGTAAATCTGAAATGTCAATAATAAATATACTATGTTGGCTTAGGTCTTAAAACAACCGTTTGGCAATAGTTGGTTTCCTATTACAGCAAATATTTGTTTCTAAAAAGTAGTTACGTGGAAACAGTTGAATGTTGATGGTATCTTACATTGTTGATGGTTTTGTACTGAAGCCTTTCATATATGTATATAGTCACGTAAATATAGACCTTCCGAATTATTTTTTAAACTACACTCAGATGCAAAAAAAAACGCAACGGAGAAAATTTTGGTCAAATTCAAAGTATTTCAATTTTTTATTTTTAGCCCTATTTTGATTATTTTTTTAGCAGACTGTGTATAAATTTATAAATTTTAATTTGGTATAGTCAGTTTTTAGATAAAATTTTATATTTGACCTATTGTACGGGGTTAATTAAAACGTGGTTTTATTATCCTAACTTTGAAACATCCTGTGAAATAATTCCGTTTGCGAATTTTCGTAAAACCTTATTTTTCAGTTGAATCCATGTCTCCTAAGCATTGTGTTTTTTGTTTCATGTCAAAATATGCCTTGGTTCATTTTTTAGAGCCAAATGAATTTGCCACCCACAATTTAGGACTTTTTTAATTATGAGTATTTTGGAGTTATTTTGTAATAGGACGAGGTGGCTTTGATGACTGTTATCATTATGTCATATTGACACTTACATTTTGTTTACCTATGATTGATCATGGTTCTTAGTGTCGAAGATTGTGCGAAAGCCGTTGCTCTAGTTCTAGTTGAAGGTGGGAGAAATTATGAATATATGGCTAGAGTACTACACACTCATCGCTCTACCATCCAAAGGGTAGTGGAACGTTTTATACGAACTGGAACAAAAAAGCGTAAAGCGGGAAGTGACAGGAAGCGCAAAACTACCGCTTTAGATGATCGTTTTATACGAGTCAATGCTTTGCGGGATCGTCATTAAACAGCGGTGCAAACAAGAAATCAGCTTCAAGAGGTTCAATGTAATAATGTAAGTGTATTTACAGTTCGTCGAAGATTATATAAATTTGGTTTGCAAAGTTGCAGACCAGCAACTGGTCCCAAATTACTTCCACGGCACAGAGTGGCTAGACTACAATTTTCCAGGGAACATTTACATTGGAAGTTAGGACAATGGAGTAATGTTCTTTGTAAGGATGAGTCGAGATATTGTCTTCACTTATCAGATGGAAGAGAACGAGTATGGCGTCGAACTGAACAGGGATTTGCGGAGTGCGCTTTCAGTCCCCGTGTTAGCCATGGAGGGGGTTTGGTGATGGTATGGACAGGAATATCCCGAGAGGCGCACACTGAATTGGTATTTATTGAGGGTTCGTTGACGGCACACCGGTATATTGAAGAAATTTTAGTGAATCACGTAGTACCCTTTTCTCAATATATCGGCGATGATTTTCTATTAATGCAAGATAATGAGCGACCCCACTCTGTAATGTGTGTCACGCAATATTTAGGGAAAGTTGGTATTAATAAAATGAACTGGCCAGCGTGTTCGCCAGATGTGAACCTAATAGAGCACGTTTGGGACATGCTTTGTAGAAATATTAGAGGTCGCAAAGTCGCACCAGCCTCAATTAAAGAATCTTCGCTTGGCTCTAGAAGAGGAATGGCAAAACATCCAGCAAGATCATATTCGCAAACTCATTTACAGCATGAGCCGACGTGTACAGACAGTTATAGAGGCTAGAGGAGGCAAAACAAAGTATATTAAGTTATTTTTTAGTTGTTTTTCTTTGTTCTTTGCATATTTTAGGTTAAGTTATATTTAAGTTGTTTTTTTTTTATGTTTTGTTGTTGCTATCAACTATTGCTATTCATTAAAACCAAGATCATGTCGTTGCTTTTAATCATTATTTAAATACAGTGCTTCTGGCATGTCGATATAACATTCCTTCGATATCAGTCACCAAAGCCCCCATCGTCGTATTACAAATTAATATAAAAGATAATGATAATAATAGGAAAAGTCGTAAAATGTGGGTGGCAAAGTCATTTCGCTCCTAAAAATGAACCAATCTATATTTTCACATGAAACAAAAAAACATAATACTTGGAAGACATGGTTGCAACTGAAAAACAAGGTTTTACGAAAATCCGTTAACGGAATTATTCCACAGGATGTTTCAAAGTTAGGATAAAAAGCCACCTTTCGATTAACCCCGTATAATAAGGCAAATACAAAATTTTATTAAAAAACTCACAATACTATTAAAATATATAAATTTTTACACATAAAAAAATCATCAAAATAGGGCTAAAAATAAAAAAACTGAAATAAGTACTTTGAATTTGACCAAAATTTTCTCCGATGCGTTTTTTTGCATCTGAATACTTACGCAAATTGGTTACATTATAGTCAGGGAGATAAAAATTTTCTGTAAAAAACTGATAATATGGATGATAATATATTATATAAACATCTATATTTATTTCACATGTAAGAAAAGCCCCTTATCCACTTGGATCATTTCCCTCGTTTAGGTATTTTATAACGAAATCAAAGAAATTGACAAGAAAAAGGAACAAAATAACAGTAGCGATTTTCAGAGAATGCAGCACATCTAGTGCTGCACACAACAATATCTATGATGCCATATCTTAAAACCTGATGGCAGTCTCATAGTTTTACCCGCCTTTTACAATAGTCTAGTCATAAGGGAAAGAATATCATACATAAGAGTAAACAGCAAACCGAACAAGTTGTCCATAACAAATGTCTATGCATCCACAGAAAACAGTGATGAATTGACAAAACACCAGTTCTATGAAACACTAGAAGAAAACGCCGAGAAAATCCCGGGAGAAGATATATTAATCCTTATAGGAGATTTCAACGCCCAAATAGACAAAGAAATTGCTTCAGAGGGGTTGCAAGTGCAAATTCAATAGATGGCACAACAAACAATAATGGAGGAAGATTATGTAATTTAGCAGCGGCATTAAACATGGACATAAGAAGCACGAGATATAAACACAAAGACATACACAAAATAACATGGATGAGATCAGGAAGTCTGAAGGGAAATCAAATAGATCATGTACTGATTAAAAAGACACACAAACAATCGATACATGACGTCAGATCTCACAGAGGAGCCAACATCGATTCGGACCATATGCTAGTGATTACAAAATTTAAAATAAAAACAACAAAGAATGAAAGGGAAAAAGCCAGAGAAAATGGGACGTAAATAAATTGAAAGAGAAAGGAGTAAAAAGAAGATTTGTACAAGAAGTAAATACAGAGACGTAGTGCAAAGAACAACAAATGGAGGAACAGTGTAAAAAAATCAAACAAGCAATAAACAGTGCAACAGAGAAAGTGGTTAATAAAATGCAAAATAAAAGAAGAAATAACTGGTTTGACGATAAGTGCCAATTAGCAGAGGAAGAAAAGAATAAAACAAGATTGAAATGGTTATGAAGAAGAATGGCAAAGAAGAGGAACAAGAAAAATACAAAGATCAAAGGCAAAAGACAAAGAAATTATTTATATCGAAAAAAAAAATCAAAAAGTACAAGAAATTATTAAGGAGATAGAAACAGAAAATAAAAGACACAACTCAAAACCATTGTACCAACACTAAAAAATTAGTTAAGCGAAAACGGACAGCTAATATAGCTATAGAAGCAGAAATATGGCAGAAGTACTTCGAAGAAGAAAGAGAAACAATAATGAACACAGAACAAGATGAAGAAGAATTGACCTATACAGAAGTGAAAGAGAAAATATGCAAACTTAAAAACGGGAAACAACTTTAGGTAGACCTAAAAAAGTCATACCGTTCGTAAAAAATATTCACTTAAAATAGACATTAAAAGTTTGTGTATTCTTCAAACAAATCACTTGAGAAAGTTGCATTTGTAAAGAACAGTGAACACTTTTTAATGTTTTACTTAAGATGCATGTTATTAATTCAACAAGGGAGAATGTAGAAAATATTATTTAGTTATGCCTATAAATAATAAATTCATCGCCAATAAAAAAATAATAACAAACCTCGATCTCCATGTTGTATAATTTTTAAGAATCATCGGTAAAGAAAGTAAAGTGAAAGTTTAATACTATCTATTAAAAAGTAAATACTAAGTATGTACCATCGTATATATGTTGTTTTTGTAAGCAGAATCTAATTATTTCAAATCCGCTATCATTATCCACTTTTCGTGCATTACTTTCTCGCTTTAACGCATCATTAAACTTATTTATAGAACGAACGTGATTTGCTAGTTAAATTTTCTATGCTGTGCTTAACCACACTGTATATTGACTGTACTGGGTCAACACACTGATTGAAATCTTGTCGATATATCAAAAGAAAAAGACAAAGACCTTTATAAAAAGTACTGACTTAGCAGAAATATAGTTCTGATATTAAGTACATACAACAACGTATATGAAAAAACCATGTTTACTGCTGATGATACTTGTTACACCATGAACTGCCTACGTATTCATACATTTTGCTAGAAATAGCTTACCGCTCATGTAGAATACTTGTATAGTGCATTTTTAAAGTCAGTTTCATAATTTCGGTATCTTTTATGTACCTTTATTAATATATAGTTTATAAGAATCATTTCCACTACAAAATATAATAATATAACAACAAATCAAAAGATGGGACTTGTATTCTGGTTTTGTTGTAAGGCACTATAATTCAGAATCAAATTTGTAGGCAGTAGATTCTCAGAAATGTGAATGCGATAAAGCGACGACATCGTTGCCAGTTTGTGATGACAGATATTCTAGCAATTTATATTTTAATCATTTACATGCAGCAAAATTATCATAGATTATTGATCATTTTGTATTTGTTAATGTATCTAATAAAATGTATTTAATAACATCAATATTTATGTATAATATTATATTTATAAACAATATTTATATATAAAAAACATTTAAAAGCACGATAATATTCTGTGTAAAAGTCATACATGACAACGTCGTGATCTTAGGACCAACAGAATGGAATAGTAAATCAACGTTGCCATAAGATACCTAGAGGGAGATAAATTGCTCATTGATTTCGTAGTTTAGCATTCGGTAGCGTATCGTTCACACTGTTGCAGTGAATTTTAAAAATGAATCAGGTGGCAAAGTTTATGTAAAAGAATCCTAAATTCACGCGTGCACACTACGCTCCATGCTATGGCATGCTGGACGAGCCATACAGTCTGTAGTCAACACCCCGAGGTATGAGCGGGAACACAAAGTGTATTAATACTCATACGCTTATGAAACGCACCTGGCGCATCATAAGGGCCTTCAAATTTTATTCTTTTTCAACTTGTCTTGAGTAAAATGTCTTTAATCTTTCCTATCAGCCTCTCTTGAGTAACTCTTGTCTCTTCCGACCCCGAATGGCTATTAGGTTTCCGAATGCAGACGGGTCACTATATTTCTTTCTCCTACATTCTCATTCACCGAGTGATTGCCGGTATAAGCAATCCCCCACTAACTGACCAACGAGCCGATGAGTTAGTAAGTGGTAGGACACTTTTTTGTCCTGGGGTTGAGAAATTGACTCCAAAGGCGCATGAACCTATTAGTGGTCAATGGCATAAGGATGTAGAAGGCAACGGTAAACCACTACATTAAAAATCGTCAAATTTCCCTAGAATAATAACCATGCAAAGTACGGTCAATCACATGGCCCCTAGTCCGCGGCGGACCTTTAATGGTTGAGGGGTGCTAAGAATCTCCGCGAGGAGGAGCCTCCGAATGTGGCAACTAACTATATAGAGAACAAATCCTCTTTCAATTTCGGGACATGGAATGTGAGGAGTTTGTTCGAACAAGGAAAGACGCACAACACGATTCAGAAAATGAACAGACTGAACCTAGAAATATTAGGCATAAGCGAAATGCGCTGGCCTGGTTCCGGTAAAACATTGGTCATGGATAAAACGATATACTACTCCGGAAATGACACCCGAGATCATCTATATGGAGTTGGAATAATTATCTCCAGGAGAATCCAAGCAGCCGTTGTAAATTGTGTTCCCTTTTCGGATAGAATGCTATTATTACAAATACAGGGTAAGCCAGTGAACATTAATGTAGTACAAGTGTATGCTCCAACTGCAGATAAATCAGAAGCTGAAATAGAACATTTTTATGAACAACTCAAACAACTTCTACAATAAACAAGTAAGGAAGAAATTACTATAATAATGGATGATTTAAATGCAAAGATAGGAAAAGGCAGAGTCGACAATATAATAGGTGATTATGGTTTAGGAATAAGGAATGCTAGAGGCGACAGATTGGCTCAATTTTGTCAAGAAGAAAACCTGACGATTTTGAACACATGGGTTCGATTACTACCCCGTAGACTGTATACTTGGAGGTTACTACAGGATAATGAACAAAATTGCATTAGAAATCAGATCGACTTTATTCTAACCAATCTAAGATTTAGAAATTCCATTGTAAGCGTTAAGACTTTTCCTGGAGCAGATGTCCCCTCAGACCATAAACTCCTTGTCTCAAAAATGAAACTGAGTCTAAAAAAGATAATAAAATCTAAAAGTTCTATGGTGAATACTCAGTTACTCAAGATAAATGAAATCCGTACTCAGGCTTCAACTTGTATCAATCAAGAAATGAAGAAATTAACATCAGAAATGAAAAACACTGAGAATGTGAACATTATGTGGAGCAAAACCAAAGATTCTGTTATAAAAACACAGAAAGAAACTCTACAAACAAAAAACAGAAAGCCGAAAGCCTTGGATGACTCAAGAAATACTGGAAATCATGGAACAGTAGAAAAGTAGATTATGGAAACATGCATCGAGGTAGAAGAATCGAGGTTGAAAAATGGATAACTCTTCTTCTTATTTTGCCGTCTTCTAACGGAGGTTTGCGATCACTTCTTTAAACGCTTCCCTATCTTTTGCAACATGAAATATCTGTTCAACACTGAGGTTAGTCTAATCTCTGATATTGCTCAGCCAAGATTTCTTCCTTCTTCTCAAGCCTTTTCTTCCCTCTACCCTTCCTTGTATAATAACGTGCAGAAAAGAATATTTATTGTTTCGAAGTATGTGGCCCAGATACGATGTTTGAATAAATACTTAATAAAAAAGAAAGTAAGTATGGGGGTAGGAGAGTCTATGGAGGATATAGGCGAAAAGAGGCTGGCGGCAATAGCGGAAGAGGAAGAAGAGGACAACCGGGAGGAGAAATGATGAGGCAAAAGAGAAGAACAAAGGGGAAAACGAGGTCATGGACGAAACAATGAAGGAAAATGGCAGTGGAAAAGAAACGGGAGATAGTAATGATGAGAGTGAATGGACGACCAATATTAATGGGTCAAATGAGCTTAATAAAGTAGTAAAAAGCATGCCAAGTCGCTACCAAGCAGCTATTAAAGATCTTGGAAGACACTACAGATTTAAAAATTGACCATTTTTTAACGATATCATTACGAGGTATTTTATTACTTTTATTTTTTTACTAAACTTTCAAGTTTTTAAATGATTATAGAGATAAAACAGATGTACGAATGTTAATTATTTATTTTAAAATAAACAAAAATTGTTTTTTATTTACTTCCGAAAACTTTATTTTAAACATTTTCTACCGATATCCGTAACATTTGACGAGATTTTTATTCCTGTTTTTAAATCATTCTATCTTTTGTCGCATATATTACTGACCCCGTATTTGCAAATGTGTGATTCCTAGATATAACCAGTCCAGTAATTTCGTATTTCACAAATTCATAGTCACACATTTGCTAACGCAATATAAAACATGTTTCCTTTTAAAAATAGGGGCTATTGACCATTAGCAAGTCAGATAAATCGACAAAAACCACATCTTACGATAATGCACCTGAAGCAGGTAGAAATCTTCACAACAACGCCACTTATCGTCATCGTCGATTGCTTAGAGAAATGAACTTGCATCTGGAGGGAGGGTCGTGACTTAATGAGTCACAAGCGAGAAGAAAACCTGTTATATTTCTTTAAGGCCACAAACGGCGTCCGGTTGAAATAGATTATGTAAATGTACAATTCTAATTAACTCGACTAGAGCAATTATTACTTCCACATACATATTTCCAATCTGTGTAATAAACTGGGTCTGTTTTTTTCTATACTATAACTATTATCATACTTAAATGTTAACTATTATTATCTTTTTAATTTGTTGCATGATATTTTTTTGCGTAATTGCGTTTTACGTAATTCTTAAAACAATGTCAAGTCGGTAGACCTATTAGGCGGGGCAATAACGCACTAAACCTACCAATTTTCCGCAGTAAGATCAATCGCTATGCAACTTTTTGCATACGTGAGAGTGTCAGGAAAGTGGGTGAAAGTGGGGTAGGAAATTGATGCCCGGAGAATGATACAAAATTTCATTTTGTACATAAGGAAAATGCATTTACAAAGTACATCTCGACGTGCATAGAAAATAAAAAATTTGGAACTTTGAAAATATCGACTGAAATGAGTTTAATTTTGCTACTCGGGGGTTAACGAGGTCGCTGAACACGAATATTATGACGGCAGATGGTCATTTTCCACGGCAAAAACTTGCATAGCAATTCATCTTACTGCGGAAAATTGGTTTAATGCTTCATTGCCTATATTCTTCTCAAGATTGTTTCGGTTGAACATTTTATCTGGCTTGAAAAAATCTTTTAAAGTCCTGGCGCGCTTGTTCGTTTTTAGCTAGTTCAATTGGTGGTGGCATTTTTTTATACTTAAATTCTTTATAATCCAATAAAAATAAAAACCAGACGGTTGCAAAAACATTTTTAACTCTACAATAGTAACAGGTTGAATGGATAATGGTGTTAATATAATTGATAACCGTTCTCCCTATGCGTTGACGAATTCGAGTGGAACACCCAATATAGGAACACCCAATCTTGCTTCTTATTCCTATCGTGTTATGAGTGGCCCTGATGTAGAATTTCGTGACGTGCAAGTATGTTTCAAAGCCTTCTTATCCATTCATGGAATTCCTGCTTTCCGGGTGGAAATAGAAAATTTCGAGAATCACTGGCCTCAACTGGCACTGTACCATTAGACGCTAGAGGAAATCACGCAAATAGGCCCCACAAAATTTCTGAAGATACTATCGTCAAAGTGACAGAACTTATTGTTTCCTTGAAAGGAAGAAAATTGCATTACTTCCGAAAAAAAAGTAAGAAAACTTATCTCCCTGAAGAACTCAACATAAGTAAGTTACATACTATATGTACTCAGGAAAAAGTCGCGATTATAAATTATCCTATGACAAGTTTCACGAAATTTTTGAAACAAAGTTTAATATTGCATTCGGTTTTCCTAAGAAAGACACCTGTAGCTACTGTTACACTATAAAAGCGGAGATATCTGCCCTTTCGCAGAAATTAGATGCCAGCAGTGATGAATATAAAACCCAAATTTTGGAGAAATTACAAGAAAAAAACGACGAGAAACAACTTCATGTTGCGAGAAAGTGAAAAATTTTATTGTGTGAAAAGAAAATATCGAAAATTGTCGTCAAAACCAATCGATACCGAAGCCATAACCATAGACTTTAAAAAAATTTACCAACCCCTAATGTGACCTCAAACGATGTCTACTATAAACGGCAACTTAATTTTATAAGCTTTAATGTACATGTATTGGCCGATTCTACCTCTTTTTTTCTATACTAGTGACGAATCGATAGCAAAAAGGGGGCTGATGATGTGTGTTCGATGATTCATAACTTTGTGTATAACGTACTGGCATCTCAGGTTCCAAATTTGATAATATTTTTCGACTTTTGTGGAGGCAAAATAAAAATTACACAGTTTTTCGGTTCCTTCACTATCTAGTTCAGACAGAAGGACGGTTTGAGTTTGTGAAAGTAATTTTTCCCATCATTGGACATTCCTATCTAGAGTGCGACCGGGACATGAGTTTAGTTAATGACAAAACTTATACGGAAACTCGGATGATTGGAGAGAAGTCCTCCGCAACAGCAAAGTGAAACCGAAACTGTTCCAAGTGGTGGACTATGGGAAAGATATTAAATTTCTGAATTGGACTAAGAATTTCTCCAACAAATATCCCAAGAAATGGCCAATGCCTACGAGACCTATTCCAGTATTGGAAATCAAGAAAAATAACCCTCGATTTATCTTTCACAAGAATACCTATTCTGGGTTATTTGCAAGATCGCTGTTTGAATGCAAAGTTAAAAGAAACCTGAAAAGAAATTTAAGGAAAGCCCATGATATATCAAATCCGGAAGTTTCTAGCCGCAATCATCCCGAAGCTTTATACGTGAAACGACCCATTTCTGGTCAAAGCTGCAAAGTTATAAGATCTTGTCCACTTGACCAAATATTTGGAAAACGTAAACTCTAGAAAGTTCTACACTGATTTACGAGGTACTGAACAGGCGGGAAGTTCTGAGGAAGAAACACATTGTGATGCAGAAGCTTGAAGGTACTGGGGAAGAACGTTCATGGTCAATGCCGACACACTCAATTTTTTTGTATGATGTCTCGCAAATAAAATATTTTTTGTCTTCTCTTGATTTTTCCTCTGTAAACATGTCAACCGACCACTGAATTTACCGATTTATACGGTTGAGTTAAAACAATTTGTTTTAATTTGAAACATTAAAAACCATGCAAAGTGTTTTTGTGTACTCAGATTGTTTTCCCCCCTGACTCCTCATATAAAAGGTTCTTTTGACCACGGGAGCGAACTAGCGTGTTTCGTAAATTTTACAATAAAGTTAAGATCATTACGTAATTATCATGTACTTCTTAGACAACAGAATATAAAACAAATGATACGTTTATAGTAATATCTCTAGCCTTTTCTTTAATCTCCCCATTAACGCTACAAAAATGCAACAGTTTTACCATAAAATTAACGCAGTTTTTCCCATAACGACAACACAATACATAAGTATATCCTGCAAATACAAAAAATGTATATAATCAGCGTGCAATTTATTGGGGAAGTTCTTTCCTAAGGGCATGCAGTTAAGCTATTTAAGAACAATTCTGGTACTTAAAAACATATGAATTATAAAAACGTCTAGTGATTAAATGATTAACGTCACTGAACTGAATTAGGGCTTATAATTTTTTATGATTTCTTTTTTATGCAGTTCCTCTATGCTGAACTATGTGAGCTTAAGATAATCCTAAAGAAAGCTCATGACTAATCGTTGTATATAAAAAATATTTTTATTTAAGATTAAAAATTAAAACGGAAATACACAAGGTAACCTGGACCTCCCCTGATGGAAGAACAACTAGTCAGATTGATCACATCTTAATAGATTCAAGACACGGAACGGACATAATAAACTGCAGAAGTTATAGAGGCGCAAACATAGACTCAGACCATTGTTTAGTGATCTCAACACTAAGGGCTAGAATTTCAAACTCCAACAAAGAAAAAGAAATAAATAGAAAGAAATGGAATGTACAGAAGCTGAGAGATGCAACTGTTGCAAAACAGTACTGGAAAAATATTACCAATAGGTTAAGGAATCAAAGTCTAGGCGAAGAAGACCAGACAGATATAGACTCATTCTGGAACAGGATAAGGGAAGATATTGAGTCAGCAGCACAAGATGAAATAGGAACAGAAACTTGTACCCGAAAAAATCACTGGTTTGACGATGAATGCAAAGACGCAACACAGAAAAAAAATGAACCTTTGCAAAAATGCTTACCCGCCGAACTAGAACAAGCATAGAGAATTACCAGACAAAGAGAAGAGAAGAAAAGAAAATACACAGAATGAAGAAACGAAACCACTTAAAAAAGGAACTTCAATATATAGAAAACCTCAACAGAGAGAAAGAATTCAGAACATTCTATAAGAAAGTTAACATCAACAGAAAAGAATTTAAGGCAAACACAAATCAATGTAGAAGTTTAAATGGCGATCTCTTAACAACAAGAACAGACGTACTAAACCGATGGACGGAATATTTTAACCAGATACTTAATATAGGGGAAGAAGAAGAAAACCCGGAAGACGAAAGCTGCGAGGTAAGCGGAGCAGACGAGAGGGAGGAGCATCCACCAACGATCCTGGAAGTTAAAGACGCTGTAAACAAACTAGCCAGAAACAAATCACCCGGAATAGATAATCTCCCAGCGGAATTATATAAAGAAGGTGGCCACGATATCATAATAGCGCTACAGCAGCTTATAAAAGAAATATGGATACAGAAGTCCCTTCCCAATGATTAGAATATTGGAATACTTTGCACCATACACAAAAAGGGAGATATCTTTGAATGCTCTAACCATCGAGGAATTAGGCTCCTAAATGCAGCGTATAAAATATTCTCCAATATACTATGCCATCGTATGGCACCATATGCAGAGCGAATATTAGGACAATACCAGGCTGGTTTCAGAGGTGTTAAATCAACAATTCATCAGATTTCAACCCTGAGACAAATTCTAGAGAAAACACTAGAATACGGTGTAGAAACGCACCACATTTATAGACTACAAGGCAGCCTACGACTCTGTAAATAGAAGAGAATTGTTTAGAGCAATGATAGACCTAGGAGTACCAAATCAGTTGGTAAGTTTAACCAAACTAACCCTTGAAAAAGTTGAATGCAAAGTACGAATCCAGGGGGAACTCTCTGAACCTTTTAAAACAAATAACGGGCTACGTCAGGGAGACCCACTCTCCTGTATACTATTCAATCTAGCTCTGGAAAAAGTAATACGTACGTCACAAATCACAACTACCGCTTCAATATATAACAAATCTGTGCAAATCTTAGCATATGCTGATGATATCAATATTGTTGGGAGAACGGAAAACGCAGCACGAGAGGCGTACGTAGCATTAAAGGAAGCGGCTACAAAAATGGGTTTAATAATAAACACCAATAAAACAAAAAACATGAAAATAGGTACGCAACCACAAACACTACGGCCACTTGTTATAGAAAATGACGTCATCGAAGCAGTTAACGAATTTGTATACCTGGGAACGCTCGTCAATTCTGAAAATGACACTACCGCAGAGATAAACCGCAGAATTTGCACGGCCAATAGATGCTATTTTGGGCTTAATCTTCTTTTTAAATCTACAGTTATATCAAGAAATACAAAAGTAAAACTCTACAAAACAATAATACGCCCAGTCCTAACATATGGTTCAGAAACCTGGACTTTAACAAAAAGCAACGAAAACATGTTAGGATGTTTCGAAAGAAAAATACTAAGGCGCATCTATGGAGCGGTAAATGAAAATGGTGTCTGGAGAAGACGATACAACTTCGAACTCTATAGGATATACCAGGAACCACATATCGTAAAACACATAAAGATAGGACGTCTAAGGTGGGTAGGCCATGTAATGCGGATGGAGCAAACCGACCCAGCTAGAAAAACGCTCCTTGATAGACCTATTGGTCAAAGAAGAAGAGGAAGACCCAGAACAAGATTCCTAGATAACATCGATGAAGACATGAGAAATATGGAAATACGTGCTTGGCGGAGGAAGGCGATGGATAGGGACGACTGGAGAAAAATTCTTGGGGAGGCTAGGACCCACACAGGGTTGTAAAGCCAAAATGATGATGAATTAAAACGGAAAATCCCAGTAGTTGGCTGTACACCACAGTTTAAAAAAAATTACAATGAAGTAAAAACCACTGATGTAAAATGGTATATTTATTAAAAATTTAATTTATCCAAAAAGGATTAAAAATTTCGGAACGTTTTTAGTAATATCGGACCATCATTAGTGAACACATCTTAAAAGTAGTTGAAAGTAGCAACAAATCAAGGTCAAAAGACTCTTATATTACATTTTGAAAATATTAAATTTTAAAAATATAGTGACAGGAGTTCGGTGTTTAAGGATTTCACTTTAAGGGAACGTACAGGTCCCTGCTCGAAAAACGGGCATAGTCCAAACGATTGATACCTGCCAACTGATACCAACAGAATGTTCAATAATGGACAAATTAGAGCTGATTGGTGATGCAGGTTAAGTGCCATCCTATTGAAAATTTTAATGTCTTGATTGGTCGATTATTTTTTTTTAAAGTATTTCTATTACTCATCTTTAAGTATTTACTTTTTTTACCTTTCAAATCAAAATCTAACACTCTAAAATGCGAATTTTGCTTAACATATTTTATTTTTCAAAATGTGAGTCCACGTTGAAGTTTAGCGGCCACCAGCAAGATATTTATCAGAAAATGCCTATAAGAGTCCAACGTGGCATCACGCCTTGACTTGTTTATGCTTGTTGATAACGTGTCGGCAAATCTAACAAGCGAAAGCGGCATCACCGTGGCATGCATTTTTCTTATCAGTACTTAGATTAGAGCGGTACAATGCAGTCGTACAAGAAAAAGCAACTCAAACTTAAAAAATATTGGCAAAAAATTCTGTCAGATGAAGAATTGAATGAGTTTGGCGACACGTATCTTTCGGACGAGTACCAACAACTGATTCTAGTGACAGTGAAAATTAATCGAGTACTCCGGAACAGAATAAAAAAAGAAAACGTGTGGCCGGAAATACCGAACCGTTGGGACAGGAAAAAGAATATACGAATTTCGGAGAACATGTTGATGCTGCTATAGAATCTGTCATTGCACAACATTCTGAAGTCTCCAAATAGGAAATTTTAGAAGAACCAATAGTATCAAATGCAATGAATAAAACTATTGTCAGGGGGCCGGTCAACAGCGAAAATTTACAGAAATTTACATTTGAGGACTATAATTCTGCAGGTTTTCATACACAATTATACGAAAAGTTCTTCAACAAATCAATCGCCATTTCAATTCTACGAATATTTTGTAGACGATGGTATTTTATCCATGATGGTAAATATCTAATTTATTTTGTTCAACTGATTTTGATTTTTTTTTTAATTTTTAGTGTCAGTGTCAAGAAAGAAGTCAGAAAAAAAGCGCACGTATTACCACGTGGCACAACACTGATGTCGCCAAAATAAAACGATTCCTTGGTATAGATATATGAAAGGGAGTATGTCATTTTCCATCTTTTAATTTTTGTTGGTCAAAGAATGATCTTTATGTGAATAATATCAAAAAAAGTAATGTCAAGGAATCGCTTCCATTCATTGTGGAAAACGCTGCATTTCAAAGATAATTCAGTACCAACAGATGACGTCTATTGAAGAAGATCGTTCCCTTCTTCAATAGACGACTGAAGGATCAATTCAAGGCTGCCAACTTTAGTGCCTTTTCAAGAGCGACTAAAATTCAACAGTATATTACCAACAAGAGCCACAAATTTGGGATAAAATTATTCAAACTTTGTCTAGTAGTGGTTATGCCTATGATTTTAACTTAAACAAAGTAATTCGGGCATCATTGTTCACCAGTGGAGGGACAAGCGAGATGTGTTGATGGTTAATACCAAATTCGCTAACGAAATGTTGGTAATGCAGAAGGCACGCGGTGATGTTGTAAAGCCAAATAATGTCATCTAATATAACAAATATAGGTGCTTCATTGATATATCAGATCAAATGAAAAGCTATAATTCGCCATTACGTAAAGGAATAGAATGGTACAGAAAATTATGGATTGAGCTCTTCACTGGCACAGCACTTATAAATGCCTATGTCGCTCATCAAAGCATTGCCAATGAAACCATGACGATTACCAAATTAATTCTGAGCCTATTAGGAGATTTTATTGTCACACCAGTCATTATGGAAAAGCAACCAACACCTCATTGACATGCGATGGCTGTAAAAAATTCTATTGCCTTGGCTGTTTTTTGTCATACATTCCGTGACAAAAACTTAAAGTAGTACTTTAGATACAATTTTGATATAATTGTTATTACGTTTTGTTTTATGAAAACAAAGCTTATTTTGCCTAAAATGTGTTCTTACATTCTTACATCTTACATTAAATGTGATCATCATGGCCCATTTGACTCTATCTGCAACCATTCTGAAAAGTTCTATTGACGTTTTCCCACTCCATTCAGATTCTTCAGCCAGGACGTGAGTCTTCTCCCCGGTCCTCTTTTGCCTTCCACCTTCCCTTGTATGACCAGCCGCATCAATGCGTATTTTTCGTTTCTTAGTATGTGACCAAAGTAGCTGATTTTTCTTTTCTTTATAGTGTTGAGTATTTCTTTATCTTTTTTCATTCTTCGTAGCGTTTCCGCATTTGTTATGTGTTGTGTCCAAGATATTTTCCTTATTCTTCGATAACACCACATTTCAAAATTAATGAGTTTTTTCTCTGTCGCCTCTGTAATTGTCCAGGCCTCAACTCCATACAACAGGACAGAGAACACGTAGCATCTCAATACTCTAGTTCTAATTTCGATGTTGAGTTTTTCATTGCATAATATTGCTTTCATCTTATTAAAAGCACTAGTTGTAGCTATCTCAATACACCATTTTATTTCCGTACTTCTATCCCATTCTTCAGTTAGTTCGCAACCTAAGTACTGATATCTGTGTACCCTGCCTAAAAGTTTTCCTTTTTAGCATAAACACTGACTTCCTCAATCTTGTTCTTGCTTACCACCATGATTTTTGTTTTACTATTTTACTATGAATATATAACAAAAAAATTAATAATTACGCAATTGTTACTTATAAATATTACAGACCAAGTATGGTTTCTAGACCATCTGGCCGGGCTCAAAATGTCCCCGTGTATTTTAAACGAAGTCAAGAAGCCGCTGTTGATCTACACAGCATTTTCTGGTGACCTAGCGCGGAGTCCATGTCGGCATCACGCGTCCCGTATATAACTTTTATGTGTGAGTCCGTGTTGGCATCTCATGGAACTTAACCTGTTATAATGGAGGAAGAATAGATATCCAGGTCATATTCTCAGGCTTTGCTAAAAACTTGCTTAACCGTGAATAGTTGGTAGATGGTAGAAGGTAGAAATTGGGGGCTTTGAAGTAGTAAATAGTTTCATATACCTGGAGTCCCTAATAACAAATGACGGAGGGTGTGACAGAGAGATACGTAGAAGGTTGACTATTGCTAGAACAGCTATGATGAAACTGGTAACAATTTGGAAAAATTCTAGCATAACAATACACACAAAACTAAGGCTGGTAAGGGCACTCATTTTTCCCATAGCCACATATGCCGAAATGTGGACCTTAAAGAAAGCGGATAAAAATAAACTAGACGTTTTTGAAATGTGGGTATACCGCCGCATGCTAAGAATATCCTAGATTGATCATCACACTAACGTATCGATATTAGAACAACTTAAAGTAAAGGATAAATTGCAAACAAATAGAACAGAGATATTTGCAGTACTTTGGACACATTGCTAGAAGAACAGGCACGATGGAAAAACTGATAGTCGAGGGTAGAGTTGAAGGAAAGAGACCTAGGGGAAGATCTCAATCGTGAAAAAACTGTAAAGGTCTAATGGTGTCACCACATCCCAAGGATTAGGACTGAGGAGGAGGAGGAGAAGTAGATCTTTCTTGTCTAAATCCTGCCTGATATTCTCCGATGATCTTCTCTGCAAGGAGTTTGTGATTAAGAATAGTAGTCTATGATTAGAAATACTTACTGTTAAATATTTTATATTCACAACACAGCAAGGAAATACCTCTATAATTGTGACATAGGAGTTTGTCGCCCTTTTTATGGCTTGGACAGATGATGCTCTTATCAATTATTTATTAATTCATCAAACATAAATTGGCAATAACCTACTTAATATAAAATTTGACAATGACACGAGAGCGCTAAATCACCATTTGTCTAACTTGTTCGGTGTCACATTTCACTATTATGATGGGTATCGGAAATTATCTTTGATTCATGGGTGTAAACTATTGGAATTTTATATGAAACTTGAAACTCTTTCAAGTATTCTTAAAAATTTAAATAATACGAAAATCAGTTATGAACAACAATGCTACCATTCAAATCAAAATTTCCAGTATCAATAATGGTCTGTCGTCGTATTCCTATCTTTGTTTGATGTAATCTATTATTAAGGACATACAAGCGATTTAATTTCATTATTTCTGTGAGTAGAAAGTAGAATAATATCATCCATGTCTAGAGAACGAGAGGACTAAGATAAGAAACGACAACCTTGCTGTACACTCGATCACAAAGAACAAAACAATAGCAAATTGAATTCAAAAAGCCGCGAAAACTGGAGTGGATGCAGATGTAAATTCCTAAATATTAATTTACAAAACGCAGACACTAAAAAAACGATAACTGTCTCGGCGCCTCTATTAGGAGAAAGTCAAACAAGGAAACAGATACTTCCAACCTCCAAGTCGGTATTTTTTAAAAGCGATGTCTGAATTAATCTTAATTAATGAGTTCATTAATTAAGTAACAGTGCCATTTTATTTGCAAAGGAAAAGTTTAAGTAAGGAGCACAGGAAATATGTCAAATAGTTGAAGATCACATCTCACATCTCTTGGCCCAATTCAAATGAATAAAAATATTGTTTGTATAGAATTTCAGTGAAAAACTATCAATAGACTAATACTCTTCTATATTAAATATTGTGTTTAAATGGGATTAACTACTACTAATGGATTGTAATGAAAATTACTTTTTATAATTGTTGTTCGACGTTGCGATTTCCACTCCAAAAATCGTTAAAAAAAAAGATTATTTTAAAAATGTGAGCTGTTATTGTAACCGAAATTTGTTCAGGGGTTATATTTTTGTAATTAAAGGGTGACTTAATTGAAGAGGTGGATTCCAAAAGGTCTTAAGTCAAAAAATTAAATTTTTCAGGAACGAATTTTTATGTTTAAGAATATAATTAAATTTTAAGTACTTTGGAATAGAATCAGGCATGTAATTTGCAGGTTCAAATTCTTGTTTCCACAATTGAAAGTAAGATTTGAACACAAAATCATGGATTTAAAGAAGTTAAACATTTTTTTTTCAAACGACACCTAAGTCAGTGACATAAGCACTTTTGGAAAATTCATGTGGGAGACAACTTCATATTATTATTCATTTGTAAGTTTATTGATAATCAGAGCTTGTCTTTAAGATGTCAGCAAAGGTTTAATGACTATCTAAGTACATAATTAAAAATGAATTTTTATTCATCAAAATCAATTATTCACATTTTTGTCAAAATTTGAAAAGTAAAAATCATTCAAATAAAAGGCTCTAGTTCATCATACACTACAGTATTATTATCGTTGGAATGCACACGCTAAAAACGCACACGCTTTTGCACATTGGTAAGTGCAGTATTATAAAAGTCTTTTGAAGTTTCAGATAATGAAATAAATTTGAGAAGTTTTTCCACATCTTTTTTCTTCTTTTCACTTACACTTACATGATTCACTAATGGCATAGACTTTACTGTACTGTACACTCCCAGCAAATTGCATCCTTTTTTTATAACTTTAAAAGTACTAGAATCACCACAGTAGGTATTTTTAGCTTCAATCTCTATTACTTTTATTTGATAATGAAAAAACTCGTTGCTCACGCACCAAAAAAGTAGCTTCTTCAATAATACTCGTTTTGCAGCATCCATGAAATCAAAAAGTTTCCAGTCTTTTCCTAAAACTTTAACTGTAGCTGAAGATGCAAACACTTTGTAGTACTCATCTGGTTCAACTATTGTTTCTTTTCTTCTATATATTTTTTCAAAACGTCCAAATACTCTCTCAGGAGGCATATATATACCTATGTCCCCTGATTGGAAAGCAACGCTGAATATCACTAAACGCTCTGGAAATCTGCACATAACTAAGTAGGAAACCCAAAACATGTTGATTTTTATTTTGTCCACTGCAAGCATCAGAAAACAGTTGAAGTGTCAATGATTTCGCTGGAACATTGTTAGACTTGTCTTCCAAAATCCCCAAAAAGTTATACAGAGCTGAAACTACTTCATTGGAGCCTCGCCCACTCTGGTTTTCAGTCCATGTGTACACAAAAGTATTAGTAGAATCTTGTGTATCTTCCATCAATACAAAAGTAAGGTCATAAACCCAAATTTGTCGAGAATAAAATATCTCACCAACTCTTAGTTTTGGAAGAGGCTGGTTTTGTTCCATGTCAAAAGATACCTTAACTACATTCGCTTCTGTTCTTTTAAGCAGTTCATAAAATTTCTTAGCTCATAACTTGTGCAATCTGTACTTAATAATAAAGCTTTTTCTTGAAGGTCTTTGTATAAATTGATTTCACTTTTTGTTAGATCACAATATGAACAAACGTCTGTCTTTGGACTGCCAAAACTTAGATTGCATTTAGTATGGAAGATATTGAAGAACTTTGAGTAAGATGCAACTTCTTCTGTTCTTTTTGAGTCTGTTTCCAAATACGCCACAATTTTTTAATAAATAACTCAGGGCTAAGGTAACCGCGGACGCTCTTACCCCGACCATAATGACTTTCATAGCACTTTAATGATTTTATGAAATCAATCATTGATTGAGCTGTACTTGAATCTTTGGGTTTTATCCTAGCTCTACCATGCTTTTCCACGAGGTCATTCTCCTGACTCTTTTAAAGCTTTAGCTAATCGATCCAATCTTTTTGATGAAAATTGTGTGATGGGCAGGAATGTGGAATTACACACACTTAAAAAAACACCATTTGTCTGTCGTATGAAGTATTTTGTAACTGTTCGAGATTATGGATTTGTTTTATTTCTAGGCGTATGTTGCTTAGACTTTTGATTGAGAAGGAATTTGAATACGAAGTTGTTCTTCTCTATGTGAGTAGATTTTATCATTAAAGCTACTTACATCATAAGGAGTCAATAGATATGCCTTACAAATATCACCTTTATTAGCACAAACAACGCGAGGATCTGGATGAGCTTCTTTACTATTTCTTGCGAATTTCTTGAGATTTTTGTCCCAAGGGTCTTCATTTTTCTCTCGCTTCCTCTTCTTAGCACTATTATGTCGTTTACAGATACTGAAAAATCACTTGTTACAAAATCTAAACTCATTCTATACTTATAACACACGTTTTCGATTACTCACTTGTTTCACCTCAAACAGTCAACATAACCAAAAACTCACAGCAAATAGATGCTGACAGCTGGAATCGCGCATTGGCAAACATTCAATACCTGTTTGTAAAAGAACAATACATGACTAAAGCACTTTTGGAAAACATTACTGATTTCTAATTTGTATAGTATACTTGACGTAAGCTGTTATGGCATGAATTGTTTTTCTAATGTTAGAATCAGATCCAACTAAAACCTCAAAATGTGAAAAAAAAAATGACTTAAGCTCTTTTGGAATTCACCTATTCAAGTAGAATGAGAGCTGCTTCTTTGATTTTTCTTTTTTTCATGTATGTTTCTTTCATGATTATTGATGCATCTTTCCACTGTACTCTGCACTCATTGAGGGCTATGATGTATCATTTATGTGAAATAATTACATGCTGTAAACTCCGATTTTAACACATTTATGTAAAAATGTTCAAATCGGTATGATGTAAGAACTACGTATAACGGGTTGCCTACCTTGATATGTAATTTATCTATATGTAAATGTAATTTTTAAGCTGTCTAAAATTAGGTGCCGTTTTCGCTCTTAGTTAGGTTATGTTATTGTATGTAATTTGTGGAAACAATTTACTATTTTTTTTATAATTATAATAAAATAAACTAATGGCTTCAATTAAAAAGAAAACAACCAGGAAACAATTAGAAGTGATGTTAGACTTCATAAAAATAAATAGTGCTTACTGGCAAAATAGTCAAGGAAGGCTAAGAAAGTAGCCCAATTGTGAGAGGAATTTGCTATCATGGTAAATACAGTACATGGTGGCCCTAAAAAAACAAGAGAACAATGAAGACATGTAAGAAAATTAATTTCTGTTACTATCAAATTTAATAAATGCTAAATTTTTAGGTGTTCAATGAGTGGAAGATTTTGCAACTCATTTCAAAGATTCATCTTGGGGAGCCCCAGATTATAAATACATTGGATTTTAAAGGTAAAGATTAATGATTGATGTATTATGTTTATTATTGTGTATAATATTTTTCAGAAGGAAAAGGAAGTCAACCTGTGAAAATTAAAAAGGCAATAGTTTTATTTAAAATTCTATAAACATCCTTTATAAAATTATATCTCAATTATGGAATAAACTGAATATAAACATTTTTATTTAACAATTTTATAACTCAAAATTTTTTAGCCACTTTGTAATCTGTTTCAGATTTTTTGTTTTGTCTTTATCTTTGTGTTATTCTTTTTGATTTTGTAACTAATTGTAACATAAATACCTACATATCATTATGAAATATACTAATTATAAACACTTTTATTTAACAATTTGTTTTTATTTTTTTTATTTTACAACACGGAAGTTTGCAGCAATAATACTTCTTTATATTCTCTAAGGGTTATGAGCACATTTGGACCATTTTGTAATATATTTTAGTTTGTTTTAGCATTATCATTAGTCAACATCAATGCAACACAGGAATATATGTTTCCAGCTTTAACAGGGCTATAATGTAAAACCCTGTGCTTGTGCAAATAATTTTTTAGGACAATCATCCATTCACCCCTGTGTCTACCAACTCTTCTCTACATTCTAACTCCAATAGATTTTAAATCATCCTCTAAATTGTCTTGATACCTAAGTCTTGGTCTTCTTCGGGTTTATTGTCCCATCAGCCCTCTTCTGTTAAAAACCTTTCCGACTGTTGCACCTACCTCTTGCCTGATGGAATGCTCTATCCATGTAAGGTATGCTACCTTAATGAATTTTATGTCAGGTTCCACAATGGAATTCTATACAACCCAAAGTTGTAATGCCTGTGCTACAAACTTTGTTCTTTGTAGTACTTAGTATATTTTAGGTGTATTTGTAGGTTTACTTTGTGGTATATTTTAGGTTTGTGTTAATTTTTGAAATTGTATTCTTTACTTGTATATTTTAATTTTCCAAGGGTTTTAACAAATTTTGGATTACTTTGTAATATATTTTAAATTTGTTTGTTTTAAACTTTTTGCAATTAATTGTAACATACAGGTTTTATGTTTTTAAACATTTTTATTTAACAATTTTATAACACAAAGTTTGTATAAATATAAATCATATAATTATAAAATAAACTGAGGATAAACATTTTTATTTAAATATTTTATAACATAACATTTGCAGCGATAACACTTCTTTATATTCTCTAAGGGTTTTCAAAACCTTTGAGCCAGGTTGTAATATATTTTTATTTTGTTATTGTTGTGTCATTTTTGTAATTAAATGTAACATACATGATTTATGTTTTTGTTTTTAACAATATATAAACATTTTTAATTTAATATGTTATAACACAGTTTGCAGCAATATAATATCTTTGTATTATCTAAACATTTAAAAAAAATTTGAGCCACTTAGTAATATGTTTTAGATTGTTTGTTTTGAGCTTTTTGTAATTAGTTGAAATATTAACATATATATCACTAAACTATACTAGATTATAAAACTATCATATTATATATTATAAAATGATGAAATATCACTAAATTGTAAAATTATATTACTAAACTATATTTGATTATAAAACTATATCACTATTTATCATTGTGAAATAAATAAATTATGAAAATATTAATAAGTTTTTGTTTCACTACACAAAGTTTGCAGCAATAAAACTTCTTATTCTCTGTGCTTCCAACACCCAACCATTTTTTTGATTTGCCTCCTTTGGAATCATTTCTATGAGAACTACAGTCTGTACTTCATCTTTTTCACCATTTTGGCACCAAGTGTTCCACTATCCCTGCAGCTATTTCTGTTAATACTTTACTAAATGTACTTTGTTCCATTGAAAATAACAGGTTGTTATCAGTACATTTTTGGTAACTTCCATTTCCTACAAAATTAAGTAGGGAGAGAACCTTTAATTCTATTGCAATTTAGTTAGAGCTGCTTATCTATTTCAAATGGGTTACTGGTGCCTCGTAACTGACGTTGTTCTAGATTTACATAATTTCTTTTTGTCACATCATTCAATTCATTGAGTAATAACAAATTTACAAAATCCATTTTTTCAAAAACAAACAAGGAGCCAAAAGTTAGGTTAATTTGAATTATCTGACAGATCTTCAGGATATGACAGAACCGAAAATAACGTTTTATGTAATTTTCTGCTGTGGCTTGGTCATTTTACGCATAGCAACGCAGAGCATGATACATCATACCGTTTTTACACATTATGTTTTGAGAACTGTAATCTGATGTACGTTTTCTGAATTTTACACTAGTATGTAATTATTTACGTAAATGATACATCATAGCCCCCAATGTCTCAGGTAAGTTTACATATATGTGATTTTTCCAAGTCTCAGTTTTTAATGTATGTTTCATGCTCGTTTATGCTGACACTTAGTGGTCTTGCAGTTTGTCCCACATAGAAATGATTGTATTCATGGATATTTTATAGATGCAGTTCTTTGATCTTTCTTGTGTGTTGTTGGTTTTGGTTTTGGACAGGATTGATCTCAGTATGTTGGTTGTTTTGAATGCTATTGGGATGCTGTACTTATTTCCTCTCCTTTTTAATTTTTCTGATAGCCCTTTACATACGCTACTGTTGTCATCTTTAAATCCTTTCTTGTGAGCGTTTCTGGATTTCTTGTGTGTGTTTTTTTTTGTTTCCTTTCTTCAATCTCGTGAAATTCCTTATTTATAAGGGATCATAGGTAATCATTTTTGGTTAAAACTTTTGGTAGCAGGATTTTTTCTACCTCAAATGCATTTTTATTTTAATAAACCAAATTGAGCATCTTTCTTCCACAAAATAAATGTTGATGTGAGCATTTTTTAAGGTGTGGTTGATGAGATTGTATGACAATTATATCTTGTATCAGCTTTAACACCTTGTTTTTATGTTTTATGTGTCAGTAGTTTTATTATTGTTTTTTGAACCAATTTCAGTCTGATTCAGATAACCTAATTTAGATTGGAATGAAAGTAGAATGGAAAGAAGAATTTATAAAAATGAAAAACGGAGTCGTAGACAACGAGGAATGGAGGGAGATATAATGTATGAATAAATTTCTAGTAACTTCATTTATGGTGTGTTCATTATTTATGTATATTTAATTCATTTTTCTTGGGAAATTCTATGAGAATATTCCAATTTTTTTTTAAATTCCTTTGAATTTCCTTTATTCATAAAATATGTTCTTTTTCTATTTCTTTTTTCTTTATTTATTTCAAGTTTATACACCATACAGTATGTATTTAGTAAACAAAACATTATTTTTGATATCCAATATGAAAACGTTTCTTCATAAGTCTGCAACTTGGTAATGTACACTAAAGGGAAGCTAAACAAGTACTTCCTTTGCTAATAATACAACAGGTTTCATATTACAAGCAGGTCTCACTGTTATTGTTTTAAATCACACGTGCGTTGTAGACCACCCCGAAAAAGTTAAGTATCGCTATTGATTTATAAACAAACACATCTCTTGCAATTTCCGGAAGCAGATTCTAAAGCATATTATGAACAAACTTGTTATATAAAATCAAAAATAAACTCTTTAAATAGCCTTGTTGGCTGTGTTAAGCTTTAAAAATTATATAAGTACAATAAAAATTGATATCTAACAAGAAACCTTTTACAAGTGATCAATTATTGCGTTTTTGGTATCCCGTTACACTTTATAGTCTTTAACTGAACAAGTTGAGAAGGGATGAACTGTTTGTCTTAAGTTGATCATTCAGAATTATATCTGTATTTTTTAATTTGTAAATTTCCATAGATTCTAATAAATTGGTCATTAAAATATGATTATGGTCTAGAAAGTAAAGTGCGTATGTAGAATATGTTTTTCTATTATTGAATGCCCTTTTGTGTTCTGCTATACGTTTATTAAAACTCCAATCAGTTTGACCGATGTAAGTTTTTGGGCAGTCGCCACATTAAGTTTGTACACACCCCTGTGTAAGTGCGTTTTCTGTGGGCTCTTGTTGTTTTTAAAAGTTGTTGTTTGTTCTGAAACCTGGCGTTATTACTTTCTTTTTTATGTGTTTGGTTATTTTTGATATTGACAGAAAAATTACAAGAGGCCTATTTTGTTCAGAATGATCCAAAAAATTAAAAAAAAAATTTCGGGGCTGAAAAGATTGATTATTAGAATTTGTTTAAAAACTTTTCGCCTGGATAACCTCTTGAACTTTATTTTGGGATATATTATGAAAGTGTAAAACAATCTTATTGGAATATTTTTCCGAACGAACCAGAGCTTTTCGTCTTGTCTATACATAGATTTAATACTTTATTTATTTATAAAGTTTCGTAACCTGTTTCACGTTTTACTTCCTATTATATTAACAACTACATAGATTGTCGACTTTTTTCGCGCGCACAGGTTCAATAGTCTTAATAATATATTTAAGTAGGTAAAATATTATCAGATAAACATATTTAATTACTATTTTTTGTACTTTTGGACTAATGTCACTAAACTCATAATCAAACAAAAGAATTGCAGAAACGTGTGAATACGCAACATTGTGAAACTGACTGTTGAGTTCTGGATAAGATTAGTGTGTAAGATACTTAAAAATTATCAAAACAAAATTCTTCTATTAAATATTCATTGGTTTACTCCCATGAAATAATCATTAAAATGGAAATATATGCTTAAAAAATAAATGTTTTTAAAGTGATAATATTTACTTATACAAATTTCTATTGCACGATGTTGATATTGTTACAATATTGCTAAAACACGGATTTATCAAGTAATAGGTGCTACCTATATTTTAAACTAAATATAACAACAACTATCGACTAATTATGCCCAAAAACCGCATGATCTAAAATTAATCAATCAGTAACGATTATCACCAACATTGGCGTTTCTAGGTTACCTAGGTTTCTAAGATAATATGATCAAAGATTGTTACAGACAAAATGGAAAATGGCTAAATTTATAGTTGACACTTTTTAGGTCAAACGCTGATGTTAATGCCAATAGAAATGTTTAAAATCATGGAAAATAGTAATTTCGTAGTATGTTGTTGAATACCACCTCGTGCAATGATGATGCGCTAGAAGTTATTGGATCTATTATTTATGTTGTATCAGGAGAATTGATATCGGAGCTTTTGAAAATTATTCCTGCTATGGTACGTCATAGCAGGCTAAGATAGGTTCTGTCATCATTATTTTTAGGAAACGGTTGCAGCAGTAAGTCTTTCTTGGCATAAAATTTCAGTAACAAATCAGCACATAATTCATAGCGGTTCACTTTTCTGGTTACAACGTTTTGGCGGATAGCTCGATTTTTCCATGGTTGAGTTTTATAGGGGGGTGATGGGGTAGGTTTTGGGGATTGGTTAATGTACCAATCAACATCAATTAATTAGCAATAAAATATGCCACCAAGATGGGCTCTGTACCTGTTTTCCATGCCGAGATATAGCTATACTAGCTTTACCGTAAAGTTATCATAGCCATTGTTTCTCGGAAACGGTTGCAGCAATATTTTTTTTTTTGAATAAAACTTCGGAAATAAATTAGCAATCATTTCCTTGCGGTTCGTTTTTTGGCCGATATCTCGGTTTTCCGGGGGTGTGTTTACAGGTAGGGGATGATGGGGTAGTTTTTGGAGATTGGTTAATCTACCAATGAACAGCAATTAATTAGCAATAAAATATGATGCCAAGATAGGCCCCGTACCCCTTTTCCTTGCCGATATAGCTATACTAGCTTGTAAGGTTAGCATAGGTAGGTACTGTTTCTCGGAAATGGTTACAGCAATAAATTTTTTCTTTTCGTAATAAATTAGCAATAAATTATACTGCTGGTCTGAATTCAGTTTTATAAAGTGGATATGGTAACTTTACAGACATTAATATAATACTGTGAATACTTAGTTAAATGAAATAGAAAAGAAACAAGTAAAGAATGAGAGTCTTGAGAAGTGAATCTGTTGACAAGAGGTCACAAACTAATGTGTCACAACTTTTAATGGGACATGCAACAATTATTAAATGAAAAGTAAAAGACATTTAAGTATTAGTTTGGTATTAGTTATCTTCTTATGCCAATCAGAGATGTTCTGAAACTTTTAGAACGGCATTCTTACTATTGAAGCAATTCTTCGATTATTACCCATTGGCAGGTTCGTGTCATTTGCTCCTTTTGTTTATTTATATGCAGTGATGTACCCTTTTTTTACAACAAAGCTTAAAGCAAGTAAAGCGAAGCGATCTCTTAATGACACAATCTGGAAGAACAAACACTCAAGACAAGACACAAACAAAAACAAGAATCTATAAAGCAGCAGTTAGACCTATATTAACATACACAGCGGAGACAAGACCTGACACATCTAAAACGAGACGACTACTAGAACCAACAGAGATGAAAATACTTCGACGAATATTAACGAAAAGTCTGTTGGATAGGGAGAGAAGAGCGGAAACATAAGAAATAAGAAGATCATGCAATATATAGAAGACATAAATGGATGGGTGACAAAACAGAAACAGGAGTGGAACGAACACATTAGTAGAATGGCAGAGGATAGGATAGTACGAATATCACGAGATAAGTCATCAAATGGACGAACAAGTATTGGCAGACCAAGAAAAAAATGGTGCTATAATTTAAACAATTAAGGAGGCTAATATTGAAGAAGAAACAAGCTCTAAAGCCTACAAACAAGAAGGAAGAAGAAGATGTATATACCCTTTTGATTATCATTTATTTTACATACATCTTCATTCTTCATACTAGCCCGGTCATATCCTCTTTATCGTTTATTCAAAGAACCTTTTTTATGTTATTGTTATATTTATTTGGTTATATGAAGTAACAATTTTTTCCGTGTAATTTCAAACCCTTGATTCCTATTCGATTAAATTACTTTTATTGTTTTCTTTATATGTAATTATCATCATATTTACTTTCCTAAAGACGTTATTTTATTTTACCTAACTCTATTCACCTTTTATGCTTAAGAAAGTAAAATAGAACCGTTTTACTACTACGACTTGTTGGTTGCAAAAAAATAGAAGCGAATTCTTTGTAACCGACAAGTTACAACAAGTGCATTTGCAATATTTTGCGATGTGTTCAACTATAAAAATAAAATAAATACATTCAACATGACGTCCAAGTGAAATTATGAAATGCATCTATATTTCCATTCATAATCTGTAAAGTAAATAATAATAGCCGTACTAATAAACTAAATATTGAACTAATGCAAAAGATAATACGAAAACAATCCCGACAGTTGAGATAAAAGAAATGTAAACAAATTAATTATCTAAGCCGCTGTATTTAGATGTTAGTATGTTTGTATTGTACTAATCATATTTTCTTATCTTAAGTGTGTTAGAAACAACTAACTAATCCAATTCTGACTTGCCTGTCCTTCATGTAAACTGCAGTTGATGACTTTCCACGGTGCTACTTTAATTGTGCAATTGCATTCTTGGATATCGCACATGGTGAACCCCGTTTCTGCTGCTACAGACATAAATCGAAGTGTACAGACACAAAAAAACATCCACAACAAGAAAAACCATCGCACACCCATATTTTTCATTCATTCTTGCTATCCGTTAGCCTAATGTATTGAAAAAAATTTTTAACAGTTTGAACTTCGCGATGCGACCGTTTTTTTATTATTGTTCATGATTTCGTAACTTTATCGACGGCGACGGGACGGATGTTTATTGTTGACTTTTGTGAATGCTCCGACCGAGATTTACGTACGCAGCGAACCAACCTAGGACTGAGCTGGAAACTTAACTAAGCGGCTGCCGCTACCAATCTTTGAATCGTAGGCATGTCCGTCTCTTTTAGTAAGACAGATACGTACTGACTTTTTTTTTCTGTATCGGTCATAATGCTTCCAATTTTAAATTTGTTTATTTCATTTGTTTAATACACGGGATAACAGTTTAAATTGCAATATACAATATCACAGTTAGGATTCAAAACTTGAAATTTCTTATAATATCAAATCAATATTAAAAAGTTTAAACAGTTTAAAAAATGAGACTAAAAATCTTACATACTAAAAAAACAAACAAAATATAACAAAAACAAAATTAAACAATCCCAATATACATATATCACAAAGCAAGAGATCTTTTTAACTGAGTTAAAGTTATATTGAAAATATCAAAATCGAGAACCTTTAATAGCCCCACGTATCTATCCAATGGGTTATGAATATCATAGGTTGTTCTGTGGAAAGGAATCTTGAAAACATTGTGGTAACGTAGAGCTTGATGGGGAACAATCAAGTTAATCTGGCTTAACAGGTTTGGACAATCAATAAATCTATGTATGATCTTATATATAAATATAGCTCCTGACATATCACGACGGTTCTTGATTGAGGGTAAAAATAATTGTTGTTCGATACAGGATTAATCATGATGTTCAATAGTAGTGTGGACATGGTAAGCACAATATCTCAAAAATGTATGCTGGACTCTTTCTATGGTATCAATATTGTTCTGAAAATAGGGTGACCAAATAACAGTATTTCATAATAGTTCTAACTAAGCAACAATACACTAATCTTGTTGAATCAATGGGGAAATACTTGCAATTCCCAGTAACGAAACCAGGAAGTTTAGATGCCGTTATTGAAATAACGGTTTATGTGCTCATAGAAAGTAAGCTTCTCATCGAAAATAACACCCAAATCCTTAATAGAAGAAATATAATTCAGTGGCTGATTATTAATAGTATAGCTTGTTCCAATTCTATACACTTCTATAACTTTACGAGAAAAACTTATAAAACAACATTTTTTTACATTTAAGTGGAGTTTGTTCTGATTGCATCAGTTTTGTTGTTAGTCTAAGTCATCTTGTAGCAAGGTTTGATCTTTAAAGCTATCTATAACTTTCCAAAATTTCAAGTCATCTGCCAACATTAGACATTTACTATTTAGGAAATAGGAAGTGATGGCATTAACGAAGATACTAAAAAGAAGTGGAGAAGTGTGGCCTCCTTAAGGAACTTCAGATGTTACTGAGATACTGTCAAACAAATGACAACCTCTCTTGACTCTTTGACTTCTCCCAGATGTAGAGTTTTTAATCCATTCAACAAACCTGACATGAAAGCCTACATTAATTAATTTGCCCAAAAGTATTTGGTGATCTACACGACCAAATGGTTTGGAAAATTCTGTGTATATTGCATCTACCCGTTTACGGTCTTCCATATGAGATAATACATCAGATTGATAGCAAACCAAGTTTATTGCAGTGAATTTTTTTGCTATGAAAACCATGTTGTGATTGAGATATTAAGCCTTTACATAACCAAGAAAGTGGCTTTGCTATAAGACAATCGAAGAGCTTAGGGATTGCAGATTATATACAAATGCTATGATAATTTTCAATATTCTCTTTCTGGCCATTTTTAAATATAGGAACAACATAACTTTCTTTCCATGAAGAAGGAAACATTCTATATTTATTTAACAATATAACAAATGGCATTATAAGGGTACAGACACACTTTTTTAATAAAAAATTAGGCACATCATCTGGACCAGCAGTAAGCTTATTGGGCAGCCCATTTATGCTATTAAAAATATCAGTCATGGTAACCTACGAATGACAAATACTTGTACCAAAGTTCCTATTTAATGGATGGATAGGTACCTAAAGGTTGTTGTTATTTAGTGAATACACAGTTTGGAAGAAGTTCATAAATAAATTAACTATATCTTGACCATTTGTTGCAGATTGGACTTGATAAAATTAGGAGTTAGGTAGGTTATGACTAGATCGCTTGTCATTGATGTACTTCCAAAATGATTTTGGATCATTTATTAGGCCAGTATCTATACGTTTAATATAGATGCTGAAACAAATTTCAAAGAGTTGTTTACATTCAGCTTCTAGGTGAGAAAATCTAATATACCCACCATCAGAACGATTATTAACATATATATAGTGAGCATATTTTTTCTCAAGAGTCAGTCTTGTAAGATCAGCAGAGAACCACTTGGGAAAAGTTAAAGTTCTATATTTCTTCAATGGCACAAATTAAACAATTCCTATAGAGATAATTTCGGAGAATAATTTTGTAGCAACATCAATATCATTAACCATACATATCTGCCAGTCTATGGAAGCAAGGAAGAAATATATTTTTTTAATAAAATGCGTTTAAATAATTTATTGTACTTAAATACAAGTACGGTATTATTATGCGTTTTCTCAAGAATCTTCTTCTTTTTCTTCAGATGCAAATCCACTAATGGATGTTAGCGATCACATTTTCCATTAATTCTCTATTTCTTGCAATATGTATCAGATATTCTATGTCGTTAATCCCTGTCTATTGCCTTATGTTTCGGAGCCAGGACATTTTCTTGCGTCCCATTCCTCTCTTGCCTTCAATTTTACCCTCGATTATAAGTTGGAGGAGCTGATATTTTTCATTTTGCATGATGTGATCTAGATACGCCGTTTTCCTTTTCTTGATGGTTTCGAAAAGTTGGCGTTCTTAGTTTATTCTTTTAAGGACATCTATATTTGTGATTTTCGCTGTCCATGGTATTTTTAGGATACGGCGATAGAGCCACATTTCGAAAGCTTCTAATCTGTTTATATCCCTCGTTTTGAGTGTCCAGCCCTCTACGCCATATAGCAGCACTGACCACACGTAGCACTTAGTGAACCTTAGTCTTAGTTGAAGATCGAATTCTGAACAAGTCAAGAATAAATCTTTCTCAAGAATAAATAATAGTTATGTACAGCGTATTATTGATAAAAAAATAATAATAGCTTATAAAATTAGCATATATATATATATATATATATATATATATATATATAAATATATTTATATATATAATTATATATGTATTTAGAATGAAACCTGATACATTACCGATGCCGGTGCGCCTTTTGCCTTCGTTAGCATCTATCGATAAAAAAATTAACGCTGAAACAATTATTGACACTATACACAAAGATTATGTATTAGATAATCAAAGGTCAGCTCACATAGCTTTAAAATGGTACCCAGGAATTTACGCTAATAGCTTAGATGCGACGTGCGCGCACTGGAAGACCATTTTTATGATTCGAGCGCCTTTAGTAGGTATCAATATCCTCTGTTTCTGTTATAATATAAAACTGGTACATCCACAATTTTCCTAAAATATACAGGTACGTTTTTCCATACTCCTTAACCACACAAGTAAGTACAATAAAATACAACTCGTATCAGGTATCAGATAACCAAAGGCCAGTGCATATAGCTCTAAAATGGCACTCAGTGTTTTGTGTTATTATTAATATCGTGCGCGACCCACGAAGACACTTTTTACGATTCGGGGGCCTTTAGGAATCAATATTCGCTGTTTCTGTAATAACATAAGACTGGTACTTCCCACAGTTGGCCTACAATTAACACACAGGTGAAGTTTTCTGCGCTCCTTAACTACATTATACATATAGCTAAATATGTATAAAACAACGCCCTTACACTTAAAGTTTTAAAGTAAATTAGTAAGCGCCAACTACTATATAACCAAAACTGTGGATCCAACAAAGGCACCGAAATCCCAACAATGTTTTTCTCGTACGCTGCTGGTTGCGCTCAATATGATATACCCAATAGGTGCGAATTTTAGAGTTTAATACATGGGTTTAATTTACCAGTCGCAGTTTTGGGCCACTAAATTCGCAGATATTGTGTATGTGGTTTAAATTTACCATTCACGGTTTTTTGCAGCTATTTGGAATATGATAATAATTTACTACTTACTTTTATTCACGCAGATGCATATCAAACTTTATTTTGGTCACGAATAATGTTTAAATTCCAAAAAATGAAAAATTGCTCATGAGATTCGTAAAAAATGGCAAAAATCGTGCAATGTTTGTTTATTAAAATGTTATGGAAACTGACTATTTACGGCAAAATATAAATAATTTACGAGTTAATATTAATTTTTTTTGAAAAATTGATTTCAGGCCCGTAACTGACATTCAAAATTGATGGTCGCTTCAAGCGTGGTTTCTGAGAGAACTGTTTATTCTACAGAAAAAGTGCTAACATTTTTGTTCAACATTATTTTAGCTACATTTCTTGTTTGAAACGAAAATCGATGTTTTTCATACCCCCTCTAATAGGAGTGTTTTAGGGGAAGCCCGGTGATAGTAATGGCAAACTATTTTGCATCTTTTTAGGGTCTCAAAATTGACAATCTCAGCAGAAGTCAGCTTGTTCGTGTGATTTTTAGAGGTTCAGTAAACTGGCTCAAAACTATGAAGAGTTAAACTATGAAAAAAAAAAACCATCCATCCATCCATCCATCCAATGGCGCTACAGCCCAAATCGGGCCTTGGCCTCCTTCAACAGGCTTCTCCAATCATCTCGATTTACCGCTGTTCTTTTCCATGAACGCGTTCCCAGGCAGTTCCTGGCATCCTCATCGACTTCGTCTTCCCATCTCTTTTTAGGTCTTCCAACAGGTCTTTTTCCCTGCATTCTTGCATTTAATAATTTTCTGGGGATTCTATTCTCATGCATGCGGACCACTTGCCCTGCCCAGCGTAATCTCTGCAGTTTAGTATGTTGTGCTAGAGTTGGTTCGCTATATTGCTCGTATATTCCTCTATTATACCTAATTCGCCAGTTGTTGTTTTCACTTATTGGGTCCAGGATCCTACGTAATATTTTTCTTTCAAACACATCTAATGCATTGGCAGATTTCTGTGTCTCCACCCATGTTTCACAACCATAACTTACTATTGGCCTGATTATTGTTTTATAGACCCGGAGTTTTGTTTTCCGGTGTACGTCTCGCGATTTGAATATGTGGCCCATCGCGAAATAAGCTTTATTTGCCAGCAAAAGCGTTCTATTTATTTCCGGTTCTTCTTCATTGCTTGCGACCAGATCCATTCCTAGGTATGTGAATCTATTTACATGTTCTATATCGTCAATAAAGTGTTGTTGCACCGTTCTATTTGATCTGGTTTGTATGAGTAGTTTTGTTTTATTTGTATTTATTGCTAGCCCTACTGCTTCTGCACTCTGTTTCAACTCAACGTAGGTTTCTTCCGCTGCATTCACTGTTCTGCTCATTATGTTTTTATCATCTGCGTATGCTGCTAATTGGGTAGACTTGTTTGTAAGTATGTTATTTCCGCTCACCGTCAACCCTCTAATTACATATTCAAGAACAAGATTAAAGAGCGTTGGAGCTAGTCCGTCGCCTTGTTTCAGTCCTTGCGTTATCGTAAACGCATCAGTGATCTGTCCCTGAATACATACCTGTGCATCTGTGTCTGTCATTGTCATTTGCACTAGTCGTATTAATTTTGATGGTATGTCAAATTCTTCCAATATATTAGGTAGAATTGTTCTATCTATTGAATCATAGGCTTGTTTAAAATCTACAAAGAGATTGTAAACGTCCATGTCATATTCCCATGCTTTGGCTAGTATTTGTTTAACTGTAAATAGTTGGTCAATGGTAGATCTATTTTCCCTAAACCCTGCTTGATATTCCCCGATGATTTTTTCCGTGAGAGGTTGTAGTCTTCGATTAATGATGTTTGTGAGTATTTTGTATCCCGAACAAAGTAGAGAGATGCCTCTATAATTCTGACACAACAGTTTGTCTCCTTTTTTATGAATAGGGCAGATTATACTTTTCTTCCATTGTTGGGGAATTTCTTCTTCTATCCATATCTCTCGTATTAGCTGGTACATCTGTTGTGTCAAATTCCTTCCTCCTTGTTTGAGTAGTTCTGCCGGTATTTTATCTATTGCCGGTGCTTTATGGCTTTTTTCTATGTTCTATGTGTGTATTCTTTCATTTTCTTCTCCATCTTTCCCCAGTTCTTGTTGTTGTACCTCCTGTCGTGCCTGCTGCTGCCTCTGTTGTTATAATGGTGGTTGTGTCCCTTTGTTTAGTAATTCCTTAAAATATGTCATCCAGGTTCTCTTAATTTCGTCCATATCGCTAATGATTTCACCCTTCTTATTTTTGCAGATAATGGCCTATAAATACCTAGGTCATGAGATTCGCATAGGAAAAGATAACCAAACCGTTGAGCTTCTCCGTCGTATAAGACTGACTTGGGCAGCCTTCGGCAAGCTGAACCATATTTTCAAATCGTCTGATATACCAATATGCCTTAAAAGAAAAACGTTTAATCAGTGTGTTTTGCCAGTGTTAACTTACGGTGCCGAAACGTTGACCATGACAAGGAGAACAGTTCAAATATCCGTGTGTGTCAAAGGGCGATGGAGCGTGCTATGTTGGGCGTTTCACTACGAGACAAGATCCCAAATCGCCAGCTACGACAAAGAACAGGAGTGGCTGATGCAGTAGAGAGAGTAGCAACACTGAAATGGAACTGGGCAGGTCACGTGGCTCGAATGACAGATAATAGATGGACAAAGCGGATACTGGAATGGAGACCAAGAGATGATGCCTACCGAAGCAGAGGTCGTCCACCAACACGTTGGACTGACGATCTAAAACGTTGTCATAGGAATTGGATGCAAGAGGCACAAGATCGAAATAGATGGAAAATTATGAGGGAGATCTATGTCCAGCAGTGGATAAGCGAAGATTGAATGATGATGATGATGATTTTTGCAGAGGCTAGTCCTCGGTTTGTATCCTTGTCTTAGATGTCTGATAAATTGGTATGCGCTACGTGTTTCGTTTTCCTTAAACTCCCTCTCTATGTTTAGTATCCGTTGGTTTTCATACTTTCTCTTTTTCTGCCTGCACAGTTTATCTGCTAAAAAATAAACAGCAAGGAATAATTCAATGTTGATATGTCCGTTTTTTAGAATTCAAAGAAATTAAAATTTTTGGTAAAGGAAGTCCAAAATACCTAAGAAAAATAGTGTAATATAACTCTGCCGTAAAATGGAGAAATTAAAAGAATTGATGTCATCAATTTCGTCCAACGTCGAAACAAAAAAATTGTTTTTAACAAAATATTTCCATTTTAATATTTCAACTTTAAAAATGTTATTTTTATCTCCGATAATAAGAAAAAAAACTAATATTTTATTTTTCATAGGATATTACATTTTTTTAAAACTTTTTTTTCAAAATAAAAATTATGGGCTTACGGATTTTTGCAGTAAGCCAACGATATGTTGAGTGTTACGGTCCTGTCGACTATGGTGCATCAACAGTCTATCTTTCTCCGATAACCATCGCTCTCGCGTCCTCTCATCATTCTTTGTTTGTGAGAAAGGGAAGTGTTGGTCTATGATGTGAGATGTGACCAAAGAAATAGGTTCAACGTTACTGACGGTACTGGGAAGAGACAAATCAGTCCCAATGATGGGTAACAGACACCCTCCTATTCATAATTAAGATAGTAGTAACTGTTGAATGAAATGATGAGAATAAACTGATATTACTAAAAATTGCATTTAACGTTTTTCTGTGTATACAGTTAGCGGGTTAAAAATAGTATCACTTCTTTACGCGTTCTTGTAAACTGAGTTTGACCTTTGTGTTCAGAGAAGTTATTAAAAGAGGCACTGTCAATTAAATTTATACTTATAAACGTTTTACACAACAACGTCTTGAGAAGTCGTTTTTTATTTTTCATTTTGAATAATAGTTTGTCTTAAATCTTTTTAAGTAAAAAGACCTTTTCTTCACAAACACTTTCTTCAGAATAAATGTAATGTTTTATATAGATCTATGTATTTTTTCAAACCTCATTAAGACATCTGTTCTACACTATTGTTTATCTCCCATTATCTATACAGGTTCTCGGTATTTCAGAGACCTGATTGATAAAATTAGGTTAAGTCCTGTTTGGGGCAGAGGCAGACAACGTGACCGGGGTTGCCTCTCTATTCGTTCCCTTTACATTTTTAGTTGTAAACTCTGACAAGTCACTAATTTCTGAGCTTTGGGCCATTACTTTTTCCTCTTGTCTTCATTTCCATTTTAATCATCACAACATTTGGACGAAATGCTGTCAGACAAGGTAGTGCGCAATTGCCGTACCAAGGCTATCGTTCTTCAGAGTTCGCCAGCTCTCTGGGGCTTCGCTGAGGTAACACTTTTCTGGGAATAATTATACGATTTTCCAATGGATTGATTGTTATTAGTAGAATTAAGCAAATATGCAAAAAAGTGAAAAATATGCGCATAAATATGTACTAATTTACCCAAAAATCTGCATTAAATATGCATTCGTTTTAGAAAATATACATTAAATATGCATTTTTTTTTTAATATGCATACTGTCTATGGAAACATATATTTAATAATGGTATATTGATTAAAGTTTATTTTAATACTTGGAAAACAATATAAATAAATTTAAAAACTAAGTAGATAATTGTAATGTACTAATTAAATCTGTTCATCGTTGTAAAAAAATAACATTTACAAAGTACGCGTGTGCCTGACTGAAGATGCGGCTTGCAGAACTTTCAGTAAAAATCGTGAGCAACTAGAAGAACACGATGAAGACTGCAGCGAGTCCAACAAGATCCTCCAAGAACGACTGAAGAATGTTCTCAACAAGAATGGAAATGATCCAGATACAAATCAGTTTCAATTAGCAGAAGAAACAGTTTTAACAAGATGCATTTTGCATATTTGGCTAAGCCCCCTTTCAGACGAGGATACTGTATCCGAGATACGCGTATCCGAGACGCAGATATTACATAGACTCAAATGGAGCTTTTCAGACGGGACGCGCGAGGGCTGCAGTATGCGAGACACCGAATTCAGTATCTCGGACCCTCCTGTCGCCGACGACTGAATGCGTATCCCAGATACAGAAGAAACATTACGTTAAATAAACGCTTTCAGACACGAATACTTTTGCACCACATTCCATAGACGCGCGATTTTCTGTCGAATAATTGTAAATGAGCAACGAAAGAAAGACGGTGTTTTCTGAATATAGTTATACGTTCCCTTGGTTTCTCTTAATTCTACAATAGGATGAACCCACAAATTACGTCGTCTTTTCAGTTTCTGTTTCTTTTTATTTAATATGTACCACAGCATAACATACTCTTCTACATCCATACTCCAAAAATATAACCGCACTGCACTGCTACTATTTTCATACTGACGAGCATGCCCGTGAATCCGATACAGTCGCCATCGAAAATTCTGTATCTCGCATACAGTATCTCGCATACAGTATCCACGTCTGAAAACCCTCTAGTCTAGTTATTCGTTTTAATGGGACTGGGGGAGCGTGTTTTACATCGGCAACTGCGGTGCGATGGATCATTTATAGTTATTTATTAAGCAACCAATATAAGAACATGTTCTTGTTTATCATGTTCAATTTGAACATTTGAAGTTATAACAGATAATTTTATCGTTCCTAAAATTTGAATAGACGTCAATAATGTATTTTGTTGTTTTTGGAAAAATATATTTTATTCCAGTTGAGTCGTGGGACTTTATACCACAGTGAGGAACGAGTAGTGAGAAGTGTGGAAGAGTACATAAACACGAGACTTGCAGCAAGCATGCAGCTAAGAGAAGCTTGATGATGACATAAATGATACTATATTCTTTTTCCTTCATGATCAAACACCACGATTCCTATTTTTTAATGAAATTAATTATTTTGTTACAATTCAAATAAACTGATTGTCCATCTATGATTTATGAATAAAGACAATTTTTTAACTTTTTTTCTCAAATTCATCCTCAAGGTGCACATTTGATTTAAGTTGCATCCAATCATATTAGATCGTGCAATCATATAGCACTCATAGTGCGTAGGGTAGCACTCATAGTGTTACTCTATTGGATTGGCCAATAGTATTTTGTCCAAATTTCGACTTGACCAAAACATGTTTTTCGGAATTAAAAAAATTCAAAATATTTTTTCTAAAAAATTCATCAGTTTTTTGTTTATAAATTGTGCTATATATTAGTTATTCTGCGTTTGCCTTGTTCCAAAATGTATCTGCCACATGTTAATTTCATGAACCGTGTATGAAACCTTTTAAATAATAACACTTTTAAAGAAAGCTTTATCTGGAGTAGCAATTAAATTTTTATGTACTTTTTGAATTTGACCTATACAACAATAATCAAGTTTTTGTCTTTATAGGCTATAAAAATCTACATATCTGTAGTAATATATTATGTATAAAATTATAAAAAAGAGGGTTGTAAGCTTTTTCTAACAAAAAATTGATTTAATATGTATATTTAAAATCGACGTATTTATTGAATCCTTTTAGGAAATGTTTTAAAAGCATGTTTTTGATCAGTTGGAAATACCGATAATCTATATGACTCTCCTCCAACGCTCTCATTACGAGGGTTGTCTTTTTAGTTTTACATATAGCCATAAAGATAAAAAATATATAGACTTAAAGTACTTAATTGCAAATTAATGCAACTTAATTTCAAAAATGTCCCACCCAGATTGATATACTTTTGCATAGGTTCAAACCAATTAGTAAAACAGTTATTCCAGTCTACAGTTGACACCCGCAAAAACTCTACTCACGCGTTGAATTATTTATCTTTGGAAACGTGAAGAAATCGTTGGTACTTAGATCGGGGCTATAAGGTGGATGGTTTAACAATTCGATGTTTTGAAGCTCCAAAAACTCTATTGTCTTTTGAAAAGTGTGTGTGATTCGCCGTTGTGTGTTTCTTTGTCAGAGTTTCGCTGTTACTACTGGTAAACAAACGGTTATATACCAATCAGAAGTAAGCGTTCTTCGATCTTCTAAAGCAATTGTTGCCACATGACCAGATTTTGACACAAAAGTTATGACCAATTTATTTTACACACTTCGAGAACGGATGACTTTGTTGGTTTTTATATATATTACAGGATCAAACTTGTAAATACAATACATTTTGGAGACGGCTATCGTCGTATTCCCGTTCTCCTCCGCCAGTCCTCCCAGTTTAAGGCATGCTTCTCCTCCAAACCTCTCGATTCCATCGCCCTCCTAATTCCTTCATTCCATGAGCGTCGAGGTCTACCTCTTTTTCTTCTTCCAGGGGGCTTCCATCTGTGAAATTTTTGGGGCCAACGTTCGTCAGGCATTCTCAATAGGTGTCCAAACCATTTTAAACCTCTTCTTTCTATTCTGTCAATGACCGTTTTTGTAGCATTCATGTTATGTCTTATAGATTCGTTGGTCTTCCCTTCCAGCCTTGATGTTCTAGCACTTCTTCTCAAATAATCCATTTCAACTGCCAACAATCTTCTCTTCAGGTCTGCATTAATTGTCCATACTTCAGAGCCATAACAAAGAACTGATTCAACCATGGTTTGCCCTATTCTTTTTTTGTTTCTTTTGGAAATGTTGCTATCCCACCATAAGGAGTTCAGACGTCCTACAGTTTTACGTCTCTGATTAATTCGGTGTTTAATTTCGGTTTCTCCCAAGCCGTTCTTATTAATGAGTGCACCTAAATATTTAAATTTTTTCACCTTCGATTTCTACGTCCTCGTCTATCAACACTTCAAACCTTGCATCTGAATTGGTAACTAAATATTCTGTTTTCTTCATGCTGACTTGTAACCCCCATTTTACGAGTACATATTATCTGTATAGACGCTTCATCATAAATTCTAGATCATAAGAATCTCGAGCTAGGACGACTTGGTCATCCGCAAAGTTCAGGAAGAACAGTACGTCATTTCCTATAGCTCTGTACCAGTTAGGATCTTTTCGATTACCCTGTTTAAATATGGACAATTGGTGAGCGGTTTTCCATTCAGGTGATATTTTAATTTGTTGGCAGCATTGTTTCATTAGAAAAGTTATTCGTTCTATTAGGAGTGGACCTCCTGATTTAAGTAACTCTACAGCTATATTGCCAGGTCCTGGAGATCGCCCGTTTTTCATTTTAATTAACGCAGTACGGACCTCGTTGTTAGTAGTATTAATGTTGCTATTTGTTTGTCTCTCCATACTGTATTCCTCTCCCATATATTCCAATCTGGTCAGTTATGGGTGTTTTTCTTTAGATTGGTGATAGTTCTCCATGCTTCCGTAGTCTGAGAACCACCAATTAAATTTTCAACTTAGGATGCCGAGGAAGGAGGAGAAGAATATACATCGAAGAAAAAAAACTAAAAAAAACGCCGAGATGGACAGAATTCTTCAATAGAAGTTAGAAAAAAGGATGATGTACATAATTAAATCCTTGCAAAAGTTTTCAGATAATTTCTATAAGTAGAAAAATTATATGCTAACGTATGCTGCATCAATTTAATATAACCGTCAGAAAATTTAACATGTTAATTTCCACAGAAAAAACAAATCGCATGTTATAACAGCAAATTTACTATAGTTTATTTTTATGAACGAGAGAGTAATTAGCATAATTTTAACTGGTAGCTCCGACCACTCCATGGGCGTGCTCAAGATTAATTGAAAAATTACTTTGAATAATTGTAAAAAATAAATGAATTATTTCAGTGTTATAAAGTGTTATGTGTATGTAAACAAAAGTGACCTCTTTTATCACACACTATATTAGAACTGACTGGCCTACATTAAAAAGGGTTTTAAAAAATTCACATTTTTTTTAATTTTTAAAAATTACAAAAGAGAAAAAGAGTTTTTAAAACCGTCTAAGGTATGTTAAATAGATGAATAAAAATATTAATATAAAACTTACAGCTACTTGTTACAAATCCAAATCAGATTCAGAAGATGAACTTTCAGAACCAAGATTTATAATAACTGGCTCGATCATTTTATCAGTAATATTGTCCAGCTTCCACATTTTTTCCTCTTCTTTAATAGTGTGATTTACTGCCTTTTCCCAGTTTTCAGGTTTTACATTATTTACGGCCTCCAAAAACAACTGTTTAACATCATGAATTTTAAAAGTGGTATTTTTTCTTGAAACTTCACTCTTTATCTGTGCCCATCCCAGTTCAATCGGGTTTAATTCACAATGATATGTTGGGGATCTAAGTACTGTCATTCCACGATTTTTGGCAATTTCATCAATTTCGTATTTTTTAAATTTTTCTTTATGAAGGGCACACAACGAATAAAGTTCCTTTCTTATAGATCCGGGATGGTACGTAATATTTTTTGAACTCCGCCAATTCTGCAAGTCTTTTTTTAACCACTTGGTTGTGGGCAGTCCTTCTATAAGTCTGGAGTGATAACTTGCATTATCCATTACTATTACACAGTTCTTAGGAAGAAAATCTATCATTTGTTCGAACCATTCTTGAAAGACATCAGCGTTCATGTCTTCATGGTAGTCACCGGTACGAGTTGATTCAAAAGTTAATAAACCACCTTCAACAAAACCGTCTGAACTGCCAATGTGTACTATTATCAGCCTGCGTCCCTTTCCTGATGGTGGGTTTAAACCAGTAGATAAGTTATTTACAAAAGCGTGCCTTTGACTTGTAACAGTTTCATCCTGCCAAAATTTATTTGGTATATGACCCTCGTTGATCCATGTTTCATCAAGATAAAATATTTTTCTTTTTTGGTTTCTCATTTCCTTTATGGTTCTTAGAAAATGTCTTCTCCATATGACAATATCGCTTCTTTCTAATAAAATAGACTTTCTGGGATTCTTTTTCCAGCGGAAGCCTATTTCTTTTAAAAGTTTCCATAACGTACTTCGACTCATTTCTGGGTAATCCTTATCATCTCGAACTGAGACAAGAACTTTATCCAATGTTGGAAATTCTTGTCTAAAGAAGAATTCATGTACTTTCCGTCGAAGTCCTTCTTTAAAATGATATTCTATTTGAAATTTTGGTTTCTCTGGAGCATTACGTGGCATTTGAAAACTACCACATTTCTCTTCTTTAATAACTCTGTAAATCGTAGATTTCCCAACGCCAAGTGTACTGCAAACTAACTCAACGGTCTCATCAACACTTTCACATAAACGTTTGTCTGTAAATGATTTAAAACAATTAAATATTAATGTTTTTTCATAACTGTTAGAGGACCAATTTTTCGGCGTTTACACGGCACTTCCAAATTTTCCATAACACTAGTATACACAATAAACTGCACCTTGCAACTGAAGTACCTACTTTTAGTGAACTGTTAAGAATTTTGAATACGCCACTTGGACCTTCCTATATACAAAATGGAAAAACCGACTATCACATTTTCTGTGGAATAAGTTTATAAGGTAATTATCTAGTCAATTACTGTCGTAGATTCCTGGAATTAAAGAATTAAATGTTTGATTGTTGAAACCCTTACTTCGTGGAATGCACTCATTTCAGATAAAATAAAACGTTTTATTTTATCTAAAGAATTAAACTTTATTTTGCAAATAGGCAAAGAATTAAACTTTATTTTGCAAATAGATAAAATAAAACGTTTTATTTTATCTAAAGAATTAAACTTTATTTTGCAAATAGGTAGGTATGTACTTATTAAACTTTTATTGGTTATATATAACCAATAAAATAAACATCTTACATTTCTTGCAAATTCATTAGTACCTGTTAACCTCCATCACTCCGACACTGGCAACCTTATTTAGGGATTAGTAATTCTCACAACTATTGTATTCTATTCTGCTCCAACCTTTATACCTGGTGGTCATACTCAATTTAAAATTGTTTTCCTATATACTTCTGTAAACTTGTTGACAAATATCTGTTTTTCATTGAGTCACCCGTATCAACAGTTTAGGGATTTGCATACATAATTTATTGTTTTATTACTCTCTCATACATAAAAATACACTATAAGATGTAAATTGGAGCTGGAAGGTCAGATAATAGAACAAGTGATGGAGTTTAAATATCTAGGCATCACATTATCTAATTACGAAAAGCTCGAAACAGAAGTGAATAGAACATAATTTACAAAACAATCATCAGTCTGACATACGCGGCAGAAACACGACCTGACACAAAAAGTATGTTAAATACAGCAGAGATGAAAACTATGGAACAGAGTTATTATAGAAGTACAGATATACAACACAGATGCAAGATAGAGAACATCAAGCACAAAATAAGAAATAGAAGAGTAGAATGAAACGATCATACAAGCCGAATGACAACAAATGTAGTAATAAATAATCACTGAATTGGTTTTGAGTTGGTTGAAAAGTAGGGATAAGATCACACTTAAACAGCATTGTCTGTAAAATGAGACAAAAATGAAGAGTTGGAGGACCATGTAAGGGGGAAGTAAAAATTCAAGCGCTCAAAAATGTGAATGAACTTCAAAATACTGTAAGTTTCTGTATCTCCGGCTCTAGCCTTCTCATTATCCTTCGCTTTTTTAATAAAAGGGAAGCAATGTCTCGTTTAACGACATTCTCTCAATTAAGCAACGCATTTATTTTTGCGATGGAACCATTACTGGCTGATAATTTAATTCAGTGGCATTAGTTGCTCCACCAATTACGCCACCAGTGGCCCGGTCTAATAGCTGCGTTTCAATTTCTAATAACTACGTATTACAGCCCTTACGTTAACATACTTTTTCTTACAAAGTTATCTATTTAAAACAACATTTGTATGTTAAAAGTTGATACGTTTCGGATATTATTATTTGGATATTCTTTATCTCTACACTAGGTATTTATTTATCGTCATATTTAAATGAAAGAGCTAACCCATTACTGGTTCTCAGCTATATAGCAAATTTTAAATCATTAGAACTCATCTTCTAACATGAAACCTGACCGCTACTTAACTTAAAACTGTTACTTTTAATTGCAGAATTATCAACTACTTAATCCGTAGAGATGTCTGGCATTCGGTTTAAATGAGTAATTTAGCACGTAATAATCCATATCTTAATAGTATGAAATAAGTGCTTCCTTATGTATTATGCATTACTAAGTTTTTAGGTTTTAAACAAATTTGTGATTGTATATTTATGATTACACATAACAAATATCGCCTAAAAGTATATAAATTCCCTCAAAATTCCCGCGATTTTCAGAGTCTAGCGAAATATAGCACAAAACATCGAAACCACGAGTAAAACTAGAACTTAGTAGTTTTTTTTTGGTACCATATCCGTTCCGGATATTAGCAATAATCGCTTCAATACTGCAATACGGACTTGGCCACCTAAAATTTTGGGATTTCTTAATTTTTACGAACGCTACAATAAATTGATTGTCATTAGATGTTTGTATGATGTTTAAGAATATGTTCTAAAGCAGTATGCAACCATTTCTTAAATAACAAATTAAAAAAAAAACATACCAAAATGATGATTTGAATGGAAATTTTTAAAAATTAACATTGTAAATTTTTTCTGTTTTCTTTATAAAAATTACAATAAAGTCGTGATTTTTAATATTCTGTATTACCACCTCTATTTTGAATTACACCCCTTATTCGACTCGGCAATAAATTGATTAAATTCTGGATGTTTTGTTGAGGAAAACCTTCCCATTCTTTATTGAATTGAATTATTGGAGCAGGTATTCTGTTTCTTACTGTTCGTTTGAGTTGGTCCCAAACATGTTCAATCGGGTTCAAAGCTGGGATTTGAGCCGGCCAATTCATTTTTGACACAATGACTGTTTCCAGGTATTGCGTTACCATCCTGGCTACGTGTGGCCGCGCGTTGTCTTGCATGAAAATAAAACTTTACGGAGCCTTCTCCAAAAGCAGCACGTGCTCGTCGAGCACAAGCAGCATATCGTTCCCCACGTCTGCTGTACGTTTTGATGCGACCGGCTGATCAACAAAGAACCATCCTGGACCCATCACTAAACAAAAAATTTTCCAATCTTCTATCGTCCAATGCTCGTGGTTTCTAGCAAAATAGAGTCGGAGTTGTCGATGTGCTGCTATTAACAAAGACTCTGTTGCTGGGTAGCGAGCCCTTAACTTAGACCAAATTCCCTCAACCGTCTTCTCACTGTAAAAGTTCTTAATGTCCACCCGTGAGCATTTTAAAAACAGTTTTGGATTGCTCTAGTATGTTTTTTGGACCATACAACGACTGACTCCAAGCTGCGCTATCTCTAAGACTCGACTGTGTTGGTTGACAGATGGAACTCGTCTCTCAGAACCCGCCGTTGCACGTTAGTTCAAGAGTTAATTTTTAAAAGTTTTAGCAACGCGTAGGTGTATAATTACCCAAGTGATCTGCAACTTTAAGGAAATTTACTAATTTTTCTATGCTTCCTTGTTAACAACAATGTATGAATGAACACTTTTTTGTTTGCAACATTGTATTAACAACTGTCTAGTTTTTCGATAGTGTCTGTGTTTTTTTAAGCGAAATTTTGGCTAACTATACGGGGAAAATCAAAACTAACAAAAAGTCTGTTAATACTTTAGCGATGTTTATATGCAGTTGCAAAACTGCAACAATTGCTGCTGATAAGATATACGTCTCAACATCATACAACAAAACAATATAAACTAAACAGAATCAACTCGTTAAACAGTTTTTCTATATTTGAAAAATACTTTTTGTTCCAGTGTTCATTCCAATGAAAAACTGTTCCTTAGAGATTTCGTCAATTGTGTCGCTGGTTCCAGTGGTGGTCGTTTAGCTCAATGGTTACAACCAGGAAGTAGAGTGGATCCAACCAAATGCCAAGTGGTTTATTCGAGAGAAGATTTACGGTGTGGATGGCCTGCTATTATTATGGTGAGAAAATAATATTTTTATTATTCATTAACTGATTAGAAAACGAGACAATATGAGAAAGTTAAAATTTTAAAAGAAAAATAAAATAAGGGAAATTTTTAAAAGAGTATATAAATTCATCATTTAATGACTAAGAATTCACAAGAAAAAGGAAAGATCTTTTATTTTAATTGAAGCAAGGTTTCCGTTTATAATTTTTGAAACTAAAATTAACATTTTGTAAATAATTCTTTTATATTGTTCTATTATTTTATCGTCCTAATAATCTATTGATTATTGAATTATTTAATATTATATTTAAAGGTTCTCACTAGAGACCAATATGGAGACATGGTGTTTGTTCCAAACATGAAGGTGGAAGTAAAGGCAATACCGATAGATAAAAAGGAAATTGGAGATGGAGATGTAGGTCGAAAAATGAGAAGAATTAGCCAACCTGATTTAATGACGTATGGAGGATTACCACCTCCTCCTTTACACCTTCCTTATGAACCCACCATTAGAGATAAAATGTGTTTCCATTCTATTACAGTTATGAAGGTCAGTATATACAATTAAATTTTTTAATTTGTAAATTAAGTTACTACGTTTACAATTTTTTTTCATCGTTACTTTTATCTTTTTCCCATATCTTAAGCTTCTTTAATAACTTTCTGTAGATTTTTTTACTTTGATTTATATCAGACTCGATATTTTTCTTTTCCAATTTTTAAAAACTGCGGGCTTAGGAGGTGTGACCAAAAAAATCTTTATGTATTAACATTATATATTTTTGGATCGCAATTCTATTGAAGATATATCGAAACTTGTCCACATTTCGGAAAGTAAATGAAGAAGTGGATTGGCGGCAGTAGTGTACGCCCAGGATAGCAATAGACATCGCGCTAACCAGAGGAGGGTTTGAGTACATCAGTTGAGTACATCAGCCTACTATATGAGTAACATCAGTAATCTAAAATTATTTTTAAATAATAGTCACTCCAAAAAAAAAAAATTGGAAATTTCCAAAATATTCGATATTTTTGTCGATGAGCGTTTATCTATCAGTATCACTCATATTTTTTAACATGCGGTAATGATTAAATTTTCATTCATAGTGTCAGTAAATACGCACTTGCCGCCCAAGAAGGTAAATATTCTGGTTTGTCTCTTAAATTGGGGATGCTCGTATTTTACACACAATTAAACACTGAGCAAACAATATTCTGGAACTTGTCGATACATGTGGTGACGATAATTTCCTGGTTAGGAGGCGCCGTAGGCCACCTAGGGTTAGACAATAAAGAAGTGATGGTAAACATATTTTCGAACAAGGAAGAGGTTTATTAGCACTTTTCTGTGCTTCGCTAAAGTGTTGTATTCTATTTTTATTGTATTTTTATTTTTCGAAAAAAAGAATATATGAAAAGTTGCCGTTTTATGTACAAAATATGTTTTATCTATAAACATTGTTTGAAATAATGTTTTGATGACATAATTAGTATTATCTTCTTCTAATTTTTAATTATATGGAGTTACGTATATACGTTATTATCATTGGAGGCTGGTAATTTTGTTTAGGGGGCGCTGATTCAAGAATACAAAAAATATTTACCAAAGTCTACTTCTTAAAATAAAACTCAATCCGTCTGTTCTTATTGAATATGAACCTTTCCATCATCTTTTAGTTGAAGTCAGAAATTTTTCCAACTTAAATTTTTTCGATGGACAACTTGGCAAGCGGCCTCAGTCTTCTTCCGGCATTGTATTCCTTAGAAACGTCTTAATCAATTTCAAAATAGATAAACATCTTTCCGTTTCTGCAGTTGTCATTGACATCGTTCATCGTTATTAAAATAATCAAAACCTTACTTATTTCACAAAATCTTGAATCCAAAACTTAAGGCAATATTAAGTTTATCTTGTAGCGACTTATCTCCATTGCCCGCAGTGATTCTCACCATCTTTCTTTCTTTCTGTTAACGTGTTTAATGCAGTTTTCTTAGTGAATCAGTTATTGATGTCTTTCATTTGTGTGTTATGTGTCCAATATTTTGTAACCCGAAGAAGAACCTAACCCGAATATAAACTAAATGAGACCCGAGTAGACTGTAGGCTAAACTTGTAAACAAACTGAATAGGAACGGCATAGCAGCAGGCCAGTTAAGAATTGCAACAATCATTTACCTAATAGCGCAAAAATACTGGTCTGGCTATGTTAAAATAGAACGCTATGTTAGAAACTATAATAAAATGCCTTTTATGGCCACTATAGTATCTATCCACCATAGAAAAGCCTTGGCGCAATGTCCCAACTGATTTGGTGGGACCATGCCCAATAGGGGATCATTTTCTTGACAATCATCCACAGTTTAGTATGAAATACGCTATCGCCTAACCGACAAAGACAATTCAGTTGATGGAATCACGCCTTTGTAGGGTCCACGCCACAAAAAAAGTTTTTTTTTTCTGCAAAGAGACGGGGGTGTAACAATGTGCATTACCAGCTATCGTCACTGGCTTGCCACTGCTCTGTACACACGCGATCTTGCCGCAAGTTCGACTTCCATCGATGCGCGGTGAAAAGTGCTGATCTGATAGGAACTCCACCGGACCTTTGGGTGTTGACTAAAGACCAACCGACCTGGGAGTTATATCAGAGTGTTGATCTGGGAACAATTCCACTGGCCCTAGGGTGTTGGCTGAACCGCTTCTGCTAGAGTGTTGATCTAATGGCAGTTCCTTACCGGTCTTAGACAGACATGTTCCATGGTTAAGTGTTGATTAGTCACTTCCCGCTCCTTGTCAGATCGAGTGTTAATCGATCCGTCCACCCCTAACCCAGACGATTCCGTTTGGTGAAGAATGTGAATAAGACTTTAAAAAAATACCATTATCCAATAATACGATTAAAAGGCGTATCGAGGACATGTCTAAGGATGTTGAAACCCAAGTAAATAAAAAACTCAAAACCGCTGATTTTTTTGCGCTTCAAGTGGACGAATTACAGATATAACTGGTATCCAGGTTATTACTTTCGTTAGATTTATCTGCGAATCTAACATAATTAAACAGTTTTTATTTTGTAAAGACCTCCCTGAAAATACAACAGGACTAGACATTTTTCAATTAGTGAACAGTTATTTTATCACTGCTGGTTTGTCTTGGCTGTCTTATTTGAGTGTTTGCACAGACGGTTGCCCTGCGATGGTAGGACACTTAACAGGGTTTCTGGCTTTAGTTCAAAAGGAAAATCCAGATATTATTTTCACACATTTTTTTTACACAGAGAACCACTTGTTGCTAAGTCATTGATGCCTGAACTGAATGACGTTTTGCAACGTGTTGTGAAACTATTAAAAGTAGGCCTTTAAAAGC